>NC_034597.1:49365815-49412408 GCF_900095145.1 Mus pahari | reverse complement strand
AGATGGCCTAATCAGCCATCATTGGGAAGAGAGGCTCCTTGGTCTTGTAAACTTTATATGACCCAGCACAGGGGAAGGCCAGGGCCAAGTATTGGGACTGGGTGTGTAGGGAAGCAGGGGCGGGGGTGGGGTATAGGGAACTTTCGGGATAGCATTTGAAATGTAAATAAAGAAAATAATAATAAATAAAAAAAAGAAGTAAGAGGTGTGTTATATAAATAAGTTATACTTTCTAAAAAAAAGAAAAGAAAAGAAAGAAAACTCTAGTCTATAGAGTAGTATCTTTCTCTCCCCCCCCCCCCATATTCTAATGGCTAGTTTTATGTCAACTTGATGGAAGCTAGAGTCATTTGGGAGAGGAAACCTTAACTGAAAATCTGCTCCCATTAGATTGCCTGTGGGTCCAGAGCATCGTGGACGGTGCCCCACCCTGTCCTGGTGATCCTGGGAATGCATAGAGAGCAGGCTGAAGAAACCATGAGCAGAAAGAAGCACTCTCTCATGGCCTCTGCTTCTGCTTTCAGGTTCCTGCCCTGTTTGATTTCCTGCCTGGCTTTCCTCAGTGATGGACTGTGATATAGACATGTGAGCTGAACAAGTTGTTTTCAGTCATGGCTTTTAATCACAGGAATGGCAACTTTAACCAAGTTAGGTAGCAACAAGCTCAACATGCAGCCCCTGAGTCTACAGCTCTGTGCCAGGAACATCCCTGGGTACCACAGGTGTGGAAATGTGTACAGTCTGTGCCCTACGCTTAGGAGTTTTATTAAATCCCTCACAGGATCTGATCTACCCTCCCCTGCTTCTCCCCACCCCTGCCACACACCCTGCTCCACCCCCACAGGTGTCCCACAAATGGTATCCTGCCCTAGTGAAACTAAGGGTCCACTCTCTGCAACTGAAAGTAAAGACAGATGTTATTCAGATAACTCCACAAATATACAAAAAAACACAGTTACAAAAGCTTTATAAAGGAAAGTTGTGGCCAGGCAATGGTGCAGTCCTGAGTTGTCCTAGAGACTTAGAAAGTTCCTGCAGGAGTTCAGACCCACCTAAGCAACCTAGTGAGCTGCCTTTCTCAAAAATAAAGTGAAAAGAGTGCTAGGACTGTAGCTCAGTGAAAGTACTTGCTTGGAATGCATGAAGCCCTAGGGTCAGGCACAAAGAGACCAGAAAAGAAGAGAAGAGGAAGGCAGGGGAGGGGAGGAAGGAACTGGAGAAGAGAGAAGAAAGAGAAGGAGTGTTGAGTCTCTTCTAGGGCAATTAATGGGTCTGGCATCCCTGTGGCGTTGTTTGAGTTTGCAAGGATGGGAGGGTGAAGGAGGTACAGATCATCTGCAGCAACCCTGATAGAGAGAAATATAGACAGAGAACTAGACAGGGGCCAGAGGAACTAACATAGCCCATGTAAGGGCCCTCAGGGGTGGAGGTGGCTGACAAAGGGGATGTTAGGAGCACGAAGTCTTCAAAGGCTAGTGAGACAGGTGCTTTTGGATGGGCATCACGGTGTTTGATCAATTGGAATGGGGAGCTTCTAAGGGGACTTAGGAAAAGCCACTGCTTTACTGCTGCAGTTCTTGCTGTCCTTTTTAGTCAATAAGGTCACACACCCAGACCCACCCAGGACACTGAAAAATCCCATCCCATCCTGCCACCCATGCCTTCCAGCAGACACGTCAGTCCCCACACATCGTTTAACAACGTGCTGCCAAGCCAACTGGAGGAGGTAGAAAGCCCAAAGCATGGGGGTCACTGACCTTACAAGGGTCTGCTGGCCACTCCCTGAGCAGAGAAGTGGGGGACCGAGACCAAACAGGCGTTCCTCACAGTCAGACTCTAAATGAAGTGTGCACATCAAATATGTCTCTTCTAAGCAACTGCACTAATTAATGCTAGCATTCAACAGAAAATTCCCGGAGGACCAATGGCATCTGTGATGGAGGTCTTAGCTCCTGCATATCTTGATAGTGAGACTTGTCAAAGAGTTTCCACATGCCTGACTCAGGCTTGACCATGGCTCCTGGACACTACTGTATAGAGCAATGTCTCTCAAGCTGACATCATGTCCACAACTCTCCATGGACTAGATTCCCTTACAGCCAGAGTGGCAAGAAGACGGTCCTTCTGTGAGAGTAGCACATGAACAAGAGGACGGGCAGCCTTCAGACTGATCCACACACCCACTTTTCTCTCTAAGTCTGACTGCTTTTTCTTGCTGGCTTCCAGGCTCTTGACTTCACTACCTGTCAAGATCCCACCAACTATGCAGTAGCCAAAGAGGCCTCACCTAAAAGGCAAATCTGTCCAGACACAAGCTAGAATCATCTCCGTTAAGTGTGTGTCCAAGCAGCTCAAGGTCAACATCTAGGGTATGCTCTGTCATCATCCCTGGGGACCAGGAAACACGCAGATTTCAAGGCTACCTCCAGCCTTACAGACAGGACCACAAAGCACACGGCCCAGAAATCTCTGCATTGAGCACTTTTTTCTCTTTTAAACTAGACGTTAAAACATTCTTACCATGGGCACGGGCTGTCTAGCGTCTGCTTTATGCTTACCTCTATGTGCTTTTGTCTGCGTGTTTTGAAGTGGAGAGGATTTTAATTGAACTAGCCTGGTACAGATAAAAGCTCTACTGTGTCTCTCTGTGGAGTCTGCCATCCAACTCCTTCCCTCTTCTCTACAGTACGTGATATTCTTCCTTTGAGGAAAGCAAAATGGAGCTGGTCACCTGCTTGTGCCATTCTAACAGACTGTGGGGCATGCTTTGTGGGAGGGCTCTATGAATCATCGCAGGCAGAACTGAAGATTCAACTCTGGCTTTTTAACAAACAAGCTCAGCTGCACTTGGGATCTCATTGAAGACATTGTTGTGAGAATCCTTTACATGAAAAAGCCTACGAGCCCACCAATGGTACCTTAAAGGAAAAAGAAGACGGGGAGGGAGGGAGAACTGAATCAAAGGGCCGTTCTGCTGAGATCTGCCTTTTCATATTTTCCAGCTTAATGATAGAGCTTTGTCCAACTCCGCTCTGTAACTGCCATGAAAAATGCGTGCTTTTGTGGCCAAATACTAAAATCTTGTAACATTTTCACCCAAACTCAATTGCATGTGTTCTTCTTGTCCTCTTTGAGAAAAGACGGGAGTAAGGGTTGGAAAAATGGTCGTATGAGTCCCATTTTCCGCCACTATCAACAAACTTATGGGGCTGGTACTCCAGAATGGAAGTCAGTTCACTTAGCTTACCGTTACCACGACCATATTGTGATGTGCGGTGGGCAGCATCTGCCCTGAAGAATGAGACCTTGTGTTCCCATGGACACAAATGGTTTGGAGGCAGAGGGCTCTCTCAGTGGGAGAGACAAGGCCCTGCTGCCTCAATTTTACCAGTGTGGTTAGCCGTGGGAGCCAAGGAGGAGAAATCACTTGGCCACAGACACTCAGAGGTGTGCTCAGGATTTATCGGCTGCCTTTGTGGGGAGCTTTAGCCATATGTTTTCCTGAGCCTTTGTTTTTTCGTGTCTCCCCAGACATTCTCCATACGCCCGTGAGAAGCAGGAGTAGAGCAGAAAGGGTCTGGGAATGCAGACATGGGTCCTGGGTTTCCCGGGGCGAGGGCATGAGGCAGGGGAATTGTTTGCTTCCACAGAGCCCTGTCCTGGGCAGAGAAAAGTCATCATTAAGCTCCTGCTCTGGGTGATGTTTCCCCTGACAGCACTGTTCTCCTCACCTGTCTAAACTAAGTAAAGAGGATCCAATATCCACCGCGCGCTGATCTTTTCAGCAGATACTCAGAGGATAAAGCCAGAGTAATTTATTATTCTTCTTTTAATCCTGCAGAGTGCACTGAGACCTTTCAAACAGTAAGACATTCTTCTGAGAAAAGAGGCCCTCTTATCAGCTTGGCCCTGTCCAAAATAACGATGACTTCACGCTGGCCGGGGCATCAGGATGTATTTGCCCCCGTCGATTACTAAGTGTGTGTCACTGCTGCAGAGGGTGAAACTGGGCAGCATGAAACTGCCCCCCCACAACAGCCCACCTCCCTGCTTAATTATGCTCCCCACCTCTCTCTCTGAAGAGGAGACAGCCCAGCCTCCTTCCACGTCTCTTGGCCCAGCATTCAGGAGAAGCACTTCAGAAAAAAACACACATACAGGCAGTTTATTTCTTTAGAAGTTGTTTCTTTTATAAGGTATAATGTCTAGGTAGCTGTCGCAAACCTCATGAGCAAAAATTTTAAGTTACTCTCAAGCTGAATTTGAAGTACAATTTTTAGCCAGAGCTGTGATGATGTGTCTGTTCCAGACACAAATTAGAGCTGGCTGTTGCCATAATCAGTCCACAGAACCCTAAGGATTTGCTGCGCTACAGACTGGACACCAAGGCAAACCAGCAATTTAGCACGTGCCTGCTTTCCTGTCTAAGGACTTTGGGTTGTTAAATAGCATGAAGTATTCAGGAAGTCTTGTCTCACTAAGTAATTGACCTAGGGGTTCACAGCATCAGCATTTATGTGCGCGCGCGCGCACACACACACACACACACACATTTATGAACACATGCACACAATCACACACACATGCACACATACATACAAGAACACAAGCAAGCACATTTGTACCATGCACATACATATACACTACATACACGTGTGCATGTAATTATATTTACTTATCCAAGCTGTGTTTAAATATACCTACATGCAGTCTATGCTAAGAGAACAGAAAATGTAACTTTCTCATCATTATGCTCCTTGAAAATATTGGGTTCATATTTACTAATGTGTTTACTTCCAGTTCGAGTTCTTGATTTCAGAAGTTACTCACTAAGCAGTGTCCACTTAGCGGACTGTGTTCCAGGAACCCCATGAAGCATGAACCCCCTTTTTTAAAGGTTAATAGAAAGGTTCAGTAATTCCCTACTTCGGATCTAGAGCAATGGCTCAGAGGTTAAGAGTACTGGCTGCTCTTCCAGAAGGCCTGGGTTTGATTCCCAGCACCCACATGGTGGCTCACAACCATCTGTAACTCCAATCTCATGGGATCTGATGCCTTCTTCTGACCTCTGAAGGTATTGCACTCATGTGCCAGTCAGACAAACATGCAGGCAAAACACCTGAACACATAAAACAATAAAATGTAATACTTTTTAATTAAAAAAAAAAGAATTTCCAACTTCATATATAGCCTAAATGTATACTGCTACCACATTAAAAAGTGAATCCTGGTCTCTAAATCACTCCATCCTTCTCTGCAGTCATGTGGCACCTAATAACCATCGTATATCACACAGGTCCCAATGACTTGGAATGGAGCTCAAAAATCCCTGTGGCCCAGTGACATCCAACAGTGCCCACAAACCTACTGTGCTACAAACCACATGAAACTACAACGCGTGCTCTCCTGCATATGCCCACTGGAGCATGGCGGCAAACGCCTTGGTCTGTGCATTTTCTGGGCTGTATTTCCCATTGCTATCATAGCCTGTGCTCCTTCTACTTATGAACATGCCACTTAGTCATGCAATAGCCTCAGGCAGGTCCATCCTGTGGGTCCCCAAAGCTACTGGCTGTAGGAGAAGACAGTGTCATGCACACTGCAGAGGGACAGAGGGGGAAAGAGGCGGAGGTGACAATGACTAATCCTGACATTCTGCTGGACTTCACACCCCAGGTGTCGCTCCCTCTCATTCTTATACTTTGTTCTGGGAGGGGTTATCACATGAGGGTTTCTTAAATAAATATTCATTTAATTATTGGAGGAAGATCCTTGCAATCCTTTAGCAACCACTTTGCCAGGCTTGGGCATCTAGGAAAGATCCTGGAGGAAGCCATGTGGTGACATGTTAGATGGGACTGATATAAGCGGCCATGGAGGAGAACCAGAATATGCAGACTGAGAGGCGAGGCAGAGAAATAGAGAACTGCAGGGTCCAGAAGGGAGATTGCGGTGGGACCGGTGGAAAACAGAGCTGGAGGCACGGGTGGAAACTGCCCTGCTCAGAGCACATCCACACGGCCTTACCAGCTAATGGGGCTTCTCCATCTTCTCTTCATTCCCAAGGAATACCATGAAACAAAGTCCTTCAGGGCACAGAAGATGGAAGAGTTTGCCAACTGTCCTAACATCTTCAGTAATCTGCCGCGAGGCCAGCTCTCACAGAGCGAGCGTGGGGCTTTGACCTGATGACATTTTATTATTCCAGAAACGTATACTTATCTCTCCTCCTCGCACCTTCTCTCGTTAGCTGTAGCAACCGGTGTTCTCGGACCCCATGTTCTCGGACCCCGTGTTCTCAGGCTTAAAAGCTTCCACCGAGGCCCCGCCCCACAGGGAACTTCCTGCTTGGCACTCAGTGCTCCTGATTGCCCAGCCTGGGGACAGAATGTCAGCCCCTGGAGCCACCTGTTTTTAAGACTCTTTTGACCCAGGAAACACACTTCAATACTGTATTAGTCATGGAAGAGTCATAGGCAAGTGGGGCACAAGCTGGAGACAAAGATGCACACTCCTGCCTGAGGCAGCCTAAAGCATTCATCCTTCCAGAGACTTCCACTTGGGAAACAGGGATTCTTCACTTTACCACAGAGAACAATTTCAAAATGAGCCAGTGTTAAAGAAAAGGTCTTAACAAAAATGGAGGCCGTGTAGTTAATTGAAGTGCTCGAGGAAAGAGTGCAACATATGCATGTGTGGGTGTGGGCTCTCAACAGACTCAGGCTAAAGTTTCTTATCAAAAGCCGTGTATAGGCCTTTTGAAGCTTTTGAAATTATATTGTGCAAAAAGTATCTAAGGAAAGCCCCTCTGCCTACTTCTTTTGCCCCTTTTGATGTGGTATTAGAAGGTGGACTGTGGAGGTACCTGGATAAGATCACAGTCTGATCAAATAAAACCATGGGGGCCAGGGAGTAGGTTCCGCAGCCGAAAGTGCTTGTCTCCAAGTTTTGCAGCCTGAGTTTGGAACCAGCATGGTAGGAGAGAATTGAGTCCCACCATTTCTCCTCTGACCTCCACATACTGTGGTATGCACACACACAGGAGCACGCATGTGCATTAACTAGAGATAAATATTTTTACAAACGTGGGTCACAACAGTTGTGCAAGAGAGTAGAAACATGTATTTTATTTTAAATAAGATTTCTTGGAAAATTCCTAGAAAATTATAGGTTTATAGCTGAGAAAGGCTTTAAGCATGGTCAGTGTCTATTTTAACAATTATTCTTATTTGAAATAATTCTACATCTACAAATCCCCCACCGTGTCTATGTAGGCAACCTTCACAGCAAATGTTAATTGTGTTGTAACTGTGTCGTAATTCTTGATTCTCTGCCTGCAAGGGACTTCAACAGGACTCCAGGATGAAAGATCTTTTTCTTTTATCACATTCTCTGCTTTTTTTTTCCTTTCTATCCTGCCTTGGGGTAACTAGAGAAAGCCACCCTTCCTTGTCCCATGTCCAGTGGAAGAACATCCAAGAATGGACAGAACCCTGGCCTGGTCCGGCTTCTTATGCCCTGCCCAAGAGGAGAGTTAGGCTCATTTATCCTTCTGCCTCCTAATTATTGCTAGCTTTTTGCCCATCCCACTGCAACCCACAGGACTGAGTGACACGGCAGGCCTTGAACCCACTGGCTCAGCATGCACTATTACAAGGGTCTGCCCAGAAACTCAGCACCATCAAACCAATAAAGTCTGTGCTATCAAAAGCAAATCAAAACATATGACAGCCGGCAGAGTGTCAGCCTGACCACGTAAGAAAGCGTTTCTCAGAAGCACAGCAGAGAAGGAGCCAAGCAGAGTGAATTCTATGAGCCCCTGTCAGAGCAACTGTCACCCCCTGCTACCCCCACTACCAACTGCTGCCCCCTCCAAACATGGCATGGAAGCCCCACAGCTGTGGAGCACTAGCCCAGCCTGTGTGGTCACAAATGCTAAAACGTGCATCCCAGAGGAGGCAGGGCAGTACAGGTACCACCCAGCTGCCCACTGCAAGACTGAGCCAAGCTGATGATGTCACCATCTGATTGATGTATGCCATTTTCCTTGTGCTGCCATAGTCATGTTTAAGAAATGCCAGACTTGTATCTGAAGAATGATAAAGTCTCCAGGATACAGAAGATACTTATCCAGGGTCCTCAGGGTGCAGAGGGGGCAGGGGAGATGGGGACAGACACCATGTAGGAAGAAGAACACCGAAAGGGATAGAGAGCAGCTCACAGATAGCATCAGGAGCTCCTGCAGAAAAGACGTGGAAATGGGCCTGGAACCAACTCAGGACTCCCCACAAATGCTCAAGAACTTTCTTTTACAGCCAGCCTTGCTTTGTCACCCCAGTGACTGGCCCCAGGAAACTTCCTCTTCCATAGGCCATGCCTCGTCAGAAACAGTTAATCCCTGCTTCTGAGGTCATGGCACCTCATGCAACCACAGCTCTGTTGCCATGTGCTGGAAGGCTGAGAGCTTGTGGACATATGAGTTCCTGGTAGCTCTCTTCAGTGGCTGGCTATCCAAGCAGACATGGCTGTCCTATAACCAACAGTTCAGGTTTGTATAGTTTGTCTTAAGCCTACTTTTTAAGTATTTTCCCTCAAGGTCAGGCTAATCCATCCAGAAGAATTGCTGTCACGTGTGAACCAATGTGGACGGGCTGCCACCTTCCGGACTCTTACAAGAGCACTCTGAACTACATCACCACCCAAAAGACAGCATCCTTAGGAAACATGAATGCTGCTTTAACTATACCAAGTTCTGTAAGAACTGGATTCACCAGGCAGGATAGCATCACATTAGGCAGACAGTAACCAGGGCTTCCGGAGTCTGCAGTAAGACCTGCCCACACAGAAGCCTCTTAGCATGGATTGGGGAGTAAGCAAAGAACCTCAAAAGTTATTTGGAGGGGGAAGAGAAGGCATCTGTGTCATAGGGCTGGGGTATACCCAATGGGGAGACCTTCAAGTTCAAGGGCAGCAAGCTAAACTCTAGCCTTTTTTGAGTTATTCGTCACTGAGTTGGCATGAGGAACCCCATTCAAAGAGCATGCTTGCTTCCGTTCCCAGAAGTCCTATATTTAATTTATAAAGTCACTTTAGCTTTCTGTTTCTGCTGAATCCCTGAACTGAGCAAGACGGGGGAGGATGGAAGTCCCTGGAAAGAAGGAAAGGAAGGTGGCTTTTCTGCTGGTGACTTCTTCATTGCTGGCTTCCTGTTTGTTTCTCGGAGTCTAAGCTAATGGTAGGGCGTAACATAGCTGAAAGAAAAAGAAAAAAACCAAACAGGCAGGCCCTGAGGAAAAGTCCAGAAGGGACAGCACAGCCAGCACTGGGACAACCCAAGCCACAGAAAAGTCAGCGTCTGGCTATCCTCATACACCCCTGGTCAAAGGTGTTTTCAGACCAACAATCTAAGTACCCAGATGGCAGCAGCAGTCACACACTCGGGCACCATGATTGCCCTAGCCTTGACCTTGCTGCATCTTCCTGCAAGTAAGTCACAGTGTGACTTTTTGGACTGTCCGTGCTGCAGATGCCCTGTCAGCAGGAGGAGTGGGTGCGGACTCTGTCCTCTGCAAAGAAAGACCAGGGATGTGGCTGCTGTGGCAATCAGCAGCCTTCTTCTTCACTTTGTAAAAATCAGAATGACTCTTGGCAACGTGAGTGTCCATATGACTACAGGGTAAAGACTTAGGATCCACGCAAGGGGACGACCTACAAAGTCACTGTTGCTCAATCACGGTAAACAGGAGAATAATTGTAACACTCACAGAGCACATTTAGAACTCATCCAGGTCCATACGGCATGGTTTTTAAAAACAGTTCCATGGATCTGAAAGGAGCCTCGTCTTTGACTGTTGAACATTCCTTAGAGCATCTATCTCTCTACTCGTGAAATCACATTCTTGTTCACGCTGGACCATTGACATGGAGGCATTTTATAGACACATTGCAGAAAACATGTGAAACAGGTGAGGGAAACTGTCTGAGGGGCCCGATGCCATTGTCTTTGAGAGAGGTCAGATTTTCCATGCGCTGAGGGCTGACGAGCCATGCCTGCTGCATTCTATCCCAGTGTGACATGTTTCTAATGTTACACCGTGGGAGGCGTCCTGCAACCCAACACCAGACTCTCGTATGCACTCCAGACAGGGCTTGCAGAGTGAACTTCAGAAGTCCTGAGTTGACTTGCTGAGCGTCACAAAGAATGTCAGGGCAGCTTGATTTCTTCCCAGAGGGGTAGAGGAGCAAGATCTGTCTTCCTAAGGGTTCTCTCGAGGAATCTAATGTTTTACGGGAAAAACAAAACAAAACAAAACAAAAAAAAACCCAGCAAAACACAATGATAGACAAATCATTACAGGTTTCGGTGGTGGTAGTACTGGTTTGGGGGTTTTGTTTGTTTGTTGTTGTTTATTTGGTTGGTTTGTTGTTCTTTTTGGTTTTGACAGGGTCTCATTATGTAGCTCTGGCTTTCCCAAAATGCACTATGTAGACCAGGCTAGCCTTGAATGCACCAAGATCTCCTGTCCTTCTGCCCTTGCCCAAGTGCTGGAATTAAAAGGTTTGAGTAACCACACCCAGCTTTCTTTTTTTTTTTTTTTTTTTTTTCAAAGTAAGTAGTCATATGTGTTTACAGGATGGGGCTATATGCACAGGAAATGAAACTGATTTGAGGAAGGCTCCAAAAACTGGTGCTAAGACACCGTGCATAGACTCATCAGCAAAAAGGCGGGGTCACTGCCAGGAACAGACAGAGCAGTAGCAGCAGCTTCTGGAATCAGTCTCAGTGGAGGCTGGAATTTACCAGAAAGAGTTCTCATAGAGCAGTAGCGTGTCTCCATTTTCTTACATCTCTCTAACCCCGTTCAGCCCTTAGATTCGGAAAAGGCCTAGAGTCAGCAGCCTGTGTCTTGGCAATCAGAAGAGAACCCCACTAGAAAGAGACAGTAGGTTGTGGAAAAGGGTTAGCAGATGCTATCTAACCCACGAGAGTATATTCAAGGCCCAGGAGAAGGGAAGAATGATGGAATGAGTTGGTTGGGAGGAAAGGGCTTATTTGTCTAAATGAAAGATGAAAACCTGGAAGCGCAGGAAGGCGGGCATGCAGGCCAGGGGGAGAAGAAGCCCTCTACAGACAGGAACAAGAGACCTTCTCCTCCTTGCTCTCTTCCCCATAGCAAAGGCTACCAACAGCAGTCCCAGGAGGCTCCTGGCCAGCAAAAGCCTGCGCCTTTTTACCTCCACTGTAATTAAGGAAAGTGTTTGGAAAGAAATGAGATTTAGCAAAAATGATTAGGGCTGAGTTCACAGAGTCATTGGCTACAGGAAAATTGATTAAAATGGGGAGTTTAAGCCGGGAGGGGGGGGAGGAAATGAGCCAAGCATTGACTGCAACAAAAGCATTCAGCATGCCTAGAGGGATCAAGAGCCAAGAACTTTCTGACTCCTCCTGTAGGTCTCTGGGGTCACCTGTCTCTGTCTAGGTCTCTCTCTCATGCTTCCCAAATCTTCACTTTCTCCATAGAAAAGATTTGGCAGAGCTAGGCTGCATGACAGCTCAGGTAATGACCTTGGGAGGTCTTGAGGTCACCATTCATTCTACCTGTGACAATTATTGATTGCCTACTGTCTGCCAAAGGGTAGTCACAGTGAACACAGGTAGCTAGATCCTGGGAGTCTTCCATTCAGGGTTGCAAATGCTAACAGGTTCATTCAAGGAGCGTACGCCCTGTTTGTTGTTGTGGTTGCTGCTGTTTAGATTTTGATTCATGCAAATTCCACGTGTGGAGAAGCTGAGGTTGCTCTTTGTCCATTTCCAAGGGGTGCACTGGGTCCATAGTAATAGCTGTACCTGCAAGAACATCAGAAAAATTTCAGCCCTGCCCAGCCCCTCAGCCCTGCCCAGTCCCTTAGCCCTGACCAGCCCCTCAGCCCTGACCAGCCCCTCAGCCTGGCCCAGTCCCTCAGCCCTGACCAGCCCCTCAGCCCTGCCCAGCCCCTCAGCCTGGCCCAGTCCCTCAGCCCTGACCAGCCCCTCAGCCCTTCCCAGTCCCTTAGCCCTGACCAGCCCCTCAGCCCTGACCAGCCCCTCAGCCCTGACCAGCCCCCCAGCCTGGCCCAGCCCCTCAGTCCTGACCAGCCCCTCAGCCCTGACCAGCCCCTCAACCCTGACCAGCCCCTCAGCCCTGACCAGCCCCTCAGCCCTGACCAGCCCCTCAGCCCTGACCAGCCCCTCAGCCCTGACCAGCCCCTCAGTCCTGACCAGCCCCTCAGCCCTGACCAGCCCCTCAGCCCTGACCAGCCCCTCAGCCCTGACCAGCCCCTCAAACCTGACCAGCCCTTCAGCCTTGACCAGCCCCTCAGCCCTGACCAGCCCCTCAGCCCTGGAAGATGAAAGCTGAGCTTTAACTAGATCTGCAGGTGGTCATGTGCCCACAGAACTGAAGACTCAGTGGCTTTTGCTGGTGGTCCTGATATTGCCATACATCAGAATTGTCCCCAGTCAATGAACCACATATGAATTTCACCCCCAGGAATTCAGGGGATCTGGGATGGGGACTGGAAGTCTAAACATCTGAGTTTCTACCATTTCAAGCACCAAACTTCAACAACTGCTGGTCCAGACAAACACACACACACACACACACACACACACACACACACAATGTGACAAAGTCTCACCTAAACCTATGGATGAAGATAAATTATTAATCTGCTGCTCCAGCTCTTGTGCTTGAGCCACATCAACTCACAGGGTGCCATTCCTAACACAGGTCCTGTCTTTAGCTGTCAACTTTCTCACACCAGGACGAAACTAAGGTTAGCTCAGGCAAAAAATTCCTTTAAAAATCACACTGAATCTCTTAAAGTTTCCTAAAATGTAGAGACAAAAAGACAATTTATTAATAATATTGGGGTGTCTAAGTCAAGAAGCAAGTAGATCTCTATGAGTTTTAGGTCAGTCTGGTCTATATAGTAATACTCTATCTCAGATAGATGGATGGGTGGATGGGTAAATGGATAACAGACAGAAAAAAAAGATAGACTGGCAGGCAGGCAGGCAGGCAGGCAGTTTAACCAAGAAAGATACTTTAGGTAGGAATGCCTGTCTGCTTTCTCGCTCCTGATCTTTAGCTCCCTCTCTTGTTTTTATCTATTTGTTTGTTTGTTTGTGTGGGGGAAGTTTACAGCCAGGGTGTGCATGTGCTTGTGAGTGTTAATGTTAGTGTTAGTTCTCTCTTTTTTCCGTCCTAGGGACCAAGCTCAAACATCAGGCTTGACAGCAAGCACCATTAACTTTACAGCATAAGCCCCTCCTTTCTTTTCTTCCTCTTTGTGATACGGATCTCCCAATGTAGCCCAGGTTGCCTCAAGCTCCTGCCTCCCAAATGCTGGATTGCAGATGAGTGCCATGGGTCCACTCTATGTCACATCTTAACCTGACCTGGGCAGGGACAAACAGGATAAGCAAGGCAGGGGACCTGTCTTCAGAAACACCGTTCTACTGTGCATCCCCGGGACGTACCCGTCAGACCTGCCTTTCATCTCTCTGTTCTTGCTTCAAATTCAGGTTCCTGGAAGAGCCGTACCTGTGCTCAGTGTTAGGGCTGTGCTTGAGTTATTCTCTCACATCACACCTAGAGTGTACCAACTGAAAACCGCTCAGGAATTCTTTGGGGACACACTTAGGAGCTGCTCACAAACGGGCCTGTATATCACAGCCCCCAGTGAGGCTGCTAGCCCGACATTTCCACCCTTGGCTTCCTGGAATTCCTTTTGTTTATTCAGCATGAACTCAGAGAGAGTGTTCACGTCATAAACTAGCTGCTCTTCATCCTACTTCTGCCATCAGCAAACATGGGTGGAAGAGCTTTGGCCTCCTCCTTCTCTTCCTCTTTGTCCATCCATGGGGCTCCATGCAGACAGGTCTCCCGTGTGTGTTTAATCTTACTTTCACTACTGGTAGCAGGACAAAACCAAACGCATTTCTTCTTGAAGACTTCTCAGTAGCTACTGACTCCTTTCTTTCTCTCTGATCAGCAAGTGTTAGTGAAGTTTCAGAAGCCCCAGTCAGCTTCAGAAATCAGGGCAAGTGAGGCTGGTTCCTGCCAACTTTTCTAGGTGCACTATTCTAGGGCCTGTTCCATGGCACCCAGTTTGGTTTTGTTTTCTGGCCTTGCCCTGAGCGTCAGAGTCCCATCCTGATGATCAAGACACAGGAACAATGCTAGAAACACATTTCTAACACTATCCTTACCTGGTCAAGCTTACAGTCTTTATCCTGTGTCTAAAACAAACAACAACAAAAACAAAATGACAATAAACAAACAAACAAACAAAACCAAGTAAGTACCCCCCAGAACTATAACTCCAAGCTACTTCAAACACTCAATACCCAGGTGAAAAAAAAAAAAAAAGATCTAATATTACACGGACACCCTGTGATTAGTGTCTACCTCCTCCAGGTGTAGCTGCCCCAAACCCAAAGCCATGCAGCCAGCCACCTCCATGCTTCACATATTCTGGAAACTTCCTTACAATCACATGGGTTGGCCCGAAACCTCTGAAATTAGTCTGAAACAGCCCTATAAAGTTGCACCTGGCTCGGTGTCACATGAAAGTCAGCGTATCAACAAGCTGTCTGCTCCTTTGTGCCTCTCCCTCTCTTCTTGGTGGGTGCTGTTTGGTTTCATGGAAACCAGTGTGCAGAGGCAAAATACAGGCAGCTGTTCAGGTCCCCCCCCAGCCTCTACCCATGCTCCTCTTGAGCTATATGAAGCCTGTGAGCAAGCCCCTTCCATTTCTGAAACCCCCCCAAAAGCATTCCGTGAATTCCAGCAATGCTGGGGTCAAAAAATAGACTGTTTAGGACAAGACGCCTCCCAGCCTGCCACCACCAGTAATTCAGAATCCTTTCTACTTGTTGGGATTAATTAGACTTCTTGAGTCAGGGTAGCCTTGAAAAGCTAACAATTAAAATATAAAGTCTCAAAAAAAAAAAGAAAGAAAGAAAGAAAGAAAGAAAGAAAGAAAGAAAGAAAGAAAGAAAGAAAGAAAGAAGGAAGGAAGGAAGGAAGGAAAGAAAAGAAAAAGAAAAGAAAGGGATACGCAGAACCCGCTAAGATTCTGAGATGCACTGCAGGGGCAGGGGGTGTTCAGGCTTTGTGTGTATGTGTGTGGCTAAGCACTTTCCCAGAAGGGCTGGCACCCCCAAGGCACGGAGCACTAGGCCTGGGGTCTTTCAAACCCATGGCTGGTTGGCATGAAGCCAGTAACTAGAAAGTTTCCCCTTAGATGCAAATTACACTGGGCTGAACCTGACCACACCAGGAAGGAGGACAGAAAGCTAACTCACTGGAAGGAATGTAGAGTAGAATTCAGAAGCTGAGCTGTCTGCCAGCTTCCCCTTCATTCTCTGTGCCCCTCACTTTCTCTTAAAGCCACCTCCTTCATCCCTCCGGGACACTCTTGGGGAACAAGCAGCCTCAGACAGAGGTGGAGGGCTGCCAAGCCTCTGAGAACCACTAAAGATGAGATGAGACCAGGATGTACTTCTCTTTCTACAAACAGCTTCCTGAGGATGGGAGGGGTGTGGAGCTCACTGTGAACCAGAGCAAGGGTAGGAAAGTGGTCCCAAGCAAGCAATAAACAATTCAAAAATAATAACATCATCTCAGTATGGGGAAGGTAGGGATACAGGAAGAAAGATGCCACATTCAACTGGCTGGGAAGCCTAAGATGCCAACGAAAGCAAAACAGACATGGAAGAGCAAGCAGATGGTAAAAGCATCCCCAACAGTCAGGAGATCACAGCTCATCCTGCATCCTCAGGTGTGGACTAGTGCTCCTGCTGCACCCTACCACCATCAGCAGCAACTGCACAAACCTCTGTGCAGTGTTGATGGTAACATCAACAGTTCTTTATCCATCACATACCAGGGACTGTCTGCCCGTCACCAGGGTCTCTCCCTGCTTTGGGCCAGGTAGCTCTAAACCTCTGTTGTAAACATGGATCCCAGCCTTCCAGAACATTTTTTTTTTCCAGCAATGCAACTAAAAAATGATGTCAGTGCAGCAGACTGTGGATTATATGAGACGCAAGGCATGTGGGTGTATGCGTGCATGGACATAAGTGTGGGTATACATGTATTGGTGTACGTCTAGATGTGATTTTGTATGTGTGACCATATGTTTGGCTGTGCATCTGTATATGAATATGTGCAGTATGTGCATACTTCTATATGCCCATATGCTTTCATATGCATCCATGTCTGTGCCAGTAAGCTACGCATAGGTACATGTACCTGATATACACACAGCAAATTCTCCTCTCTCCTCATGCACACATTACATGCTCCAGTCTGATCTTTATGGAAGCCGCAGGCACCTGCAAGTGACCAGAGCACTTGCCAAGCCACCAGCCCAGTCCCACAGCTCAGAAACAAATACTCATGGTAAAGTCATTTGCTCCAGACTGTGTCTCTAATGGAAAAGCGGAAAGCGCCTTGAGGTGGGCAGCCTGGGTGTGTCCCCAGCCAGGGAATCTCATCAGGTTACCCGAGGCTTCCCCAGCCTTCCCCCCAACTACTAACTGCACCACAGCCGTCTGAAAATCGAATCCACGGGGTTCCTGGGTCTGTTTTAAATTTTTACATAATTGAAAAAAAATGAAATAAATTCTTTAAAATTTGATTCTAATTTGCCCTTGCTTTTTATGGATTTTTGTAACTAACCAACCACGATAGCACTTATTTCATTCTTCTCTTAAATCTGTGTAATATATATGTCCCTTATTTGTGAGTAAAGGTGATTGATGGCTATTTGGATTTGCAGAGATCGCCACTATTTAAATTCAGGTTGTTTATTTACTTTTTTATCTAATATGAATGAGGAGAAATAGAAACTATTTAGCTAGCCCTCTAAGCACACTGAGAAATGCTCCCGAGATTTATGTAGAGGCTTAGAAATAATTACAATGTATTTTTGCTTCCATTTGTCTAGAATATTAGGAATTTTTTTTTCTGGCCTGTTTGGAGAGTTGTAGAAGCCAAAAATTAAATAGAAGGAAAGTGTTTTCCATGGGCAAACCCACCAAACAGGAAGGCTAACCGTCTGTGGACTTGCATGCGATAGCGAAAGTGTGAACCTTAAACAAGATCCAGAAGAGACGCAGCTGCCCTTTTCAACCCTGTTGACACAAATGAGAAGAAAATGAAACTTTTTAAAAGTCACCATCACCATTGGGGGAACTGGGGTGTCCTTTGTGACTGAGTCTCAAATTTATCGCGCATGACATATGAGCACAAAAGGTAAATCAAATACAGGAAATTATGGAGATTCATGTTTTTCAGGGCAGAACTAACTCACAGTGGGTCTCTCGTTTCTAACTCGAGGCTCAATGCTCAGCTGAAGGCCAGTGGTGGTGTCCGGCAGTCCCACAGTTTAATGGCCTCCCTTCCTATCATCATCCCACGCTAGGCAGTCTTGGTTGATTTCCTGTGTCCTGCTCTCTCTACTGGGTCCTAGCCTTTTTTTTTTTTCCTTCAGCTTTGGGAACACATCTAGAATCTTTAGTGAGAAAACCCTAAGGTCTTCAGTGTGTAAATCCAAGGCCAAACATGGACACAACCACAGGTTACTTTTTGCCTCTTTCAGGCAACTCATTTTCCATTCACAACAAATAATTTATAGCTAGAACTGAATGCCTGCTCGACCATGCTCATTGAAAACATGTGTGAATCCTGTTGTGGCTTCAGAAACCATCAGAAGTCATTTTCTTTCCCATTTCAAAGACCCGAACAGTAGCTTACGTGTTTAATGCATAACCAAATTGTTTCGAAACATCTGGCGGGCTATACCTTTCTGTGTTTATAGACAAGTCCTTTCTTGAACAGCAAACAGGAAAAATGTGACATAGTCTCTTTCCTACACATCCAGCACCCCACCTCACTGAACCAGTAGAGTTGATTTTTCAGTCTGAATTACTCAGAGCTTCCATAGTACTCAGGCCCAGAGCTAAGCCAGGCATGTAATACCATTCCAATAGGATCTGTTTCTCCTGGGGTTGCCCATGACCTCTGCATCAATTCTTTCCTTCACCATAAAATCTCACCTCAACACACGCTCAGTAATGCAGGAGTAGCTCAATGACAGAGCACTTGTCTGGACTGCAGGTAGCCCAGTTTCAGTTCCCACCGCAAGGAATTAATGTCTTAAAGTCATGCCAGAAATAGTAACTTTTGTTGTGGAAAATGCTTCCCAGAGTGAAAAAATCTGCAAGGATGTACATTATAGAATACTGAGTCTTGTAAATTATGTGTAGGGGCTGGGGGGAGGGAGGTTGTCTATGTACATAAACCAACTCACACATTTGCATCTATTTTCCTAAGTTTCAACTTTCAATCGAGTCTTTCTTTAGATAATAAAAGAGGTGCACATGGAACCAACAGCCACCATTATTAGAAGATTCTTGGCTAGTGTGAATATAATTATAAATCGTTCTAAACTATGTCTGTCGAGTTGGTGTAATAAGTACTGCTATGATGGCATCATCTTCCCTAGACGGTGCTGGGTGCTATTCTACTGTTCTCTTCCCAGGAGGCTTCGTCCTAGCTGCTCACAGCAGTGGTCGGAGGTTGGAGACCCTCTCTCTTGCAGGGCTGTTTGGCTCGCTCCTGACTTTTCCAAGTCTCGCTCTTCCTAATGTTGTGTGTGTTCAGCCTGTCACCTCTTTGTCCATCATTCTTTTACATGTGACTGGTTGAAAGCCAATCAGGACAGAGGTTCAGGATGGTCCCCAATTCCATAAGACACTAGCTCTAATGCAAACTAACATCATTGGAAGGTTCCTTCTGACCACACCCTAGCAATCAGCTTTAAAGCCTTAGCATGTTTCTGAGCTGCCAGGAAGAACGCACACTCCTCCACCCTTGCCCTTCTGGTTCTGTCTGTCCACAGCCTCTCACTGGTCAAAATGCTAATGTTCTGAAGAGGAGGCCTCAGGAAGGCAGAGAAGAGATTTAGTGTTAAAGATGGTTAAAGAATGCTCAAACCCCCAGTAACATGCAGGCACGGCTGCCACTCAGTCAGCTACCTACAGCCGTCCCAGCCACACCTCTGTGGTGGGTGTCTGTGTGAGCAATTTTTGCTCACCACTGTGACCAAATGTCAGGCGGATTTTGACAGGCCCACAGTTTGAGAGATTACAGTCCATGCTGGCATGAAAATACATGGCGGCAGGAGGGTCTGTGGAAACTAGGGTACGAGGCAGCTGCATGCTTAGATTGAGTTGATTAGGCAGCAGCAGGAGAGTGGGGGCAGGGCTAGGCTATGAACCTCAAGGTCCACCCAACATGGACCCATTTTCTTTAGAAAGCTTCTAGATAACTGAACATTTCCCCTCACTCTCCAGTGGATGGGCATATCTCTACCACCCATAGGTGCTGCAAAGTAGGCCCAGCTTTCCTTGTTTGCACGTTAAACTACCACCAGGATTACCAGCAAATTCTAGCTACTGTGAATAACTGTAAATGTTTTTTTGAAATATTTCTATCAGGGGAGCTGAAGAGTCTACAACTTCTCCAAACAGTACCACCATACAGGGACCAAGTACTCAGACCCATGAGCATGCAGGGAACATTCCACATCCAACAGCATCCCCATCTCCACATGTCATTAAATCATAGACACCCTCACTTCATACCTGAGAATCTCAATGCTGACACAAAAGACCCTGGGGTCATCTCTAAGTCTCCTTCACTCATACGCCCAGACAACGTGCAATGTCATCTGTCACCCTCATCTATCTATACGCTGAATCTGACATTTAGCTGTTGTTATTTGCATCATTATCATCCAATTACTCTGTCCTCTCACCTGGATCGTGACAACAGCCCCTCAAAGGTCTCCAGGATGACCTCCAAGGCCTCCCATAGCTTCTATCCCCTGGAAGGAAGGGTCTTTGTGGCAATCTACCTCCTCCTAAAGCTGCTCCACCAGCATGCCCTCACCAACTTTCTCTGTTTCAGACACACCTCACTCCTTAAGTTGTTCAAAAGAACTGATCGGGGCTACGGGGTGGCCCAGTGGTAGTGTTTGCCTGCATTGTGAAGTCATGGGTCCCACCCCAGCACTGAAAAAGATCAACCCTTGAGGCCCTTGACCTTGCTGTCCCCCTCATTTTAAGGGCTTTTCTTTCAGAAACCTTCTACTTCCATCAAGTGTCTCCTAACTGGACACACCTATCCTGACTGTTCCATGAAAGGAACAGTCACCCCTTTTCTAATACTTCTTATGCATTTTCCTCTCTATTTCTCTCCAAAATGATTGCTACCCTCTGACTTAGAGTACAGGTTACTTTTAATCTCTTTCCCTACAATGCCTGATCCTTTCCCAATGCCAAGCTACATGGCCAGCAATCCAAACTAAACAGCATAGACTATTTTCTCATCATTCTCTAAACAGTAGGGCACAACACCTATTCACAGACTGTAGTAGTCATTGCAGTAACCTAGAGAGAGTTAATAGTATATAGGAGAATGTTCATGGGCTCTATGCAAATATATGTAGACTTCGGTATACTGGAGTTCTTGGACCTTCATGGATACAGAAGCATAACTACATCTGATGGGTAGATTCATTAATTATGCCCTTGTCACAACAGGTAGAGCTTAGGGAGAACTGTGTTGGTGTCACAAATCTGTAGTTCACCTTTGTGTCTTTCACATTTTGTCACTTCTTTGCTTACTGAGCCACAGGACCACTGGAGGTGTGGCCCCACAGTGGAAATATTAGCTGGAACAGAAAGTCAGACTATCTAAGAATGAGCTCTCTATGGGGTTAGGATCTTGTCCTTACCCTCGGTTTACCAGGTAAACTGAAAACCACGGCTGAGCAGATGCCGGGCTGCTGATGTCAACCTGACAACAGTCTCATGGGGGTTCTGCTACTGTCAATTCTGTTCCACTGGTGACAGCAGAGCTTCCAGAGGTCAATGTGATGAAAGTGATCCTAGATCTAGGTCTCCTTCAATGTCCACCAGGCCTTTGCTTCTTGCATGAAAACAAAGAATGGACTCTAAAAGACTGATTATATGTCAGTTCTGTGAGATTTGGTTTGATTTGGTTTTTTGTGTGTGCTAGTGATGGAGCACAGAGCCTTGTTTGTGCTGGGGTTAGGTAAGCATTCTGTCGTTGAACTGTACCCACAGGTCCAAGAGACTTTTGGTTTGGGTTTGGGTTTCTGGTTTGAGAAAAGATGTATATAGCCCAATTAATGCCTTCATTTGGGTTTTATTGTTGTGAAGACACAATGACCAAGGTAACTATTATAAAAGAAAACATTTAATTGGGACTGGCTTATAGTTTCATAGATTCAGACCATTATCATCATGGTGGGAAGCACAGCAGCGCCCAGGCAGATATGGTGCTGGAAGAGCTGAGAGCTCTACATCTTGATCCAAAGGCAGGAACAGGGGACTTGAGCCCACCCCCAACAGTAACATACTTCCTCCAACAAGGCCACTCCTATTCCAACAAGGCCATACCTCCTAATAGTGCCACTTCCCATAGGCCAAGCACATCCAAACCACCACACCCAGACAGACAGACCTGGTGTTTACTATTAGGCCAAGGATGACCTTGAACTCAACATCCTCCTGCCTCCCATGAGTGCTAGAATTTTAGTCAAAAGCATCTATACCAACACAAGTCTTTCCTGATCATGTTTTCTGTGACTTCTTTTAGCTATGGCTAATACCAGTAACCCTACCCTGGAATATGAAAGCAACTTCTGCATGAAGCATATGCTTTCTTATAGAGACTAAAAACTGCCACCAGCTGGAGCTACAGAGTTGGCTCGTGGTTGGGAGCTCATACTGCTCTTTCTGAGGACCTGAATTCAGTCCCCAGCTCTCACAACCATCTGTTACTCTAAGCCCAGGGGTTCCAAGGCCCTCTTCTGGCCACCAAAGGCATGTGCAATCACATGTGCATAGCACACACAGACGTGTACATACACAAAATCAAAAATAGAAATAATACTAAAAATGAAATTTAAAAATAAAATTAACAATCAACAACTTAGAACAGTTAGTCAAGTTGAATTCCTTGGCATGTTATATTCATCTCCCCACAGGCATCATGGCTGCTTTGATGAGTTTAATCCTAAACCTATCACCTCTTCCTACATCATTTTCATTATATTTACAGTGGAAAACCAAGTTTGGACAAAGATTCAGAAAGTCCACAACTCCAATTCCAGAATAAGACACCAGCTTTGATACTGAATAAATGCCTTGTGCATTATGAAAATAATCAAAAACATACAATTTAACACATTCATTGAATTACTGTCACTAATGTCAGACCAAAGATAATTGGATATTGCTCATTATTTGCCCCTAGTCTGCCTCCCATGTCCTCTGCAGGATTGTAAATTTATGCGCAGCTTGAAGGAGACCCAGCCTGGGAAAGTCTGTTAACATCCTCCCGATGAGAAAATAAAAACAAGGAATGAAGATTTAGAATTCCACATGTGGAATCCACCACAGATGTCTCCCTCTGCCTGTACCAACTTTCCAAGCCAGAGCTTGATATAAACTGTATTTGGTAATTATAAACATAATTAGCACAGGCTGACAAAGAATGTGTTTGGGTTTGCCCAGGAAGCTCCTTTAAATAACATTAATAAAGTCTGGGGACTCAGGTTGGGAGGGGGTGGTGTGAAGAAATGTTCTTGGGAGTAGCTAGTTTACCATAAACAGGAACATGCAACATCTGGTCCCTATGCTAATCCTCCAGCTGACCTGACTAAGACCTCAGAACTGAAAATGGTATAGTCCATGTCAGGGCTCCAGCAGGCAGCATCTCATGGTGCAAAATCTCTAGCACAAATCAGCAGATGACAGAAGAATGATTATGAAGAAATTCAAGAACACATCAAAAAGATCACTCATCAGGATTGAGTTGGCTTCATTCCAGGAATGCAAGGATGGTTCAATATATAAAATATCAACATTGCAATGCATCACAAAAGGGATTCAAGGACAGAAATCTCACGATCATCTCAATAGATGCAGAAAAGGCTTTTGACAAAACCCAAAACCTATTCAATATTAAGACCGTGAGGAACATAGAAATATCAGGAATGATATATCTCAACAAACTGTATACAACAAACCTGTGGACTGACCTCATTACACAATTCAGTGAATAGATAGTCTACATAATAAGGAAAATATTCACTTACACACATCTGATAAAGAATTAATATCTAGACTGTATGAGGAACTAGAGAAATGTGAACACTAAGAAATCAGGCAATACAATAAAGATAGATAGATGGATGGATGGATGGATAGATAGATAGACAGATAGATAAAATAAGGAAACATATCTCAAAAGGTGAAGTATAAATATCCTTCAAACATGGAAAAAGATGTTTACCATCATAAGCTATGAGAGAAATCCAGATTAAAACTACATTGAGAGTCAGTATCAACTCAGTTAGAATGGCATTAAGAAAACAAATAACAAATTCTAAGGAGGCTGAGGGAAGCAGAGACTCTTATACACCACTGGAACAACATAGAGCAGCTTAGCTACAATGGAAATCAAATGGAGGCTTCTAAAAGAACTAAAACTACATTCCCCTATGACCAATGTCTTAGTCAGGGTTTCTATTCCTGCACAAACATCATGACCAAGAAGCAAGTTGGGGAGGAAAGGGTTTATTCAACTTACACTTCCATACTGCTGTTCATCACCAAGGAAGTCAGGACTGGAACTCAAGCAGGTCAGGAAGCAGGAGCTGATGCAGAGGACATGGAGAGATGTTATTTACTGGCTTGCTTTCCCTGGTTTTCTCAGCTTGCTCTCTTATAGAACCCAAGACTTCCAGCCCAGGGATGGCACAGCATAGGTTAGTGGATCCAGCCAGTGTCACATGCTGTTCTCCCTTCCTTGATGCAGCCCAAAGCTGTTCTCAGGCCTCCGAGCAATTCCATCTCACTGAGTAGCCTGGGTAATCCTTACAACACTAAGCTGCCAAAAACAATCAGTGTGTGTTTTCTGCATCCCCTTTGTCTTCTTCCAATCCTGGAAAATTGTTTATGTACATAATCTATGCCACTCAGACACCAAGCCTCACACAGCTAAATGAATATCTCTAGCTTGTTTCCTCACTCACTCTCTCAAGCTCACTCTCCTCCTCCTTCTACTGTCCCTCTCTCTCTCCATCCTCTTTTAACCCTTCCCAAACAGGCATAGCATCAGAAATTATTTGCTATCTGTATTATAGCTCAATGGGGAAGTATACCAAGAGGCCCTAGGTTCTGTGCCCAGAATATGTTTTTCATATGTGTGCACAGACACACACACACACACACACACACACACACACACACACACGAAAGAAAAAATAGGGGAAAGAGAGACTGAGAGGAAGAAATCAGAAAAAGAGACAGAAATAGAGACAGAGACAGAGAGACTGAAATAGAGACAGAGACAGACAGACAGACAGACTGGCAAACAGAAATTATTCACTCAGTACAATGCTATAACCTTTCACAGAATCTGAGTCTGGCTCAATGGAATACGTAAGAACACTATGCTCAGTGCATGAATCTGTGTATGTGATCATGTGTATGCTCATGTGCATGATTATGTGCATGGTCATGTGTGTATGTCTCTCTGTGTCTGTGTACGCATATGAAAAACATAGGACAGCCTTACTGACACTGCTCAGGGACATCTACCTTGTTTTTAGAGATGTCTCTCATTGGCATGGAACTTGCCAAGGGGACTAGGCCACTAGCCAGAAACCTCAAGCGATATACTTGTGTCTGCCTGCCCGATGCTAGAATTAATTACATGCCCAGCTTCTTTACCTTCATTCTGGGGATTTGAACTCAGGTCCTCATGCCTTTGCAGCAAGCGCTTTACTGACATAACGATCACTCACTCTAGTGCCAGGATTGGTTGTTTTGTTTCATTTTGTTTTGTACCAGCTTTAAGTGGATTATCCGACAGCTATGCTCACGGATTTTATCTGCTTTTTTTTTTTTTTCATGATGGTAGAAAGAACAAGGATTTTTAAATTACACGATGCATATGACATCATAGCTCTGGGCAGCTTTGGAGGAGAATGTAGCTAATTTTCCTTTATTTCTCTGAAATCTGAAAACTACTACAAACTCACGGGCTGTTTGAGAGGATTTCACAGGCTTGACGGATCATTTTCAGCTCACAAATCTCCACCAAGCCTCTTCACTTTTTCCCAGAAACACCCCTGCTCTTTTTATTCTTGATTTACAAGCCAAATTTGGCATGCAGTTCACTTACATATGCTGATTCAGGCTTATTGAAGGCAGGTGCATACTTTAATATATGTGGGTACAGGGACTCCCTTCCAGCCAATAAAAGAATACTGGGCATGCTCTCGTGTGGAATATCTGCCCGCTTTTATTCATAGACCTGAAAATCTGGGGCATTTGTATTACTTTCACATATTACCATGAACAAATTGGGATAGGCAGAAATAATGTCCGAGCCCTACAATGGCACCATATTAAGGGAATTTGAGCCAAACTCTGCCTGAAAGGGATCCCAGAGCTGAGGGCTATGCTGTCTTGGTGCTTTTGTATGAACGCTATGTAAACACAGTCTCACTGCTCCACAGGGACAGGTAAATGCAATACCACATTTCCATCAAAGCAAGATGTGCGCACAGCCCTCCACTTGTACAAGAAAAGGAAGCCGCTCCAACAGATGCATCATTGTTTGTATTAGACAAAGCTATGGGCGGACAGTGGGTATGAGAAGACCTCATTTAGTGACCTCCAAAGTTGCCTGCGTCATCATGGTGACTGATCCTGGATGTGGTCCAATACAGCTCTCAGGTGTAAGATGAAAACAGTGGAAGGTGACAGTATCTGATATTCACAGGTCAGAGCAGCAAGAACCTCATAAGTAGGTCTCCTCTGTCCCTGGGGCAGCAGCCTAGTGGAGAAGACAAGGGCAAGGTAGATGCCCCCTGTGCCTTACCCCCGTGTGCACAGACCCCTACAGTAGTACCCAGGAGAGAAGTTGTTTCATGGTTTGCTAATACCCAAGGCAGATAGTATGAACCAATGCAAGCTGAACAACGAGTATACCTAGAGTATAAACAGTAGCTATCAAACATGTTATAGGGATGAAGGGATGGCTTGGTGGTTAAGTTGCTCTTGCAAAAGACCTGGGTTTGATGCCCAGCATCCATAGGATCCAATAGGCATATCCATGCTACACCTACACATGTCCAGGAAAAACATTCATATACATAGAGTGAAATAAATCCAAAACATGTTTTTACAAAACATATGTTATGAGTGACTGTAAAACATATGACTTGGACAATTGCTGTTAAATACAGAATCAAAAAGCAGATCTTGAAAGGATGTAAAGATGGTGAAAAGTGGGGCCCTCATCCTTGTGCTAGCAGCTACTACACCCAGGGTTCCATGGCATAGCTGTGCCTCACAGAACCCAGGCTGCTTTGACCCCAGCCTTATGCTCTGCGTTCTTTCAATCATCAGTTTCACAGCCCAGCTGAGCTCATTAGGTAATGCCTGTGGTACTCCTTCCTCATCTATATCATCTGTGAACAGATTCATGCAGAGCAGAGGTCAAGACTGGAACCTTGCAATCATGAGAGCAAGCCTGGGGTGTGGGGACAGGCAATGAATCTTAGGCAATATTACGCTGTCATGAATGGAAGTCTTCACTGAAACTGACTATAAGATTCATTCCTGATATTTAATTCTTCGCCTTAAATGTCCACTTTGATGCTGAAAAAAAAAAAACAAAAAAAAACAAAAAAAAAACAACCGACCAACTGTCCCAGATTCAACTAGAGTACTGAATCCATTGCTTCCTCCGACAATTCCTCCAGCCCATTTCCTCCTTCATAAAGAATCACCGTCGACTCTAAGAGAACTCCCACATACTTTGGTCTCCCTTGCAGTCTTCTTGCAAATTAACCTTTAAGTAAAGACAACTACAGGATGCAAGTGCTATGTGCTTCACCTCAATAACCCTAGCAAGGACCCTAGGAGGTGGGGACCACTGCCAGCTAAGCTGGAAACTGAACCGTGTTAGAAGCATGACTAAGCCAGACTGTCTACAGGCAGCACATCACTGTGTGTAAGGTCTGGGAGACGTGACGTGCAGACAGGAGAGATAGCTCAGGAGTATAACAGTGTTTCCTGCTCCTCAATAGGACTCTGGTTCAGTTCCCAGCACCCACAGCCACCTGAAACTTAAGCTCCAGGGGATCCAACACCCTCTTCTGGCCTCCACAGATACCTGCACTCATGTGCACATATCCACACACAGATAGAGGCACATAGTTAAAATATAACTCTTGTTTTTAAGAAACAAGAAACAAGAAAGGGAGGCTGCACCCTTATGGGTAGACATTGACCAAAGGATGTTTTCCTTCAAAAAAAAAAAAAACAAAAACAAAAAACAACAACAACAAAAAAAATGCAGCGGTCATCTTCAAGCAAACCTATAAAACACATGTTTGAAAAATAGTCTCCCTTTCCATATTATTCTCCTGGACCAATATCATGGCAGCCTGATCTTTCTTCAATTTCTTTCTTTTGACTCCTCTCTATTCTACTTCTCCCAATATGTGAAAGAATCATAGATCTTTCAATTTGCAAATTATTCATCCAGTCCAGGACTCATATATGAAAATGTCTAACAATCCTATAACGAAAACAATCTAACAAAAATGGGGAAAGATACATGAAGAACATTCACCAAGGTAGACTGGACATGTCTACCAAGCAGGTCACAGGGTCGTCAGCACCAGTCAGCAGGCAAATCAAAATCAAACCTGTGGGACACAACTCCACACACCTAAGAATCCTGACAGGACCAGGTTCTGAGACACTAGAAGCAGGTGAGGCATGCAGGTACTGCTGGGGGAGCCATGTTTACCAACGAACTGGAAACTTCCATGACCTTTTCGATCTTGTTCTGCTGACTCTGGAACGTCTTTAGAATCTGTCCCTGCTTCGCCTCAACACAACACAGATACCTGGGTTTGCAGTCCTGATGTCTGCTTTCATCTCTGTAACCATGCTGACTTGGTAGCCCTTTCAAGGTGCTTCTAAAACAACTATGTTCTTCCCCCCTCCCCCGCCCCACAGTCCCTTCCCTGCCTGAGCCTTGTGCTCTGGAGTGGCTCCGGTCCAGCAGGGCTTCGTTCTCCCCATCCCCCCCAAAGCCACAATCCTTCCTTTCATGTGCTATCACTAATCTGTGGAATCTAAAATTCAGCTTTGCTCTTCAAAAGGTGGTGAGTGTGGTGTCATCGGTGCCCTTTGTTGGGACCTATCACTTCACATCACTTCATTTTCATGAGAGAAAGATGGGGTATTATATTCCCTCTCTCCTGCTCCGGGCCGTGCATCTACCAGGACAAGCCCAACACAGGGCCAATGTTCACAGCCGGCTTTGTTCCTTCCACATGAGGGGTTGGATGGGGAAGTGAATAAAAGTTCAGGTGGCAGATTGGTCTGAAACACCTCTGAGAAGCCTCCCGCATGAGTCACAGGTGCACAGGGTCCTGATCATGCAGATGAGGTAGGATAAAGTAAAGGTCGTTTCAGTTAGAGACACCAACACACACCTTAGCACAGACTTTTCCCCAGGGACATGTTTGCAAGGCTACCTGTGTATTATGACCAGATAGTCTCAGAGGAAAGTTTGCCCTGATCAAGTTTCCTTTGGGTTGATGAGGCCTGGTACCCATGTCCATTGCTTTTCTCGTGGCTGTGATAAAATGCCTGACAAAGCAACTTAAGCTTGAAAGAAGGCTTTATTTTGGATTCGGATTCTGGATGTTCAATCCATCATGCCCAGGCAGGTCTAGTGGCAGAGGAAGGAGGTAATGTCACCCTCATCCACAGGTGGGAAGTAGAGAGAGATGGGTGCTGGCACTCAGCTCATGCCTCCAATCCAGAACCACATCCTGTGGAATTGTATTAGCCACATCTAAGCTGGCTTTTTCCATCTCAAGTAACCTACTGTAGAAAAATCCTTCTACGATGTAACCAGAGATTCATCTCCATGGTGATTCCAAACCCCCATCATGCCAACAATCGAGATTTAGCACCACAATCAATTGGTGACTGATACAGCATTAAAGATCAATGGTGATCCACAAATCCAAGTTACCAGAGCCAGTAATAAGAACAGGACCCATGCACACCCTCAACCACAGGACTATTCCAACCTGACATTGCTGCCAATGGTCACCTAGAACCTTAAAGCTCTGAGGAGTGGGGTGCATATCACAGCATAGTCCCCCTGATGACTACATCACTGAAGTTGAGCCCCTTCAAAGGAGATAAGACTACTAAGCAATGGCAGATTCCAGGAGAGTGAAAGCTAAGAGTTCACCAGGAACATATAGATTAAGCCAGTAGCGAGATAGAGCTATAGAGGCATGTAGAGTACCAGACAGGGAAAGCAGGGTCCTTCCCAGCTATTTCTCAAAGCACCATGGCTTCTTATGACACCATGGTGTGTGTGTGTGTGTGTGTGTGTGTGTGTGTGACTTGTATGCAGTTATTCGAATGCAATGTCAGTGTGCCATCATACTTCTCCATATATCTTCCCAAGGGTACTTTTCAAATAAGAGGCTTATTCAGTGACTTTCTACAAGGGAGAAAACACAGAGACCATGACTTGCTCTTACCACTGTAGGGACCAGAAAAGCTCTCAAGAATGGCCCCAAGCATATCAGGTGTTCAGAGCCAACAGGAAGGCATTCAAGGATCTAGACCAGCAGTTCTCAACCTGTGTGTCTTGACCCCTTTCACAGGGGTCACATGAGAAAACACAGATGTTCATATTATGATTCATGACAGTAGAAACATTAAAGTTAGGAAATAGCAATAAAATAATTTTATGGTTAGGGGTCACCACAGTAGAACTACATTAAAGAGTCACAGCATTAAGAAGGTTGAGAACCACTGATCTACCGTAGCAGTTATGTTATACATAACTATTGGTCACGTTGGCTAACAGTTGTTAGCTACTTGAACCAGAGCATATGTGAAGATAGGGTGGAATCAGCTGGTGCCTCTAAAAGGATGGTGTGGTATTAAAGGGCACACCACACCACTGGGCACCAACCCAGTGCAGGAGCTTCAGGAAAGCAACAGGTCTGGTCACTGTCCTGTTCCCAGAGGGGAGGAAGAACCTCATGGTCCACAACTTTCATCCCCTGAGTCTATCCTAGATTCTACACAGAAGAAATATAACTTTAATGGTTCTCCAAATCAGGGTCCCACTTTACCCCTTGCAGACCAGGTGGACTTAGACTGAATGACAGTCATGGTGCATTTTATATGGAGGCCATGGACAGAAGCAGTAACTGTGCAAGATGATAAGGACGTCGGACTGCCCCCAATCCGCCCCTGAGCATCACAAGTAGCTCAAGACGCTCACACCCTGCTAACACCTTGGAGAGAACGTGAAACGACTGACAACCGTGGGTTATAATGAAAAACCTAACCATTCAATAGGGAAAGAAAAGAAATGGAGGAGAGGGAAGGGGAGGGAAAAGGGGGGACAGGAGAGGTAAAGAGAGGGGAAGAGAGGAAAGGGCGGGGGAGGGAAGGGGAGGGGACTCGATGGAGGCAAGCTCAGCTCTCATGAATTGCTAGAAAACAAAGATAGGCAAGAATACACCATCCAAGGCACTAGGTGGGGCAAGAAAAGTCAGAAGGTATCTTGGGAATTCATAGCAGCTGAGGGAAAGTCAACCCATGCCCTGGGCAAACCCAGAAGTCTCCGTCTCCCAGGTTCCCACGTACTGAACCCCTCCCCTAATTCAACAGGAGAAGTGCCCAACCTCCCACCACAGTCTCTGCTGGCTTCAGAACAAGGCCAGCCCTTCTTCTACAACCTAGAGGAAGGCTCCAAACAAAGGCTGCCAGCCCCCCCCCGGGGGGGGAGCTGACACACAACCTCACAGTTAAGAGGAAATGACAAAGGGGACTGGGTCACATCTTACCAAGAAGAGTCACCTCAAACCTATTTGGCACCAGGTTCAAGGGCAAACTCCTATGGAGCAAAGGATGTGATCAAACCATGCACGAAAGCACCTGAGATTCAGGAGCCCAAAGTAGGGGCAGGTGTCAGGAGGAGAAAAGCAAGACCTTCCTTTACCGTGTTAACAGCAGCAAAACTTCACCTGACAAAATAACACACAGCGTAGAGAGAAACAATCACGCCTGGACTCTGGAAGTGCACAGAACTGCTCATTTTAGATCAAAGCGTTTAAAGATAAACACACTATAGGGAACGAGGGCACAGGATGAGGGGGAGGCTGAAAGCTGCCTTCCACCTCTCTCCCAGCCATCCCTCCCAGAAGCACTTGCTCTCTCATACCACAGTAATCAGTAAAAGCCCTTTCCCTGCAGGGAGGATGGGGGAGCCTGGCAGGAGAGAAGTGTTTGGCTCTGTTTTTCTTCTATCCCAGATATCAGTGCTGAAGACCTCTCATGAGCTAGGTCTGTCACAGGTCCCTGTATGTCCTCATGGGTAACCACACATGCTCCCACTTTACTCTGGGAAACTCAGGGTCTGATTGCTGGCAAGGTTTGCCCACGACCGCACACCTAGCAACCAAGAGAACTGGAGCCAAGAACAGTTTTGGCTGACTCTAAAACCACAGTTAGAAACTACAGTTTTTAAACTATTCGCCGCCTGATTGCTTAATGAGCTCACGCAAGGTACTGGTAAATCTTAAACAGTAACAGGACATGCATGAGCACGGGGGTGAACGTCTGGGAGGTGGAGGAAGGAGGATTAGAAGTTCAAGTCCCGCTTCAGCTACAAATTCTGAAGCCAGCCAGAGCCACATGAGACCCAGTCTCAAAAATACAAAATAAATAAGCAGTGTTTGAGAGGTGACTTAGTGGGTATGAGCTTTGCTATGCAAGAATTAAGGTCTGTGTTCAAGTCACTAGAACCCACATAAAAAGCTAAGCGCAGGCCCCATAGACCTGTAACGTGTTGGGGGTGTCATCAACAAAAAACATGACTTGTCAGCCTCCAGCCTAGGCAAAACCTAATGAGCTCCAAGTTCAATGAGATATCCAGCCTCAAGAGAATGAGGCAAAGTATTAGAGGGGTTACCAGATGCCCACCCCTGGACTCTGAATGCACCTACACACACTATTAGAAGTAAGCGATAAGTCCCAAACAAATCACATCATGCAACAGGTCTCACGTAGGAGATTTATTGGGAGGGGAAATTGAAAGGGGGGGCCGGGAGAACAAAACTTTTACTGTCTCCGTGGCACATGTGCAAAGGGACATGTGACAGGGGCCAGCACATGTGCAAAAGGATAGACACAGGAGCTATGCTGTCGCTTCTTGGGACACTAAAGACATGTCTCATCACCTGGTCCCTCGAGAGCTGGCTGTAAAGATGCTTGGTTGTCATGAAGTCACTTCTAGCTGTCCATGGATGTGCCTGATTGCCAACACACACATTCACTTAAACACATCCACACAAACACACTGTGCTAGATGGTTTTATTTCAACTTGACACAAGCTAAAGTCATCTGAGAGTGGGGAAACCTCAATTAGGAAAATGCCTCCATAAGGTAGGACTGCAGCCATTACTTGTAATAGCCAGAAATTGGAAATAATCCAGTTATTCCTCAACTGAAGAATGGATAAAGGAACTGCAGTCCATTTGCACAATGGAGTGCTATTCAGCTATTAAAGACAAGAACATCATGAATTTTGCAGGCAAATAGATGGAACTAGGAAATATCCTGATTGAGGTAGCCTAGACCCAAAGGACATGCATGACAGGATCCAAGCATATCTGTCCACTGAGAGGTTCTACACAACAGCTGATGGAAATAAATGCAAAGACCCTCAGCTAAGCATTAGAAAAAGCTCAGGGAGTCTTCTGAAAGAGCTGGGGGAAGGACTGAGGGACCTGAAGAGGACAGGGACTCCACAGGAAGACCAACAGAGTCAAATAACCTAGACCCTTGGGGGACTCCCAGAGACTAAACCACCAACCAAAGAGTAAGCATGGGCTGGACCTACCTCGCTCAGCCCTGCACATATGTAGCAGATATGCAGCTTGGTTCTCACGTGGGTGGGTCCCCCAACTGGAGCAGGGACTGTCTCTGACTCTGTTGCCTGCCTGTGGATCCTGTTCCCCTGACTGGCTCTCCTTGTCTGGCCTCAGTAGTAAAGGATGCACCTAGTCCTGCAGTGACTTGATGTGCCAGGGGGTGATACCCAGGGGAGCTCTACCTTCTCAGAGGAGAAGGGGAGGGGGCAGGGGGCAAGGAACTTGTGGAGTGGGACTGGGAGGAAAGGAAGGGCTGATATCAGGATGTAATGTGAGTAAATGAATAAGTAAATAAATAAATAAATAAATAAGATAGGGCTGCAGTAAATATGTAGGGCACTTTCTTAGTGATTGTTGGGGGATGGCCCTCCCCATTGTAGAAGTGGTTACCCTTGACTGGTGGTCCTAGGTTCTATAAGAAAGCAGGCTGGGCAAGCCATGAAGAATAAGACAGTAAACAACAGCCTCCATGGCTTCTGCATCGGCTCCTGCCTCAAGGTTCCTGCCCTGTTTGAGTTCCTGTCCTGACTTCCTTCCATGACAAACAGTGATTTGGAAGTGTAAGCTGAATAAACTCTTTTCTCCCAAATTTGCTTTTTGGCCATAGTGTTTCACTGCCACAATAGAAACCCCTAATTAAGACAACACTTTTTTTTTTTTTAAGAAACAAAAATAAATTCAAGCCAGCATTTTCCAAAGTATGACTTGAGGACTCCTCAGGTTCCTAAATTTTTCCACGGGGATCTCTGAGGTTGAAATTGTCCTCATCTGTTTCCTCACTCGTGTTTTCCCTCCATGCCACTTTGGGTTCTCCACTGCATGGACCACACTAGTATCTACTGTCGGCTTCTATGGCTCAATAATTGTGCTTTAAATTTTACTCAAGCTCATCTTCTTCAGCAGTTAACACAGACACACTTAACTCATATAAATGATGTTTAAAAGCACTGTGAATGCCTGAGGTGAGACTTAAATCAACTGGATCAGAACCTAACGTTCAGATGTGCAGAGAGGTTTTCTATAACCACCTTTTATCATTAAATGATCACAGGAAAATGAGCAGAGCTATTTAATCCAAAGGAGGTGTGGCACCATCCATAAAACAGGCCGGCACTGCAGCTTTCAGAAGGAGTTTATAGTGTATATTTGAAATCTGGAGGCTTTTCAGGAATGTAGCATGAAACCACCCACCATAAACCATCACTCAGGGCTCAGAGTGATAACACAGCAGCCACCCTGCATTCGAAGCAGGTTACTGCAAACACAAGATTTTTTGGAAGTATCATTTATTAGTAGTAGTACTAATATTAATTATTAATGTTATTTCAAAAGCACTGAGTTTTTAAGAAGTATCCGTGCCTTTCAACTGCCCCATAACTAATAACTTACCACCATCTTCACTGTGCAAAGACTTTGTGATCCTAGCATTATGCCAAAGGCCCAGGCCCAGGGAGCAGTTGGATTTGCCTAAAATTTTATCTATTCAGGTTTTAGCTTCTGTCTTAGCTAATCGATTGACCCCCCCCCCCAATTTGGTTTACAATCAAGAGACATAGAAACCAAGATGAACCTTCAGCCTCAGGAAAAGTAAGCGTTCTGTTGCGTCCGGGAGTGTCACAATTACAGATCTGGCACACCTGTACAACTTGGTGAGGTGGGCCTGCCCCAGCCACTGACTTTTGGAAGACGTCGTCATGCTCTGAGGAACATATGTAAATTCCTGTTGTCAGCAGCATATGATGGAGCTGGAAAATTCTGGAGACAGTTGAAAAGAACAAAATGAACTTAAAAAAGAAAAAAAAAAACCTCCTAAAGTGCTGATTCTCAGAGACCTTCAGTAGAGGTAGCTCTGACTTTGATTAATCCGTGCTAGAACACTGCGTGCTTGAACACAAACTGAGCAAAAGACACTCAATAACCAAGAATGTTTCGAATCCCCTACAACATCCTTATAAAGTTTTAGTCTTTTAAGAACCATATAAGGTATAATTCTGGGAGAAGACACCCACCGAACATCTCCCACATACACACAAATACCACCTCCCCCAACACGCACACATACACATGAATTCCTTGTGTTTCCATGAGGAAAGACTTCCACTAAAATAGCATGCCTGGACCTCAGTGTGGAAGAGCAAAAGCAAGACACCTGGGGTCAGATCTTCAGCACCTCAAAAAAGTGGGGGCTAGGGCAGGAGCACTGAGAAGGAGGGGCGGGATTACCCACAACTCCAGTGCTCAGGGGTGCGAGGTACAAACAGGTTTCCTGAGCTCTCTGGACAGCCAACCAAGCCCCAAAATGACAAGCTCCAGATTCAGTGAGAGAGCCTGTCACAAAGAAAGAAGGATGACAGCAGTGCAGATGGCTACTCAGCATCTTTCTCTGGCCTCCGTGCAAGTGTACAGGCATACACACATGTACACACATGTACACACATGTACACACAACACCTCCCCACACATACACACCACAAAATATGCAATAGATACATACACACCAAACACCACACCACACATATATGCTCATACCCCCACATACATACATCCACACACACACGCAGGCACACCCAAACACACACACACATACATATATACCACACCAAATGCAACAGCTACACACACACCACAATACATCCATACCCCCACATACATAATACATACATACATACATACATACACTCCCACAAACACACACATACACACACCCATACAACTATGCACACACACATATACACCACATCATATGCAACAGATAAACACAGCACACACTACAACATACACAACACACACTCAACACACAAACACACACAGATGCACACACATATACATACACAGCACACCACACACAACAGATGCACACATCACACACTACACCCCACAACACACAGACATACAGACATACACACACATACACACACACACACACACACACGCACACACATACACATACACATACAAATAATTACAAATTGGCTTTTCTTCTCTCCTTACTCTGTCCCATGGAGGAGAAGGGAGAGCACCTAAGCCGTACGAGCTATAGAAAGACTTAGACCACAAGTCCTGTCACCTGCTTGTCAGCTCACCACTCCTGAGCATGAGAGTTTTGTTCTGCTCTCTCATAGGCCTGGGTGGCTGAGTGACTCAGGGTGAACTATGGCCCAACACCCTTAGCAACAAAGCTGACCCTCCCCCCAACTGTTCCAAGCTCAAGTCAGAAGAGTGTATTTGTGGGCACTCTAGTACCCAGCACACATACTGGGACCCTTAAGCACTAGCTGGGGATCTGTCATGCGGAAGACATGTAACACTCTTGGAGACCACAACAGTAAGGGACAGTTTAGAACGTCAGCTGCAGAGCCTCGGTTGGGGTAGGACTCTGCTCTTTACAATGCTTTGGAGCTCGTGATATTCCTTAACAGGCTGGAATTCACGGATTATTGGTCACTTGGGGCATTAACTAAGAGGACGGCTTGTTGGAACCTTGGAAATCTGCTTGGGGGCATTGGCACAGGCTGTAGTGAGCAAGGGCAGCTGAAACATGGATTTTCTTTTGAGAGAAAGGAGCTCTTTGCATAGGGCTTTAACCAGCGGAGTAGGAGACAACATGTAGCTGTCTGCCTGTTTCTTAGGTATGCCTGCAGGGTAAGAAGCTAGGACTTGTACCTTTCATGTGGGGGCAGGGAAGGGGTGGTGGCTCAGCCAGAAATGCCTTTCATGTGAGCATGAGGACATGAGTTCAGACCCCGGGTGCTCATGGAGAAAAACTAGAGATAGTAACGCGTCTGTAAGCCCAGCACTGTGGAGACACAGAAAGCTGGCCGGGGAGGGAGGCAGCCTCACCACTTAGTAAACGCCAGGTTCAGAGAGAGACCCCATCTAAATCAACCAACAAACCAATCTGTAAATTTAAAAAAGCCGTTGAGGAAGACAGCTGACCTCAAGACCCTCTGTGCCTACATGTATATGTATGGTGTACCTATGAATATGAACATACACACATACCAAATAAATAATTAAAATCAAAACGTAGACTTCGGGAGGGGTGACATTTGATTTTGACTTCTTTTATACAGGTGACCTCCTTGCTCAGCAATTGAATTCAAGCCAAAGGAAGAGAGAGGGACATATTTCACACTGTTGCTATCTGTTCAGTGCCCTTTAAAAATCATTCCACCCCCATTCTGTTACCTCAAATTAGCACAATATTTGGAAATTATATGAGAATCTGACTTTTATGTTCCAGCAACAAGAACTGTGGCACTATGGTAGGATTATACATTTTTATTTAAAAATGACAGAAAACAATACCTCTTTGCTCTAAGAAAGGATTCCAAGTATGTAGAAATGTGCCTTGTCTCCAGTCAGCTCTCTCACTCAGTAAACTCCTAGAGATGGTGCATTTTGAAAAGGAAGATAAACAATAATTGTGAGCAAAATTGATGAAACAAAAGGACCGGATAAAATAAACACAAACTCAAACGTGTTTCAAAGGCCCTGAATATCCCATGTCTAGGATTTCTGTGTGCTTGAGTAATCAAAGGGAAACAGGACGGGCTTGAAAAGCTGACTTTAGCTTCATTAACAGACCAGACTGGTTTTATCATCAAGTCAAAATAGAGAGAGATGGGAAAGCATCTATGAAAGAAATGTTGAAATTCTTAAAAGCTGATCTTTATAGCAGATCAAAAAAAGGAGAAAGAGACACATACAGGACTCAACAGTTGAAAAGAGGTACAGTAGAAGATGACCAGGTTTTATCTGTTCCATTTGAAGAGATAAATGTGGACCAAAAACACTCAGTGAGCAAGACGAGACTTGTTCTCTATAAGGGACTGTAGTAATTTTTCCTCAGCATCTAGGGTCCCCTAAACCTGCCAGGACCATCCTTAAAACTTCATATTGTCAAAAGCCTTATGGGAGTACCATCTCCTAAAAACAGATTTATGTGGTAAAACAGCCTATGGCCTATCCCCCACCCCCTGAAAAAGATGAAAAGATGTCCCAGACTCTGATAACTTAGAGCCTGAAAATGACTTCACTCAAGTACCCAGAGATGGCAGAGAAGAGCCAAAATCCGTTACACAACAGCTGACTTCACTTGCAAAAAGGGGAGTTCAAGACATAAAACACAACGATAACTACACAACATACCAGTCAATAAATGTTATACACAGCGTAGTCTGGTGAGAAGATAGTGGTTGGTGACTCGGTGACCATCTCAGTTTGTGGGGTGCACTACACTGCTCCCATTCCACCTAACTGCATTTCTTAGAGCATGTCCCCAATATTAAGAAATGCTGGACTATAAAATGAGACAACTAAAGTTACACGGGCTGATTTCTGTGATGCCCAAAAGGACTATAGGCATTGGACAGTGTCTATTGCCTTGACACTTTTAAGTTTTCAAACCCACACAGCAATACATAGTAATGCCTTGGTCCCGTGCAAGATGTAGAGTTTGAACCAACACTGCACTAGAGTCAGAAACCCAGAAGACCCCGTCATCTCTAAACACATGGCCACAGATTCTCCCACAAGGGTGGAGAGTCTCCTGTGTTCAGCCCTAGGAGCAAATTCCAAGATTATAAAATTCTAGACTATAATGTCTGCTTGGAGTTTAAACCAATCTACCAACATGGTCTGGAACATCTACATTCCATAAATAGCATGAAGATTAGTCCTAGTCCTGGAACCATGCACAAGAACAGTACTGAAACTACATGGTAGGAAGCAGCCCTTCACCTTAGTGAACGAGAGAGCTGGAGGAGCTGATGCTAGCAATGAGCTCTCAGCTCACAACTACGAACAGACAGAGATGTGCTCCAACAGCACAGTCGGCAGAGAAGGACAGCACCTCAGATTCCACAGATAATGAAAAACTTTTATAAGCACTATAATATGGACATGCATAAATACATTTTTAAATGAATAAGGATGCCATAATAAAATTCATAATAAATAAATACTTAGAAGAATCAACTAGAGTAATACTTAGAAGAATCAACTAGAAGTCATTAAAATATAAAACCCAAAACATTCAACTACAGATTATATATGAATTGATGAAATAGTAGTAAATTGGATAATCTAAGGAAATTGACAATAAGGTATAGAGAGAGACATAGAAGACTGGAAATATGAAAAAATATATAATCAACACAGAGAATAAAACGAATGGCTTCAGTTTATATTTGAATCATGAAATGCTTTGTATCGCTTCTCAGCCTTTTGGCTAAGATCAAGTGTGAAATGCTTTGTATTTATTTATTTAAATTAGCATATAGAGTATCTGGCCTCAATGACATTTTCAAACAAATTTATTTTTATTAATCCTCCTCCCCACCATTTCCTCTCATCCTTGGGTCTCTTTGTACCCTCCCACACCAGGAGCCTCCTTTCTGCTCTCATGCTACAAGTGCCAAATTTTAAAAGACTTTAATATCAGGCATTCCTGTCTTGTTTTAGTGTGTGTGTGTGTGTGTGTGTGTGTGTGTGTGTGTGTGTCACACACATGGCATGCAAGTGAAACTCAGAGGACGGTTCTCCAAAGCCACTTCTCTCTTGCTGCCTTGTAGTGTCCAAGGAATAAACTTAGGTTGTCAAGAAAGTCTATGTGTGGAGAGGCCCCTAGAGCTATGAGAAGATGAACACGGAGGCCAGAGAGTGTTAGAAGCCCTGTACTTAAGGGTTAGAAGGGGTCATGAGGGCCCCTAATATGGGTATTGTAAACAAAACTCAGGTCTTCTGCAAGGGTCTCCACCCCAGGCCCCCCATCTCTTTCAGTAAATGTCTAATATAAGCTCCAGAAATAAAGATAGATTAAAGTACTAAATAATGAAGAGTGTAACATGCATAGGAGATGTTCATTACGATCTTGTATCAAGAAACAACTTATATATCAAGACATGCATAAAATAACCATTGAGAAAAATACATAATTGACAATATTAAAACTAAAATTTCTATATCAGAAAAGATGCTATGTATAATCAAGGCAGAGACTCCATCAACAGTAAAAAGGCAGTGTTTATACCCCAAACCATGTAACCAGTGAGAGATCTTCATCTGTAATCTGAGTCTGGTAATGCAGTGCCAAGAAAGGGAGAACAAATGGACTTCCGCGCCACTTGTCAGAAGGAACACTGGGTTTGCTTCACTTTAAAGCTGCTCACCTCTATCCCAACTGTCTCCAGCATTGAACAGGATGGCTGCACAACAAAGCAATGGAACTCACCTGGGATGATCCAGGCAGCATCCAGAACCCTGGCTTGTAGGTTTTCCAACCTACTGTAAAAGTCTTCAAAGTGCATCTCATCAGAAATGCATGAGAACACTTGATGAGGTACCATTAGTAACAGCAACAGTAAAAGCAAGTATTCACCAGAAGAGAAAATGAGCCCACAATCATTCATATGATGGAGCATTACAGAGTCGTGGACATAGATTATATCTGTACATACTGTATCATAAGCTATAGTAAGGGGAAAAGAGTGGAAAAATAATATAGTATCATTTATGCACATTTTAGGCATAAAAGACAAGCAAGATAGATGGTGGTTAAGAATATTCCCTGCTCTTCCATAGGACCCGAATTCTGTCCCCAGCACCCATATCAGGAGTCTTACATTCCCATGTAACTCTAACTCCAGGGTATCTGATGCTCTCTTCTGGCTTCCATGGATAACTCTATTCATGTGCACATACCCTACCCCCATGCATACACATATATAATTAAAAATAAAAATAACTCATAAATAAGCTATGCTGAGTATTGATATATCATTATGTGAGAAGAACCCCAAAAGAATAAAGAGAACTCATCCTAGCTTCAGGACAATGACTTCCTCAGCCAGAGGCAGGCAGCGGTGGAAGGAAAGGGTGGGCAGTGCAATGTTGTCTTTACATTTTGTTTTAACAGAAGCCTTCATGCACAGGCATGTGACTGCATGGATGGACAGTCCTTGCCTTGCGATTTTCAATGTGAACTGCACTTAAACCTCTCCAGCACTGCATGCTGCTCCATCCAGTCAGCTGTGCAGTGCTTCTCTGCACGCTGCTACAATGCTCATCGAGCTGTCAGCCATGCAGTGCTCCTCTGCACACTGCTACAATGCTCATCAAGCTGTCAGCCATGCAGTGCTCCTCTGCACGCTGCTTACAGTGCTCATCGGGCTGTCAGTTGTGCAGTGCTCCTCTGCACACTGCTACAATGCTCATCGGGCTGTCAGTTGTGCAGTGCTCCTCTGCACACTGCTACAATGCTCATCAAGCTGTCAGCCATGCAGTGCTCCTCTACACGCTGCTTACAATGCTCATCGGGCCGTCAGTTGTGCAGTGCTCCTCTGCACGCTGCTTACAATGCTCATCGGGCCGTCAGTTGTACAGTGCTCCTCTGCACACTGCTACAATGCTCATCGGGCCATCAGTTGTGCAGTGCTCCTCTGCACACTGCTACAATGCTCATCGAGCTGTCAGCCATGCAGTGCTCCTCTGCACACTGCTACAATGCTCATCGGGCCTACAGAGATGCATTTTCTATTTGATATTTTTGATATCTTCTTGATGTCTTTGATATTTTTCGATTTGATATATTTCTATTTTGAGATTTGTGAACCATTGGGTTAACTGGGATTGCCTCGGAGCACACAAAGATCACATCTGCATTAACCTGGTGGTGGTTACGTAAGTACGGATGCGAATATTCACAGTTCACCATTCAAATACTTTATTTGTTCAAAAGGAGTTGTTAACTGAATCTTTACAGACATGTAGAAAGAAATTTGGGGTAACTAGACCGTGAAAAGGTTAAAAACAGAGAGGGGAGTGCATGCCATTTGGATGAAACAAGGACTGAGTTTATGTATGAGCCGAGGTTCTTATATTTCTCTTGATTGCTTATGCCACATCTGATCTTACAGTGAAATTGGAGGGCTTTCCAGCAGATGGCCTCTTCACAGCTGACCTCTTAAGAATCAAACAACCAGAGCAGTAGGAAGGCTTTGTTACAGAAAATCCAGATTGGGCTAAGCCCTGGGTGACCACACGTGCCTGCCTGGATTTGAACTCAGAATTCTCCACTAAGTAACTTTTCCCTCCTCAAACCAACTGACTCTGGCCTCGGCACTGTCACCTGTAAGGTAAACATGACTCTGGCAGCTCTTAGTAGGACTATTTTCAGGATTAAATGAAGGGCTTATATAAAATCTTCACTTAGCACCTGAAAATAGATTAGTAAGTGCTCAATAAATGCTTGTTCATTTGATTATTATTTTTATTATAGAAGTTGAGCATGAGACCTAACTATATGTTCTCCCAGCATAAAAGGAAAAAGCTATAATTCGCACAGTTGCTTAGACCCTGTTCCTCATGGACAGACAAAAGGATGTATGGTTACGTGAGCAACGTTCACTTAACTTCTGGAGGAAGAGAAGGGGATTTCTTAATAGTTTTGATGGTAACCACATGTTTTTCCAAGTTATAAAGTCTAAGAGTCTTTTGCATGGTTCTCCAAATAATGGACCTGGGTCAACCAAGTATGTACCTGATCTGACATTAACGAAGACGCGCCGATGTCCTGTCCCATTGTACTCAAAACAACAACAAAAATAAAACCAACCCAACAAACAAACAAAAAATGAAATTCTAATAAATGTGCTGAACCTCTGCTTCACTGAAAAAAATGACTGAAAACACACACACACACACACACACACACACACACACCTGCACTCAGATCTATCATGATGGATATTTTATTAAAGCATCTATAAGGGCTGGATGACTTGCTACAAACACCAGCAAGCAGACTAAACAGCATAGCCCTTTCCCAGTGTCTTCCTTATTACTAAAGAAGGGCTTTAAGGGCATCACAAAATCACAAGGGGTTCCAATTTAAAAGACCACTGTTTTCCCAGGGGACTTCACACAGAGTATCAAATCTTAGAATTTCATTCTTTCTAGATTTTTTTCCCATTGGCTTAATCATTCTAGGATTACATAGAAGAAAAAGGTTCCTATGAACAGGTGCCCTATTTATGAAGATATTTATGGCAATCATAAAATATAGGAAATTAGTATTCCTCCTCCTCCTCCTCTTCTCATGGCTCCTGCTAATAGGAAGGAGTGGGAAGTAGGATATGAAAGGCATGCCTTGTGTTTACCTAGCCTGGGTCTTCAAATGTGTGAAAAAAGTTGGTCTTTTTATCTTTCTCCTTCATCTTTGTTATGGTTCTAAAAGACTTCCCCAGGGATAATTCTGTCTCTGAGTTTACAGTGAGCCTTGCAAAGAGCCAACAAAAATTACAAATTGCTGGATTGAAGAAGTCTCTGGGCTTAATGTCATAGCCATGCCTTCAGAGAGTTGATTTTTAAAAAATGGTACATTCAGTACTGTATTTATAGGTTATTTTATTCCATGTGTGTGTGTGTGTGTGTGTGTGTGTGTGTGTGTACAAGTGCAAGCCAGAAAATAACCCTGATTGTCACCTTCAGGAACACCTGTCACCTCCTTTGACAGAGGATTGCCATTGACCTAGGAGCCGGATTCACATCCTCACACTTGTAAGGCAAGCACTTTATAGACTGAACCATCTCCCAGCCCTCATTCAAAATGGGAAACACTATGAGAAAATCCTAATGACATGAATTCTTTCACTAACAGTTGTTTTCATCAAAATCATCCTTATCTCATAAATTAAGAAGAACATGATGGTATTTTATTCTAAAAGATCTGTATGTATCACAACAGACAGTTTTAAAATTCCTAAGGTATTGTATATGCTACCAAAAAATCATAGGTTTATAGGTCAGCTGCAAAGAAGCTGCTCTGACCAGTCAAGAGCCACACTAAACCATTACCAGAATAATAGTGGTGGGTTCATCCCTTCTGACACAACCATGGGTTGGTTGCCACATTTACAGTCTAGGCCTGTTTGTTTCCTTCTGTGGGGTGAGCCTTAAATACAAACAAAATTATTGATTGATTTTGATTACCCACATAACACTCGTGCCACTATTGTATCTATTAAAGTTCACAGGGCTCAACATTATGTAAAACTCTTACTAATGTTTCCCTAACAACCTATTAGCACCTTCCAGTATTATGAATGCTAGCAAGCAGGAAGAAAAAGATTCCTGGCCAGTACCAACCTGATTCTTGTCCTATGACAAATATTTGTGTTATGTTCAGCCATAGTCTTACCATCAAGTTCTGCTAGACAGCCAAGAACAGCAATAGCCTATATTGTATTGGGGGTCTCCCAGCTACCTCTGACCAACGCTTCGTAGAGAGGTACCCTACTTCTGACGCTGGATGGGTTTTTTATTTAACAACTTCTGGTGTGAACTTAATCCCACGTGTAAGGTCACACACACACACACACACACACACACACACACATTATAGGTTTCCATATGACCTTTGTAAACAGCTTTGTTGTTTATCCTTACAACTATCCAAAGTGCAGAGAATAAATGTCAGTGAAGTGCTCAGCCACAAATGGGGCATCTATGTCACACCCCACCCCAAGCCTGAGGGACTGTCAAGGAAGACGGGGGGGGGGGGTAAGACTAAGAAGTAGAAGTCAGCAGGGACTAGAGTTAAACTGTTAGTCTTCTGTACATGGCAGAACCTCAATACTTAGGAACTCACCACACCATTGGTTTGTCTGCATAAGATATGTACAAGATCAAGCCAGTCAACATTCAATGGGGGAGGGGGGGTGTCAATGGGCCACACCCCCAACTGAGGAGCTACAGATGCTCTAGAGTAGGCAGAGGCTGTTTTCTTTAAGGTTGTAGCTCCTGGTAGGTTGACTACACTGAGTGGATGGTCTCAAGCTCAGGAGTACATCAGAAAAACAAATTGGAGTTCATAAGGTTTTGGTTTTTTGTTTTTGTTGTTGTTGTTGTTGTTGTTTTTAGGGGGGAGTAAAAGAGATGAAGTTGGGAGGTAGGAAGGTATTGGGTTGATCTGGGAGGAGTTAGGGGAAAGAGGAGGGAAATGAATATGATCAAAACATACAAATTCTTTTGAAAAATAATAAAAATATTGAAGGAAAAGTGACAGGAAATAGGAGACTTATCTGAATCATCTTGATATGAAAGTGAAATTCTTCAAATTCTCTCTTCTCTTTTGGGCATTCTGATCCAAATACCCTGCAGAACTGGAAACTTGTAGAAACCACGACTAATTTTGGCAAAGTGTGGCATGAACAGCCTCTGCAAAAGGATCCCTCCACTGCCAGGAACATCTGCACCACATCTGTATATGAAGTCTGGGTGCCCTGCACCATCTCCATCTCTTGAATTTCTGTGTAGAAATCCAGGCAACTGCTGTTGTACTTAGAGGAAGCTCACAGGGGACCAGAGACTGCCACTCAAATTAGTTTTCAAAGAAGAAAGTGGTAAAACCGCAGGGTGAGGAAAAGGTTTTCTGAGGTCTCTTGGCTAAAAGTTCCATGGGAAATTCTGGCAAATTCTGCCTTTTCCTCTCTGTCCCCACCTCTCAACTCCTTTATTCCAGTCCTCTTCCCAGGAAGTCTAGCATGTCAAAGAGAAACCTGCATCCTGTCTAGAAAGCCCAAAGGCAGTCATCCCACACACAAATAATAGGAAATAAATATTAAAATAGAGATGGTGAGAAATGACACCTTGGCTTTAGCCTGGGCTGAAAAACCCAGGAAGAGTGTTTGGAACAAGCCAACAGCAGCTGGGAAGCGGGGGCCTGACCTTGAGTTCAGAAAGGGATGAGCAGGGCAAAGTATGTGTTCTGTTGTGCAACCTTAGTTTTTATGGCTATCTGCTGGTGGGCTGTTTTGCCTTGTTCTGGTCTATTTCAACATCCATTTATGCTGCAGGACGAGCTCCTTCATAAACACATTTTTTACTCCACCTTGCCAGGCAGGAGTCCTCGGCCCTGGATCCACCCCAGTAACTGTAGGAGGTCTCTCCAATCAGATTTTGGGAGAGAAGGCACGCATTGGTGGCCCCTTCACTTGCACTTCTTCGCCGCACCCCCATAACTCTCATCCTTGACGCAGACCAGGGCCCCTAGCAACGGGAGCAACCTTGGCCCAGTCTTAACCACCAACGCTCTGATCTCAGGGTGAAAGAATCCACCTTCTCTTTCAAAGCTTCAGACGAAGTGAACTCATTTTGCTTGAAAATCACAGCAGATAGTCTCCCATCTATGATGGATTCATAGGGGGTCAAAGAACGTGTGAGAGGGCAATGCTGCACAGAGACAAAAGTCAGACAGAGGCCACCCACACAGGCATGCAAGTTGACAGCGCTGACCTGGGAGCCCTGATGACAGAACTGGGAGGCAACCTGTTGGAGGCTGGGGGGGGGGGATCAAATGGCTCAGTTGTCATATCAAGGTGTGTGTGTGTGTGCATGTGAGCGTGCGTGCGTGTGTGTGCATGTGTGTGCACATG
>NC_034597.1:49363956-49365810 GCF_900095145.1 Mus pahari | reverse complement strand
GTGTGTGTGTGTGTGTGTGTGTGTGTGTGTGTACTCTATCTGTTCCTTGTCCAAACTCTCCCCACTTCCGTTCTTACTGAAACAGCAGCAGCAGGGCTAACCTCCCTTTGCAACGGCATGTAGCACCCACAGAGTCCCATGATACATACGCTACATACTGCTCTTATTCCAGAGATCGGGGGAGGGGCTTCTACCTGCCCTGTCATTTCACCTCTAATCATTCAGTGCTCCCAAACACACTCATCTTGCCCAGCTTGCCACGCCATGACTTTCAGGAGATGCAAAAATGTATCTGGACAATTTAGGCAAAGTTTGGTAGAAGCCAAATCTCTATGAGGTTTTTATTTTTCCTATTTATCAGTTTAATTTAACCACTCCTAAAATCATCAGAAATGAAAATAATTCTTGGTGACTAGTTTTAAAAGTAGAAATGCTTCATGCTATTATTTGCCAGCAGAGAAAAAAATAATCATATTAATGTTTCAAAAGATTAGTTTGTTGGGGGGGGTTGCTCCATATTACCAAGTCTTGCTAAATAGTAAGATAGAAATGCATGCAAAACTGTCAAAGACAGAGTAAAGGTCAAATTTTATTGAGAATTATGTCACAAATTCTCCTAAGACCTGATTTTGGAAGGAGGTGCTCTGAGTGAGTGTTCACTCCAGAGAGTGTGTGTTTAACGGTGCAGTGGGTAACACGAGAGACATGTCGTGATAACAAAATCAAATTGTCCTTTCACACACGGCCAGCAATGAAACATAGAAGCCAAGTCCAGCACTAGCCTTAAGAGGTGTGGTTTCACACTTTCCGATGATGATATCTATGAATTTGAGGGAGCCTGGTCCTCACGGTCTAGAAGACTTGAACTTGATCTAGCTTTCCTAGTTAGGATCAAAGATTGGTTTCATAAGTGGCAATACCCTGTTCTTCCTTCCTTCTGTGAACAGGACCTTTACCAAAATGAGCATTGTAGGAAGGTCAACACAAGAACCCTAAGAATATTCTGGGAAACTAACACCTCCTTCCTTCGTAGGAAGGCTAAAAATGAGACAGTCGCAGCAACACAGCTGGAGTCCGAAACAGCCAGGAAGAAAAGGAAGTAGCAAGAACGCGTGTCAGATGACTGAAGACACACCTCCCTCCACTGGCCCAATCTCTCTAGAGAGCTTCTGTTTGCAATGGGGAAATCCGTGCATGTGGTAACACGCCCCTACCGGCTGGGCTGATGAACTGCAGTTTCACCATTCAGGCATATGTGCCTGTGTTAGAGACGGAAGGAGGTTTGGGAAATCTAAAACCACTTTTAATTACTTTTCTGTCACTGTGATCCAACACCTAATAAAATGACTTAAGGAGAGAGGATTTATCTTGCCTCATGGGAAGATCGGTCTGGTGGAGTTCATTGCTGAGAATGTATGAGAGCTGAAGTCTGGGCCTCTTCACATCCCTGGTGAATCAGACAGCAGAGTAGGAAGCAGAACCCATCTATGGACTTCAAGGTATACCGGTCAGCAAGCCACTACCTCTATATCCCCACCTCCCGAGTGTCCCGCAGCCTCCCAAAACAGTGCCACCAGCTAAGAACCAAGTCTCCGAATGTAAGTACCCAGATCAATCCATTTAAGCATAACACTTCCCATTGTCACCTTAAGAGTCTCCTTGGTTTGAAATTGGAAATAAAATAAAAATCAAACCCAAGCAGATCCGATTTCCCCACCAGCCGTGACCAAGCCCACCTCAATTTCCCTCCAACTACCATCTTCAGAAAGTTTTCAAATCTTATCAGGCACATCCAGATTCCACTGAATTTTTACCTCTCCATTTTTTTTTTTTTTTTTTTTTTTTTTTTTTTTT
>NC_034597.1:49356272-49363941 GCF_900095145.1 Mus pahari | reverse complement strand
TTTTTTTTTTTTTGGTTTTTCCAGACAGGGTTTCTCTGTGTAGCCCTGGCTGTCCTGGAACTCACTTTGTAGACCAGGCTGGCCTCGAACTCAGAAATCTGCCTTAATGGTAACAAAAATGTTTCCCCTGAAGTTTACCTCAGGTATCACCCTCAGATGGAAGTGGTTCAAGTTAGGTATTTCTAGGGCTTGTGCCTAAGACGCAGTGTCCTCTGAAAGGCAGAGTTGCTAGCAAGAACATGGAAAGCCTAGAGGCCCCGTACCACCCTCCATAGCCCGCACTCCGCCTTGCTTCGTCTCAGTGAGACCGGGCACTGAGCCCACAAAGTAAGACCCTTAATCTCCCCCTTCTTCTGTCGCTGCTGAGAGCCCTGTTTATGAAGGTCTGCTCAGCAGCGCGTGGACTTTGTTATTTACACTCTTACTGATACAAAAATGTCCTTAATCTTCATTTTACACAGTGACTCAACAGATCCTAACATAAACTATGAGAAATGCTATGGGGAGGAAACAGACTCCATGATTACCAGGGTCCAGACAGGGGTGGCAATGGGGGATTCTGGGCATGCTGCACTGCGTTGCGCATGTCCAAAACAACCTTGACTTTGCATAGAGGTCCCTGCCCGTTAAAGAAAAGGAAAGCTGGTGGCAGCTGAATGAGGCTTCTACTTTCTTTAATCTAAGATTCCACTTTGCTGGGGGGAAAAGTACTGATTAAAGAAGAGGTTCCTGAATTTGGGAGAGAGGGAGTGTTGAGCATGGGAGAGAAGTCAGAGGGAGGAAAGATGATATAAATTATATTTTAATTAATTATTGAAAACACTGTGCAGAACTATAATCAATATTTAAATAAAACACAAATTCACAAATTATCACTACTTCACGGAAAACTGTGATACCAAATGCTGAGTAAAGTCACCTTCAAGTGACAGCCATTTAAACCATGCAATGTTTTCTAGTGACTATGGTCAGTCATACCTGCCTTTTCTGAAGCACGCGCCATAGCAACCAAGACAAGAAACACCTACAAATGGGATGAGATGAATGGATAAAAGGAAATGTAACTGAGGAAGGGAAAATGTTATCTCAATACTTGGTGCTTCCAAACAGCCCACTTCGGACTCCGCATTTAGCACAGAGCCCTGCTGTGCACAGCCACATCTGGATGTTTCCCCTACAGTAAGCAGCCCTCATGCCAGGCATCCTACAGTCTATCTTAGTGGACACTGTCTACCTGAAGACAGTGCAGACCAGCCAGACTGACCCACCCCAGATGCTAGGATCAAATCACAGCTACGTTCTCATCACCTGGCTGTAAATGATGGTCCCTAAACCACCTTCTTACATTCAACCACAGGATTCAGGGCAGTGCCATGCTAAAGTCTTCTCATTCATTATGAGGGTGCTGGGGATGGCCCAGATGGAGTGATACATTGTAACATGGGAATGGCTACCATCACAGCCGCTCTGTGTTGGTGTGATTGCTCTGTGTTGGTGTGATTGCTCACAGCATTGGCCTCTGGTTGTCAACTCTTTTGGGCCTTTCTCCCAAAAAACTACAATCTTCTAATTTCATGGGCAGTATCCCTGACAACCAACCCCCATCCAGAAGCCAGATATGTAGGAATCCTCAGGTCCTGCCATCCCATTAACCTACAATATGACTCCCACAGCTTAGGGATACTAAGGGTTTCAGAAGATGTGTGCCAGGAAATAGAGAGAGAAACCAAATATATGTGGGGGGGGGGTTTCTGTCACCTATAAATCCCAGGGAAATTCTCTATCACTCCCAACAACATGGGCAAGCCTGGAAGGCATTGAGCTAAATGTTGACCAGGCGACCCGGTCCTCAGGTCAGCCAACGGGGTCTGCAAGAGAGAGTGTGGGGACTGAGGGGCAAGAGACTGGAAGAATGGAGACAACACAAGCTATCTGCTCTAAGGCTCAAGTCTCATTTACTAAAAGGCAACTATGGATATATATATATATATATATATATATATATATATATATATATATATATGTGTGTGTGTGTGTGTGTGTGTGTGTGTGTGTGTGTGTGTGTNTGTGTGTGTGTGTGTGTGTGTGTGTGTGTGTGTGTGTGTGTGTGTGTGTGTGTGTGTGTATGCACTCGCTGGGGAGTGCAGCTGGAGACACTTAACCACAGGTCCAGGATGGATAGGAGAAACACAGGATGTTATCAGAGTGGGTTCAGCTGTGGTGGGCTGCTTGCAAAGACATCACGCTAGGAAAACAAGTCTCTCGTCAGGGTGGAAAAGTACCACCTGTAAATAAATAGCCTGAGGGGTGTGTGTGTGTGTGTGTGTGTGTGTGTGTGTGTGTGTGTGTGTGTGTAGGTAAGTAGGTAGGTAGGTACATGTGCTCAGATGGAAGCCAGAGGTAAACTACACTGCATTTTTAGGCAGGGTCTCTCACTGCCCTGGAGCTCACCCAGTAGGTTCACTAGGCTGGCTGGCTGTTGAGCCCTGCAGATCTGCTGATCTCCACATCCCCAGAACTGGGAATACTAGTGTTCCTTCTATGCCTGGGATTCTTTACAGAGGTGCTGGGAATCAAAACTCGGATCCTCATGTTTATATAGCAAGCACTTTATCTGTTAAGCCAATTGCCCAAGCCTGCTTTTTATTAACAAATGTGCTCATAAATAATTTTCTTCGTATTTATAAAAGAAAACTGTTTTAAAACTGGTTGTTGTGATGGCTGCATAACTATAGCTGTATAGTGTGTGTGTTGTGTATATTTATAGCATATGTATATAATAAATACATTAAATGTGTTGAAAAACACACTTTAATGGATCTACAGTATGGCATATTATTAGACCTCCATAATGTAGTTATTTATACAAAAATGAACTGAATGCCCATGTTCTTCCAAAGCCTCCGATGAATAAGCAAATTTATGTCTGCATGGACGTCCGTGGAGACAAACACCCAGCAAAAGAGACTCTTTAGAACTCCAGGATTCAAGGGTCCAGCAATGTGTAGGGCAAGGCACCAATTCTCACTTGTGTTAGTTTCTTTAAGTCACCACACTTTAAAATCCTTACAGAGAATGGAGAATTACTTCAACAAATTACTTCATTACAAATGGAGAATTACTTCACTCAAATGTATCATCCCATCATATATTCAACAAAGATTCCCCACAACATTGTTACAAGATCAGGGGATTTCAGAAAGCAAAAAAGTAAGCTCCCACAGACGCCATCCTTAAAGAGCTGACACTGGGTGTGGAATCAGTACAAGGTAGGGTGGATTTAGACCCCTACAATCCCAAGGACAGGACAATTTTCTCACGCCATACATTGCACATAGCGGTATATGAATGCCATTCTGTCCAATCCCTCACTCTGGGGACTGGTTTTCTCACTAATCAGCTAAGGACATTGACAGTCACATGACTTGGCCAAGATGACCAAGGTGATGAGGACACTAGAGACCCTTCCTTGTCTGGTGAGTGTCCAGGTCTCCTACTGTTCACGTGCCACTCCCAAGCAGATCAAACAAGGTGGTATTTGGATAAAATCTGTGTGTCTCAAGGAGCCTGGTCAAGTCATTTTATTTTGTTTTTGTTTTTGATCTCTTAAAATAATCAGATGTTGGCCTTAAAATCTCTCCCCTCAAGACAAAAGGTGTCCTTGTGATTGCAGTTAATTCCTTCAATAAATTTTTCAGATCTCATATACACACCACAGGTATTAAACAGCTAAGCTTGGTCAGCACAAAGTGGTAGTAATTTTTTTTTCAAACTCAATGAGACACCAAACAAAATAGATAACCATAAAGCACTGCCCTGGAGGTGTGAAGGTGTTAGGAAGGGAAGGACTGTCTGCACTCAATGGCAGGCACAGAAACGGAAGTCTCTTCTTCAACAGCTATGTGAGCAATCAAAGCCTTTAAGACAGAGGCATTTAGAACCTGGCTCGATTTGTACAGCTGCATTCAGTAAGAGAACAAATGTGATCATAAGCTAATGCATCCACGTTGAAATCCCATTAGGGGCCAGATCTTAAAGGTGATTGGGAAGATGACTTAGTGGTTAAACTGCTCGTGGTGCAAGCACAAAGAGCTGAGTTCAAATCCCCAGAACCCACACAAAGCCAAACACAATGGCATGAGCCTGCTACCCTGGTGCTCTTAAGGTGATATGAAGGTAAAGATGGGAATCGCAGAGGCTCACGGGCCAGCTAGCCTGACCCACTCAGACAGTCACGAGACAGCCAAGTCTCAAACAAGACAGAGGAGTAGCAGTCAAGTTTGCCCTCTGACCTCAACAAGCATACCATACATACATCATGTGCATTGCAATTACACATGAGCAAACACACATGTGCACACGCATGCACACATACACACACACACACACACACACACACATTTATGTTTTCACAACATTACTACAAATGCATTGAGGTGCAGCTCATTGGTACACCATAGTTAGCTCATGAAATCAGGGTCCCCAGAACCACAAAAGAAATAAGCAAGTAAAACAAACATGGAAATAAAGTTCTTTTGGCAGCAGAGACCAACATTAAGGCAAAAAAACAAAAGTACTGGGAAAATATCACATTTTGTTTTGTTTTGCTTTGCCTTTTCTATCTTAAGGCATGAGTGGAGTTGGGTGGTTTTGTACTTCGTTATTTTATCTTCATAACAACAAAATTAAGGAGCAAATAACTAGCATTGCCCCCTCATTTCAGAAGCTGGAGTGGGTGCTTTGAAATACTAAATGAGTGGCTAGCAGCAAGGCTTCAGCTAACTTGCTAGCCATACTGGACCTGCCTCTACCACATCTTCCACTGCTGGTGTGTGTGTGTGTGTGTGTGTGTGTGTGTGTGTGTGTGTAACTTTAAGGGGGCCAGAAAGAGGATCTACTTACACAAAGTTGGGCTCGAAAGGTTACCTTTGAGCAATTTCCCGATGGCCTGTAGACAGTCACTTTCCTACTTTAGTTTAATTCCTGTGGTATAAATATTTTTGCAAATACTTCCTTTCAGAGACAAGCAACCGTGAAACAACCTTCGTCAAGGACCACAGAAGCAGCGTTTTTTTTTTTTTGCCAAGTTGTCATGTGGTCTTGAGGACAAAACACTCTAATCAGGTAGCCCAGTCATGCATCACTTAAGAGGGACAGATTCAAAGAACTGCATCCTTTGAAGGCTTCATGGTTATGCCAACATCACACGGTGTGTTCACACAAAGCTGGCTGCTCTAGCTCATCACACACCTGGGTTGTGGTCCTCAGCCCATCTCTATTAGCCTATAAGCTGCCCAGCACTACTGAGCTGAATCCTGAGAGCCTGAAATACAATGGATGAAAATCTAGGGATTCGGTGGATCCCTAATTCCAATGGGACCACTGTGGTGCAGGAAATCTGTAGTTGACTGAAACCTCTACCTGCAGCAACACAACATACTTTCCTGGCGTGCATGTGTTCTCACACAATGAAGATCCGAAAGCTGCAATTTTATCTTGACTCTTTCTGGTCAGACAATTGCCTTCTGAAATAGTATCCGTTGGACCCTGGCTCCTTTGATGGGGCCTCTTCATGGTTCCTGTTTCTCCCATCAACCCTGTGCTGTGGTGTGACATCCACTGTACAGTCAGATCTCCCTCCCTGTGTGTCTCTATCCTTTTCCTATGGGTAGGAGACCATCTGCTCCATCGGATGTCCCACAGTGTCAAACAGTGACCATGCACTTTGCAATGTGTTATGAATGCAGAAATGCGTTGATGCAAGGAATTGATCTTTCCAGTGCTCCTGGAAGCACACACTCCTGGAAAGACTTTACTTACTCTCTGAGTACTCCCTTGACAGTCATCCCACTGTTCTACAAGAAAAAAAAAGCATAAAAACCTGCTAGAGGAGCGGGACAAGAAAGGGTCTTTATTCTACCAATTTTGGAGTTTGTTGACATGGCTTCAAAGTTTGCTTCCTATAAAAGAAACCAACCCAAGAAATACGTCAGCTAAACAAATACAAGACAGATAAAAAGAGAAGAACTAATTCATGGTCAAATCCAAAAATGTTTAGTTTTTTCCCAATTTATCCAAATTCAATAGCAGGAGATGGGGAGTGGTGGTGATGAGGTGCCATCTGCTAAAGAAAATGAACATTCCCAAGTAGCTTCACTCCCTGGCCTCATGGCTGTAGAAATCACTCCCAGAAGAGGTTCACATCGCTTTCTCTTCTGTGATGAATGCAATAATTTTGGCAAAAATGAAACATATAGCACCAGCTATTTTGGCTTTGCAAACATTCTCAAAATGATGCGGGGGCTTTCTTATTGAATCCAAATATGTGTTCCATCTTGGGACAGCTCCATAACTGAGTTAACTTTTTGTCCACAAACCTACAAAAGCTACTGAAACCTATTTTGGAGGAACGTGAAAATAAGAACAATATCCCGGCAGATTTAAATAGTAACTGTGAATATTCTGAACGCATTGTGTAGTCTGCAACTCTATAAATATGTTTACAAATCTCCATTCCAATTTCAACCAGTCGAACACGTTCTAACATGTTGGGTGTTATTTTACAGCATGCTTTCCCATTACTGCAGATTGTGTTCAATGTGGAGGTCTGAGCCCCTCCCCCTGCCATCGGCATAGAATCCTGCTCCAGTAAGCAAAAATTCGTCTGCTCCAGGAGCAAAGCTTGTGTAAGGTAGCAACTTCTGAATGACTTCGTAACCTTTTTATGTTTCAGCTATAGAGAATAGAAGAGACTTTTGAGTTAGAATAGATTGAGTTTTATAACTTAACTACAGTCCACAAACTAACACTTTTTAAACCTACAAATTGACTGCAGTGGTTTTTTTCAATTCCTCATCCAATGCTCACACCTGGGGAGAAGACATTTCCCCTGTCTCAAGCTGCCATTTTGCTTTCGTTGTTACAATTCTGTATCTTTCTGTTTTTATACAAAACAGGACTGAAACCTACTCTAAGAGCAAGAATTTTAGTAACTTCAGAGATCTACTTACAACACAAAGAAAGATGCAGAAGAGACCCTGGGGCTAAGACCCATTGTCCACACTTTCTCTCCTGAAGATGGAACAGTTGTGGCACATTCTGCTATCAGTGTCATGCTGTGGTCACTTCATGAGCACTGGCTTTGGTCCTTACTGACATTCCTGAGGATGTGCTACACACTGAGCCAGGGTCTGTATCAGGCCCATCCCTCACAAGACCTAAGAATAGCAGAAGTGATCTGGTCAAGGGTATAAGCCTACTGTCTGTGCAAATGCCTGGTCACTCCATGTGTCCTATCATGCTTTGCCCTGTACCTCAACATGAGAGCATGTTATCAAAGCTTTATATTGCAATGACAATACTTGAATGTTTTAGAAAGCACAGAAGAAACTGTGGAGAGAAATCATAATTTCACAAATTTAGGAGGTTTTTTGGTTTATTATTACTATTATTTATGTACACATTAGCCCAGAGGAGAAAAGCTGGTGATGACTGTAATCTTTTCACTGTTTGTGGTCTCTCAGGTCAGACTCACTTCTCACCCTGACCACCATCCTCTCTAAACCTCAGCACCACTTCTTCTTCTTCTTCTTCTTCTTCTTCTTCTTCTTCTTCTTCTTCTTCTTCTTCTTCTTCTTCTTCTTCTTCTTCTTCTTCTTCTTCTTCTTCT
>NC_034597.1:49353732-49355987 GCF_900095145.1 Mus pahari | reverse complement strand
CTCTCCCTCTCCTTCCACCCTTTCTCCTCCTTCTTCTTTCTCTTCCTCTTCTTCGTCTTTTTCCTCTTCCTCTTCTTCTCTTCCTCCTCCTCCCCTACCTCCCCTTCCTTCTTCTCCTTCCCTCCCCATCCTCTTCCTTCTGCTCTCTCTCCTCCTCCCCCTCTTTCTTCCCCTTCCCCTTCTCCTTCTTCTTGCTCTTTCTTTTTTATAGTGCCGGTGCTAGATCCCAAGGCCTCATACACACCAGGCAAGTGTCCTACCACTAAACTACACCCCACCCCTAGGCACCATAGTACATGTTAAGTCCACAGGAGATGTTTTTAAAAAATGACAGGAGTTTCCATTTATCTTGGCCAGCAATCACATATTTATATGTTAATGAGTCAAAATAGAACTAAAATGATCACAAACGTTTGTTTTAGAGACGCCATTTCCTTCATTTCCTGTTCGACTATCATTTAAGTGGTAGATGTCCTGAGATGTGAGGGCACTACATGTCTTGAAGACACAGGCTTCTCTGCTGGGTAGAAAATGCTAGAAACCCATTGAGAAAGTGGATCCAGTACATCACCCAGTCTCTCCTGAAGCATCGCAATGAAAGTGCTGATACCATACAAAACTACATTTTTGGATCGCTGCTATTGGTTTTATGCCTTTGACAATAATGTGCTTGAGTCAAGGTAAAATTTCAAATGAATTGTCAGCGTTAAGAAACCTTAACATCCAGGCTTCACAAACACCTTGTATTTTACAGATGAGGAAGCTGAGTCCCAAGAACTCAGGAGATTTCTAAGAGTTGAACCTAAGCTAGACATGAGGAATTTAGGGAGATTTGCACTTTCATTGCTAAGTACAACTTTAAAAAAAAAATCCTCTGATGATGGAATACAGTATCTGTTTTATGGAAAAAATGTTAAGTTTAGAGAGTTGAAATAACTGTGAACTCCTCAAATTCCATTCCTCATGATAGAATTGGAATGGACCTTTTACAGTGCAGTGCGAATTCCAGAGTCAGGGAGAGGGAACAAGCTGGACATCTCCAATGGAAGAGAAAAACAGTCTCCTGCTGCGAGAACAAGCTACAGTCAACATGTCATGGAGATAAATGAATGTGCACACTCCCCAAGCCTTAGCCAGATATTTTTATTTTGTTGGGGGGGGGGAAGTTAGTAATTTTTGATTTATGAGGATTCTTGAGAATGTGTTGCTTAATTCTCCTTCAGTAATAAAATCCTTGGATATTGCTCTTTTGAAATATTTTAGAGTCCATCATCAAAAGCCCTCGTCTCCTACAAGTTACTCAGCCCCTTCCTAGTTCGTGACTTTGCTCTTGACCATTCTTCCGGAAGACTTATGAACTGTAAACAACCTGGCTTTAAGACCTTTAACACTAGGGGAAACACCAGTGTATAACATGCCCTAGCAGATATTTAAGCTCTCGTGTGCTTTCTGTGTTCCTAGCTACTGCCTGGAGTATATATCCAGGATAACTGTACTGTTTAAACACGGCTGTACAAGTCAGGGTCAAGGGGAGTTGGATGGGTTAATGTTTGCACAGCACTTTGGACTAGACAAACTCCACACTGGCTCTATTGTACTAAATATAAAAGGTGCTTTATTTGACACCGGAGACCAAACAATGGTAAAATAAAATTTTAAGTGTAGGAGTTGAAGGAGAGGAGGAAAGAGGCTGCAGTGCTATAAAATTGATATACAAATCCTTCTGAATTTAAAGGGTCCTTGCTTCCTGAGTCCCTTCCGCTATTCCCCATGCTGTGGAAGCAGACAGGCTCCAACTCTGTTTTTGAACTGAAGTGTTTGCATGTGTGACTCTTGCTGGTGTTAAGAGCCTCTCGAGTGTGAGCAGGCGTGTTGAAGCCATAGAGTTCCACTTGATGGTGAAGTCTGAAAAACGAAGCTCGAATGTAAAGTGAATAACTTAGATGATGTTACTGGTCCTGCCTCCTCTCTCTAGAATCCATGACTTACCAGTTGTGATGGAGTAAGATCATTTCTCTGCTTCCCTAGAAACCATTCATTAACATATTTAACAAATACCTATTTTTTTTTATTTTATGATCTTTTTTATTATTAGTTTCTTTATTTACATTTCAAATGCTATCCCGAAAGTTTCCTATACCCCTCCCCCCACCTCTGCTCCCCATTCCCACTACTTGGCCCAGGCCTTGCCTTGTGCTGGGTCATATAAAGTTTGCAAGACCAAGGGGCCTCTATTCCCAGTGATGGCCGATTAG
>NC_034597.1:49347472-49352981 GCF_900095145.1 Mus pahari | reverse complement strand
GCCATTCTGACTGGTGTGAGATGGAATCTCAGGAATATCGATTGGTTGAGAAACACCTGAAAAAATGTTCAACATCCTTAGCCATCAGGGAAATGCAAATCAAAACAAATACCTATTGATGATGGCCAGTGTAGAAAGAGAGCCCACCAGGGGAGTGTTAGAAACCGCATGAAGTCACTCTAGTGCCTTCTGCAAGGCCGGCTGAGGCTTTAAGGAATGACTTTCAGGAGGACCACTACCTCCAAGGGGTGACACCAATCCAGACTCTGTGCACTAAGGAAACCAGAGAGCCCGAAGAGCAAAGAGAACGAGTTTCCCAGAATTGGAAAAGGTTTCAGAACTTGGGGGGGAGTGGAGAAGTCTCTGTTGAGGATGAAAACCATACAGGAGTCCAATGTCTTAAATAAATTCATTAAGCCTATCCCAAGTAAGGAGAGAGTGACGAACAGAGGCCATCACTCTGCGAGAGGATGTCGGAGAGTGCAAACTCCTTCTGGCAGAGAGCAAGGGAGGAAAAAACCACACCCATTAAAAGGAAACAGCTGGACTCTGAGTGCTTCAGAACCTGTAAAGCTCACACCCCGTCACTTTTCAATTAACAATCTCTTTGGATCTAAGTCTTCACTGGGAAAAATCCGTCTTTAAAGGAAGTAGCAGGGGCTTTTCCCTGCCCAAAGTAAGGAAGTGATCACCAGTTCTCTAAGCTTCTCCAAGCAAGGTGCTCTAGCCCTGCATTCCAACCAAGTCCTCTGTTCTCTCTCCAGTTACTTCCTGAGGCCCTGTCTGTTAGATGGAGACTCAACTATGACCAGGTTCGGTGCCCATCAGTTCTTGAACCTCACACCATGTAGTAGAGACAAAAGACAAAGAAACGGACTTGGGCTTACAAATGCTGCTGTTCCAGAAGTCCCCAGCCTTTTGGACAGTTGAGACTTGCTCTTCTCTGACTTCCAGGCTTCTGCAGCTTCTGATACTTCAGTGTCACAGCTCTAACACCACTGCCAGCCAGAGGTTGCACGATACCACCTGTGGTGGGCTGGATAAGCTGGGCCAGACACCCCCCTTCAAAGACTCAGAGGTTGGACAAGGGCCCAGCAAGCCATCACCCAGGCTAGTGGGTTTGATTCCTGCCAAATGAGGTAAAAGTTGCACGGCAAGCTAGGAGGGGGCTCTGCAGCTGCTCCTCTCCCAGGCTTCTGGAATTTGTTGTGACCAAAACCAGATCTCTCACCTTGGGTGAGCTTCTGCCTCTGGCCAACTCTGTGGACAATTCAGAAAAGAAAGAACTGATTAAGGAATCAATCACTTGGAGTCTTAAGCACTCCTTGCTTAAGATGCTGTCTGTTAGAGCCAATAGGATGCTCTATAGCATACTGGACAGACAGGGAGGACAATTTTTCTAAAACTCCCCTTCTCTTTCTGGACAAACAAGAAACAGTAGGTAATGCTGACAAGAAGTAAAATGTTGACCAGATATATCCTTTAAATTGGACAATAAAGAACAATAATCAATAAAGAAAACTGAAATTATAACATAAAGCACGAAGACAAAGGCTAACCGCATAACTGCGTTGAACTGTTTTTCTCCTTCACAAAGATATGCGTCCATGAGGGGCAACTCTAAATCTTCAGAAACACATTTGAATACAGAAGGATTCAATGGGAACGAGGGTAATGAGAGTCTATGGTGCCTGGCTTCTAATTCAGCATGTCTGCCTTGTGCAAAGCCTGGGGATCGGAAACAGAAAAGAACACAGACCCCTGGCTAGGCCAAGTACAGTCTTAAGGAAGCACTTCCAGGGACTCAGACAGCTTCAGATGATAGGGATCAGCAAATCATGACACTGTCACCATGAGAAGCCGACTGGTCAGGGCCCTGTGCCACCATCTCCAACACTAGGCTTCAGAGCACACCTTGACACTTCAGCCCACTCCCCCTGCTTCTCATGGTGTGTTGTGGGTGGAGGAAAGTCAGGGTGGTAGTCCTCTGTGCAAACCACTCAGTCACAAACCTTTTCCAAACACTAAGGTTTGAAAGAGCCCTGTGTTAAAGGCTTTGTCCCACCTTGGTGCTACTGGAAAGGGACAGAAGCCAAAAGAGGGAGAGCCTAGTGAGGATCTGGTAGTCACTGTAGCCTGCCCTTTAAGGGGACAGTGCAACCCCAACCCGACCCCTTCCTCCCCATTTCACATCTCAGAATGAGGTGAATGGTTTGCTCTACCACACACTCAGCGCGATGTTCTGTCTCACCACAGGCCCAAGAATGTCTGATCAACAGCCAACCATGGACTGCACACTCCAAAACTGTGACCAAAATGATCTGTGCCTTCTGAGCTCCATTGTCTAAGTACTTACTATAGTGATAGAGAGCTGACTGAGCCAGATGACTCTTCAGTCCCAGAGTCAAAACGTTGTCATGTGCTTTGCTGTGAACAGGGCTTCGTATCCGTTAGCCAAGGCTGGAGTCACTGCATTGAGAGCAAAGGGGGTCATGTTTATAGTAATATAATAAGTATAAGCCCTGAATACACTCCGAAGGCCACAGGATTCATCGTGGCTCTGATCTAAACCACGCCACCCACGGGCATTCTTGACAGGTGCAGCCTCAACTTGCCGGTGAACACTCCAGGTCCGTTTCATCCTGTGTGACTGTTCCCACCCAGAGCTCGTGGTGGTTCTGTGCTCTGCTCTGTCCAATTTTGTTTCAGATGAATAACTTGCCTTCTTCTAAGTGTGTGTTCTCAAGAACCTCAACCTGCAGTGCTTGCATTTTCCATTTTGACCATGTTTGGAGGATGTGACTAATACATATACACATACATCAATGTAAGTCATTTTGAAACAAAATTATACTCTCGATGGACAAAAAAACAATAGCTAACTTCATTTGGATGAGTGGAAGAAGATTCTGTCAGTCTGGATTAGTGATGATAAAGAACCATTTCTCTTCTTGACGGTCAGTGGCTTCAGGTCATATATTCAAAATCAGATGAAAATCATGTCCCAAATTCAGGATCTATAAGAGGAAACACAACTTAAACTCTGATGGGATATTTAGTTAAGGAATCTGGCTTTCAATATTGTTAATGAAAACAAGATGATGTAGACTTTACATTTTAAGATAAGTTATCCACAAGATTTTCCTGCTAACCAGCTCATTTTAAAGGAAAAAAAGAATTGAAAATACAGAATAAAATAAAAATAATGCATAGTAAGATAAGATAAAAGGAATATTTACAAAATTACAAGGGACCTACATCTAAAGCAACCTTAATTGGGCTACAAGTCCAGCGGACAGAGTCTACACAATGCAGATTTCCCTCAGTTAATGAGTTGTGTTAAGAGCCTATGGAAAATGAGGTGCAACAGCAATGAGGGGAACTAGAACTGATGTGCTTCTGAACAGTCATGGATGTCCTGAATATAGAAAAGGCGAAATGCAAACACTGCAAGTACATCCCTATCGTTGGGCTCCTACATCCTTTCCATCCCCTTCCCGTGGTGATCCCTGAGCCTGAGAGAAGGTGAAGCAATGCTCTTTCGGGGCTCAGCACTCAGCACTTAACTCTCAGCACCTTGCATAGCCATGAGTCTCTGCACTGACCAGTGTGCATTGATGAAAGAAGATTTTCCAGCCTTGGCTAGGAATACAAAAACATTGAGAAGGCAGTTGGACTCCGAGTCCATTTAGTAAATTAGCAAGTTTTCTCCTGGCACTATGACTCCCCAGCCATGGGGTTTAGGGTCAGGCTTATGAATGAAATTATTTCTAGTAGAACAGGCCTCAAAATCAATCAGAGAGTAGCTGGTGTCCTTGCAACAGTCATACCACTACTACATCAGGGGACATGGCTTGACTGGTGGGTTGGTACTGAGGCGACTAGTCATTGATATCTTCGGCATGGCTTGACTTCTGTAATCATGAAATCCTAGCAGTTACGTTTGCCTATGATGGACCAGTACGAGACTGAATCTCTAAGCAGGCAACTACAAACTAGGAAGGGACTCATGACACTACCTCTCCTGGGAACTATTAGCTACTGGATGCTGGGGGGAGACTCATTGTCTTCAGTTTCGTAGCCACTGGTGAGTCTCCCGAGATGGAAGGTAGCATTTCCATGTCAGTGCTCATACAGAAAGCCTTGGCTAAGCTCAGTGGGTCACAAAGCAAGACAAAAATGATGTAAACATGAGAGAGAGAAATCTCAGGAAGTTGCCTGGAATGGAAGGGAGCTTTGAGGAAATGAAAGGAAAGAGAATGTATTATATACAGGAATGAAATTTGCAAAGAATAATTTTAATTTAAAAAATGCTTCAAGTAAAAATAAATAACATTAATTAGCGATATTACCTGGTGATTCAAATAAAGTACAACCTCCAGATACAAATGGATTATACTCAAAGCACAAAGGGAATGTGCCGACAGTATCATAGAACACTCCATTTAAACTTTGGAAAGAACAGGAGAGGCGCCAAAAGATTGGAAGTACAAGAAAAGGGGTCATAATTTAAAACTACAAATGAAGAAAAGAAAGAAAAACATAAATAATTTAAAAATACAAATCAAAAGGTTTTATGTCAATCACTGGAGGAAATTTTGGTATGAATTATAAAATCTGAGCTTGTAAACACTTTCAACACTTTCAAAAAGAAGCTGTAAACACTTGGAGGCAGGATGGCTTTATTGGCTGAGCTTATACTGGACACACTCCACTGTGGTCTCCTGACTACCTAATTAGGACAGAGGAATAAAGAGCATGCTAAAGATCTTCATTTCCATCAGCTGCTTAATGGAATCTATCTATCTATCTATCTATCTACCTACCTACCTACCTATCTCTGGGATTGCCTTAACCCCTGAGAACATGGGCTCCTTTCAAGATTTCTCTCTCACTACCTTTGCACAGTTTCTAATACAATATAACAGTTATACTTATCTTCCACTCCATTTTAATGAAAGTGAGGTCAATCCAAGTTCCCAAGGACTTGTGACGTGGAAAACATTTCTATTTGAAACAAAAGGCAGGAAAGACAATGTTCAGGCCAAAGGAGTGACCCAGGTGCTAGGTAGCCTAACAAGATCAAGACCATAGGCTGAAAACCAAAGGTGTCAAATACTTAAAGGTCTTATCACAACAGGACTGCATGCAGATCACACCCTGTCCTGCTCAGGCCAAATAGGTAATACTAGAAGATCCCTATCAGTAAATGCCTGTGGGAGGAGTGAGAGAACAGAGGCAGATGGTTGTGTGGAAAGATAAGATGGCATATGGTCCTACATATTTAGACATTTAGTATCCGCCAGAGACCCACATGTAAAAGGTTTGACTCGAAAGGTACCAGAATGAGAAAATGCCTTGGGTCCGTAAAAGGTCCTCAAAGGAGGTTATGGGGTCCCAGCTGGCTCTTCCTCTGTTTCCTGGTGGGATATGTGATACTCATTCCAGCTTATCTCCTTCCATCATAAAACCCATGTGAGCTGGGCATGGTGGCGTACACCTTTAATCC
>NC_034597.1:49337928-49347272 GCF_900095145.1 Mus pahari | reverse complement strand
AAAACAAAAACAAAAAAACAAAAAAACCAAAAAAAAACAAAACAAAAAAAACAACAAACAAACAAAGCAAACCAAAACCACACACACAAAAAAAGAAAAATTAAATAAAACCTATGTGAAAGTCTAAACCTGTGCTTTAGTCATCTCTGTGACAAAATACTTAACAGAGGCATCTTCAGGAAGGAGAGACTATGGCTTGAGGGGTGCTATCCACTGTGGTAGGGGAGGCACAACACCAGAGTGTGAGGCAGTTGGTCACACAGCAGCTACAGTCAGAGGGACCAGGAGAGGAAGGCGGCTTCCCCTTCCCCCATTCATTCTGGGATTGCACGGGACAGCACCATCAGTACTCAGGGCAGATCGTCTCTCCTCTGTGAAACCCCTCTGGAAACAACCTCACGGGCACAGACAGACAAATATCTCCCAGGCAGTTCCAAATCCAGACAGTCGGTGATGGCAACGAGTAACTGAGCTTGGACCAAGAAACCAAAAGAAGACCCTCTTATATAGTGTCGCGTTGCATTGTAAGGGTGAGAAGTTGACAGATACAGAAGGAAGAAAGACGTCAAGTATGGTCCCATAAGTTCCCATAGGGGAGTAGACAAAGAAGGGACATAGTGGCTATGAACTATGCCATTAGAAGAGTTGTATTCACTGGATACAGCCCCCAAAGGTTCAGAGAGTAGAAGTTATGAGAAAGTGTCCCAAGATGGAACACATTTCATCTCTCCTTCTTTGGGGGCAATTCTGCAGTAGAAAGGGCAGAATTAGGTCATATCTATTCTTCCTTCCCTAGGTGGTGAGTACACGTTGACAGCTGATTGGCCTCTGAACTGTTAGAATTTAGGTTTATGGTATTCTAATTAAATTATAGAGAGTGCAGAAGGGTATACACACGTCAGATAAGGACCACAAAATTCATATTCACTAGGCTAAAAAATAGGTTCTCATTCCAACATTATCTACGTGTGCCTTCTAGAGAAGTATAGAAAGATTGTCCTTGAAATTCTGGAGCTCTATCTCACAAATGAAAAATGGATCTTCAGGCGAAGGATATAAAAACTGCAGGTAGACCTTCCCAAATTGGCGTGGGAGTTGAAGGACTTGGCTGCATTCCAAGCTAAGCACCAAGAAACATTTACCTCCACACTGCCCAGGCTCATCCTCGCTGCTGGGTTACTGTGAGAGGCTCGGCAGTCACACTGTCTGAGGTTTACTACTACATTTCATTTAAAAGAAATCAAACAGAAGAGTGTTTTCTCTCTCACTCACCAAAGCGTTAGCATCCCGGAGACAGACAGAGCTACTGATGATACGGAGTCAGGGCAGTGTTCCATTGGGCAGAAAAGCTGGTCTGATTACCTGTCCAGTTACAGGCCGCTGCTGTCTTTATACATGAGCAAGGTGAAAGAGGTGTGGCTCACTAAGCATCCACGGTGGTGTTCTCTGTGTCTCTGGAGCACCCACACTGAGGATGCTGCACACTGAGGATGCTGCACACTGAGGATGCTGCCATAGGAGTTGTGTGGAGATGCTTCTTGGGAATAGCATCATATGGGATTCATTCTGTTGGCCACTCAGCCAACTTACATGGAGCAAGAAAAGGCTTGTTTACATAGCCAGAGGGGAAGAAAGGCTTCAGAGGAAAACAATATATATATATATATATATATATATATATATATATATATATATATATATATTTGTGCATGTTTCCAAATACAGCCAAGGATAAAATTAGATGTAGCAAAAAGCCATGTTTGCCCAAGCTCTTACCAACATTAGAGTGATTATGACTAATTTCTCCGAAGAGAATTGGCCTGTAAAGGGTGTCAGGTTAAAACCCCTCTCATTCCAGTCTTTGAGTTCTAACGACATGTTCTACTTCAAGTGTCTCCTGACCCCCACAATCTAGAAACCCATCGTTCATTCCTTACACAATGTTTCAAAGAAGTCCCTACTTCCTGGCAACATGTCAAAGGGCCTGGATCAATGGCTATATTTTCCCAGTACCATGATAGTAGGTGACAATGTCCAGCACGTCTCTAAATTCTGACAGCTTTGTAACAACAAATAAAAAAACATTCTGGTGATTTACTGTTCTAACTCTCCATCGATGCAATCTGTTTCTTTAAGAAAGGTGCAAGAGCATGCATGAGAGCCGTGAAACCCTGGGTTACCATGGTAATTATCTGTGTTTAGAGAGCATGTAGAGTAAAGGTCCATGCCATAGCTGAGGAAGACTGAGTGGGAACGATAGGGTTCCATGGGCCTAAATCACATTAAGTCCTCAGTTTCAAAGGAAAGAAAAATTGCAAGCTTTCATCTCGACAAGCTGTAAGTGCCAAAGTGGGTTTTGTTCCAGGATGCTACTCCCCTCCAAGTCATTAGATCATGTCTACAGACAGAAGTTAGGACCCAGTGAGCAGTCAGCTCAAAGGAAGGTGAGTCTTCCCATCAATTTACATGGGAGAAATTCTCTCGTTTGTTTCTTGCAACCTGCTTTTTCAGCCCCTTCAAAAAAATCCCTTAGCATTACATGTAATCTGTCCACAGGAACAGATCAAGTCCTGGATCCTGGAAACTGAGGTCCCAGGTTCCATTGGAACAGGAAAAGGGTTCAGCTTAGAGTAACACCATACTCATGAGGTGGGAGGTATTGGTTAACTGAACGATGGAATTATTTTCACTTTATTAGGTATGCAAATATAAAGAATCTAACAATGACAGAAAGCCCAACAACTTTAGCTTTAAAAAATGAGCAGAGAACATTTCTCCCCTAGAGGATATGCAAATGGCCAATAAAGGCATGTTCACATCACTGGTCACAAGGAAAGTGGAAATCAAAACCACGGATACCACTTTACAGTGTGATGGCTATTACTTACAAAATAAAAGACAGAAGAAAGAGAATAGCCCTGATGAGGATTTATCCTGACTGGGAGCCTGGGACATTGCCAGTGCATTGAACACAGAATTATTACCATATGATCCACCAATCCAAAAGTATCCATATACCCATGTTCATAGCAGCCTTCTTCACAGGATCCAGAAAGCCAGAGCAAGCCAGCTATGGGTGGATAGATAAATGACTAAGTACCAGGAAATGTCATTCCATCTCAGGAAGGAAGAATGCTCCGGCATACACACCACTGCACATGCATGAATACTGAGGCCTTCCCGCTTGGTGAAATGATCTGGATACAGAAGGGCAAGGGTAATGTGATTCTCTTACAGGAGAAAGAGAAAGTCACAAGCTGGTGAAAGTCACAGAGACAAGTGATAATAGCAAGAGTATTGCAGACCGGTGATCACCAGGGGCAGCTGGATGGTAGGAAGGGGGAGTTCACTGCTTAAAGGGTACAGAGTCTCAGGTTTCACTGACACAAAGTCCCGGATATGAATGGCTGTACAACAGGAACTTACCTAAAGTCACTGGACTTCACACTTTGTAAGAGTTAAAATGGCAATTTTAAGCTATGTGTATCTTAACACAATAAAAGAAAAAACTCTGAGGGCCTGCCATGCCAAAGGAACTGCGGGCAAAGTGTGTTTGCCAAGCGCTGTTACCAGCAGAGAGGAGGAACATCAGCACAGCTGCAGTGATTCTGTTTTGTAACTCGGTCATCTAAAAACAAAACAATGACTTTCTCCAACTCCTGGCTGTCATTAAACATACCCAAAGCAAAGCAAATGGATAAGTAGGCAGGTAGGGAGGTAGATAGGTAGGTAGGTAGACAGATAGACAGACAAGCAAAACAAAATGAGGCTAACAGATATTCATACAAAAACTCACCCTTTTCAGTCCTTGGTGTGAGCAGCACACTCCTGCACTCCTGTCTCTTAGCAGCTGGGCCCTGAGAGGATGTAGCAAGGGGCTCCTGCTCTCATGAGGCTTGAACGAAAGTTTAGAATATTATTTCTAAATGTCTCTAAGCTTGTAACAATAAGGATAACAATGCTAGGAAAATGTAGTCTCTTACAGGAAAAAGAACATAGCTGGTCAAAAGTCTGATGATCTTTTATGGCTTATAAGTTTTAGTTTTGCTCACACAAGAGAAAGAATATGCTCTCTGCGTGTTGTATGACAGTGAACGCTCTGAGCATCAGCTCACATGTTCAACCTTTTCTCACCATTGATCTAAAAACATCAACTGAACGGTGACTTCTTTTGCAGCTGAAGTTAAAAGAATTATATTTTAATATTAGCATTGAAATTATTCCCTAAGCATTAGTAACAACAATTAGCAAAGCATTTCTAAAGGCATATAAATATGTATATATGTATGTATATATATGTATATATATGTGTGTATGTATATATACATATATGTATATATGTGTGTGTTTTATATGTGTGATATATATCACTGATTCATAAAGCATGTCAGAGTCTCAGTCCATAAAGTGTCCCAAAAGCATGATGACCTAAAGTTAGATACCCAGAATCCACTTAAAAAGCCAGGGATGACATTACATGCTTGTAACCACAGCACCAAGGAAGCAGAGATGGGGGCAGGGGGATCCTTGAAGATTGCACCTAGCTAGTCTAGCCAAACTGGTAAGATCCAGGTACAAGGAGAAACCTGTCTCAAAAGACAAGGCAGGTCTACACACACACACACACACACACACACACACACACACACACAGAGAGAGAGAGAGAGAGAGAGAGAGAGAGAGAGAGAGAGGATAATACAAGCATGTGTCCATACACAAACATGTACACACATACACACACAAATCAAATTTATCATGTTTGCAATAAATAAGGAGAGTTCCACACTTCCGAGAAGATTACAGGTGATGGTGATGCCACTGGAATTTGCAGAAAACGGGGACTGGAGAACACGTGACATAAGTTTTAAATAGAAGAGCTGGGTCTGAAGCAGGGATGTGAGGAAGTTTTTAGTAAGATGCAGAGATGCATCCAAGCCTTCGGGGAAACTCAGAGGGTGCTAGTCCACCACCTTATCCCCACACCACAGCTCCAGTCCCAGTCCTAGAAGAGCACCATATTCAGCCCAGGAGGCCGAATGGCACATTTTGTTCTCAGAGAGACATGGAGCCAGATGAAAATGATCACTTGAGAAAGCAGGTTTGCATTTTTCACAAGACATACGTAAGTAGCTGATTTATTTTATTGCCTCTTGCAGGGTTACTAGATAGCCAGTGACATTGTCTTAGCATCTAAGTAACTAAAGATACAAAAGATATTGAAAATGGAGCAAGAATGAACAATGTACACAATGGAGAAATACTAGAGTAGTCTAACTGGAATTTTAGTGGCTGAAATTTAATACCTAGAAATAGAATTTTTAATACAGTATTGCTTCTTTTGCTTATCTTTATATCATATTCTACAACAAATGGTACATTGAAGGAAAAATAATGTTTGAGAAGATTGTTTGCTTTGAAACAGGATATGAAACACTGGCTGGCTTAGAACACACTTCATAGACCAAGCTGGCCTTGAACTCATGGAGTTTCCCCTGCCTCAGCCTTCAGAGGGCTATGATTAAAAGTGTCCACTACCACATCCAGTCTAAGGCTTTTAATATATAGCTTTCATGATTATTGTATACCAGTGTGACCTCTGATTTCTCCATCTTGAATCCATGTCATGAAAAATAGCTGCATCAGAAGTCTCCAATGTCCCAACACAGGAAACAAGAAGCCAACTGAAGTACCTAGAGGGTTTTCTTGAAAAAAAAAAAATGGTGACCCTGCACTTAATTATCCAGCCATCACTTTCCATTAGAGGATGTTGGGATGTTTCCATAAGAGGATGTGTGGTGGTTTGAATGAGAATGGCTCCATGGGCTCATATATTTGAGTGGTTGGCCCTGTTGGTGGAACTATTTATGAAGGATTAAGAGGTATGGCCTTCTTGGAGAGGGCATGTCATTGGAGATGAACTTTGAGATTTCACAAACCCATGCTACTCCCAGTTAGCTCTCTCTGCCTCATGGTTGAGTCTCAAAATATAAGGTTTCAGCTGCTGCTCTACATGCCCTGTGCCGTGATGGTCGTGGACTCACCCTCTGAAACCGTAAGACTCCAATAAACTCTTTCTCCCATGAGTTGCATTTGTCATGCCTGTTCACAGCAATAGAAAAGTAGCTATGGCAGAAGGTGAAGGATTAAGCAAAGTGGCTAAACAAGAAGCCAAGAGATAAGTTGAGAACATAGAGCCTGGCACAAGACACCCAACCCAAGTGCAGCAGTAATGACCTGAGGAAATCTGCTCTGTATTGCAGGAGCCTCCGTGACCAAATGTAGTATGTTTATACAGTGTTCTGAATGTCTGCACCCTCCCAACATTCCTATGCGTAAGTAAGGGCCCGAAGACATGGAGCCTTTAAGAGGTAATCAGAAGGTGTTGTGAACGCTGGGCCCTATTGTGCCATCAGAACCCAGAGAGAGAATGGCCAGTGCTTATTCTTCCTCCTCTGAAGTCAGCCACACAAGAACTAACAGCAAGTTCTATACATCCCAGACTCTTAGCAGGGAGGACAGAACAAATGAGTAAGTCCCCCAAGACACAGAATTGTGTTATGGAAACCCTAACCGACCAAAACACAGAGCCTCAGGTATATAGTAGCCAAGAGTAAGAAGTTATTCCTGAACGAGACATGGAAACATGTGTGTGTAAGATCCATCTCCAGGCGTACAAACAGCATTGTGCTTACAGTTGAATGGTCATACTTTGGAAGCAAGCGGAAATAGAGACAGTGCTGCAGATTTCTATGACACCTTCACAAAAGTGTCACAAACGGGTAGTTTAAGAGAAAAATATAATACCAACTGTCCGATTGAGTGCGGGATGCATAAATGGCCTGTAGTAGGTTGGCCTGATGGTGTTTGCATTCTACTGTCAATACTGGTTCCTCAAGAGGGGATGCCCCCACAAGCAGACCGTCACATGCATACACAGGTGACACCATGTGAACCTTCTCCCCATTCTAACTGGTCAATAGAAGGCTAGAGCCTGTGATTGGGCAGTGGAGGGGAAGGTGGGACTGGAAGCTGGAGAGTGGGGGACAGGTAGAGAAAGGAGGGAATGGAGGAAGAGGAGGAGGAAGCAGAGATAGACCAGAGCCATGTGGCAAGGAGAAATTGCAAGTAGCAATCTTGCCGTGGGGAGTAAATTAGTGTAGGGCTAGATCTGTCCATCTAGGCTTATGGCTTATAATTGTAATAACTGGATTGTGTGTCTTTTATATAGGCTTATTAGGACTGAAAATTATTACGATGGCTATTACATTCTTTGTTTCTCTCCTAGTTTGTTTTCTGTTGCTGTGAGAAACACCATGACCGCCCCACCCCCACAAAATGTATAGGAAAGAGTTTATTTCATCTTACAGATTATAATCCATCACTGAGGAAAGTGGGGGGCAAGAGAACAAGTGGGAGCCTAGAGGCAGGAGCTGCTGCAGAGGCCATGGAAATGTGCTGCTTACTGGCTTGCTCATCATGGCTTGCTCAGCCTGTTTTCTTAGAGAAACCAGGACCACCTGCCAAAGGTGGCACAACCCACAGTGAGATGTGCCCTCGCACACGAATCATCAACCAGGAAAATGACCCACACAATGGCCTACAGGCCAATCTCACAGAGACATCTTCAAAGTCTAGGTTCCCTCTTCCCAGATAACCCCAACTTGTGTTAAATGAACAGAAAAGGAACCAGCATATCCCCCATACGTCGATACTTTTGCAGTTTCTCGTAATGAAACGTCCAATCTGAGTCTCGCTGAAATGAGATGCTACAGCAAAAGGGGACGCAGGGTCACCGGGGACCACAGATATTTTGTGTGGGAATAAAGCAACTTCTGAGCAAACTGAACTCAGGGGATTTCCCATGAAGCCACTTAAACAGGCAAAAGAGCAGCTGTAGGGATGTCTGGGTTTCAGGATTATCAAGGGGAGACAGCCACGAGGCCATGTAGACACCTGACTCTTCCATGAAGCCATGTAGACTCCTCTAAAGTCTGTACTTGCAATTCAGAAACAAATCGCTCGGGTTAGGGAAGGGGCAAGGATAATAACTAGCGTGTGTTCGGTGCTTTACGGCTTTACAGGTGCTCTCAGACACATCCTTTCATTTCATCTCCGTTTAATCTCCTCTCCTTCTATTCTAAGCTGTAAAGATTACTTTCCATCTCTAACAGTGATTTCTGCAAATTCACTTCATGGATATTTACTACCCACAGGAAGCGGAGGATATGGGAGGCGTGGCCTTCAGCTTCTCCCATTTGGAAATTTCCAGTTTAGATTTACAAAGGTTTTGTGTTGAAAAAAATAATAAAGTCAAGTGTAATACTACAGTTCTGATCTGGAGTGACCTCACAGGGCCATGTGGTAAAGGCCTTTAAGATATAGAGCCTACTGAGAAGTAATTAGGTAAATGGGGTCATTACCCTTGGAAGAGGTTAATGTAGTTCTCATGGGACCAGGTTAGTGCCAGCAAGACCAGGTTATTATAAAGTGAGGCCACCCCACATGCTTGGATTTTTCTGCACAAAATTGGTTCCTTTTCCATTTCCTTAGCATGTTGTAACACAATCCAGGATGTCAGTACCGCACATTTTAGTCTCCAGACACCAGATCATAAGCCAGTTAAATAAACGCCTTTACTTTCTAAGACATGAAACCCTGGGTGTTCTGACACACTAATATAAAATAGAGTACCACAATATCTCTTGTGAAAGATACTCTTACCTCTCCTCTCTTGTCCAAGGTCAGTTCCATCCACATGTCTGACTTGCCCTTCCTGAGGTTGGCCCAGGAAGTCCTATAGCATCATGGTTCCTTGAAATAGATTTTATAATGGTCTAAAGAAAACTATAGAATCCTTTCTTGGGAGATGGGTGTCATGACATGGTCAGGATTTCAGGAGCTAAGTGGAAGATTCCCTTAAGCATCTACCTCCTACCTACTCTCCTATAGGCTCTATTTTGCCACCACTTGTTCAACATTGATGTCTTAGGTAAACTCCCTTTCTAGCTGACGTTAAAATCCTCAGCTTTAAATCTGTCCATCCTCTACCCACCTATAACCCACAACACTATCAAGGTAAAACTTTCACAGTTTGCCACTTGAATTATCATAATGGGCTAAAATTGATCTCCCGTTGTTCACTGCAACCTACAAAGCTCTTTAGATGAACAGAGGTAATAGTTTGCTTATAACAGTCTCCTCAAAACTGAAACATTCCATGCTACATGGAAGCTTCATAAGGCAGTAAGTAAACAACTCAAAAGAGCTTCAGGAAGTCCCTGAAACTAACCAGATTTACTAGGCTCCTCTCTCTCTCTCTCTCTCTCTCTCTCTCTCTCTCTCTC
>NC_034597.1:49298674-49337893 GCF_900095145.1 Mus pahari | reverse complement strand
TCTCTCTCTCTCTCTCTCTCTCTCTCTCTCTCTGTTGAGGGTCACTCTCAAATAAGCCATACTTGCAGAGACTATTGCAGGACATTTGATCCCCCTGTGAACCCCGAGATTGTGTTATTTAGTTATTTACTGGGAAAACCTGTTTTTAGTTGTCATGTGGCACAGCCTTAGTACACACCTTTAATCCAAGAACTTTCTGCTTAATATTGTATACAGTATTAAATAAATAAACTCACACATGGGTCAAGAGAAAGAACCAGCAAGTAGTTGATAAGAATTGAACGTAGGATTATTAAAAAAAAAAAAAAAAAAAAAAAAAAAACAAAAAACAAACAAAAAAAACATAGTAAGAGGGAGTCAGGAGGATGGAGGATGGATAGACTCACAAGGAGTAGAAAGGGGGGCATTCAGTTTGAAGGAGGTTTTGTAAGATGATGTGAGAAGGGGGGGTTGTTCTAGGACATCAGCTGAGGAAGAAGGTCGCCTAGGAGCTTTCTCTGCTTCTCTGAGCTAACAGGCTTTGACACCAGCATCTGGCTCCTGAGTCTTCATTGGTAAAATTGAAGAATTGAGATTTTGGTTAAAACAACAACAGCTACAACTACAACAAAAGACTCTGAGACCAGCCAAGGAGTCTGAAAGAAGCAGAAACCAGGTCAGCTGCCTGGAAAAGGTTAGACCAACAGAATCACTTGGAAAGGACACTCTCCAACCTGTTGATCTGCCTTCAGGGTGTGCAGTGTGCTCCAGCTTCCCAGTCCTTCTGAGCTGTCGTCACCCATGCTGTGGTGGATTTTGGTGCTGCAGCTGTCCATGAGTCCTGTCTGTTCCTGTAAGCAACCCCTTGCTCATACTCCTGCTATACGTAGCTCCAAGAGAACTCACTAGTTCACCAAGTTGGAGTTTGATGGTGCCCATACCTTGGTTATGGGCTCCCTCTCTGGGGGTGAGTAGGCATGTGTTGTGCCTTCTCCGGTAAAGTCTGGCCACACAGCATGGTCCCAAAGTAATACGACTGTACTTATTGTCTTGAACTATATACTTATCAGTGGTCAGAATGATAAATTGTATGTTATATGTATTTTTTTTTAAAGAAAATCATTTAATAGCTCTCTCCTACTTAGAGGTGAATACTGGATATCTTTAAATGGCTTCTAAAATTCAGAGTCTAGCCCCTATCTATGCTTCCAAGTCCTGTTCATAAGCTACTATATGCCACCTGCTGTGACCAGATGTGGGCTGTTCCTTGCCACTTCATCACTGAGTCAAGTTGGCACTCCTAACTGCGACTCTGTGCGGAAGACAGCATAGCAAAGCGCTCAATGTGGTTTAGGGAAGCCCTGTCTCACTCAATGGGCTACATGGAGTTACCTAATCTCTCAGTCCAAGGTAAACGTGGGAAACCTATGGCCCTTTTTAGAGACTGAACAGAGAGCACATGTAAAACACTTTGCATTGAGCCTGGCACACAGTAAATGCCTAATGCCTGCTGACCATCAGCAAATGCTCTCTGAGCCTCCGAAGCAGAGTCTCTGGTGGTGTTCTCTACATGGTCCTGTCAGTGTCTTCCCCATCCTTGCCTCTTGAATGTGTGCTTTCTTCTGTGTAGTAACTTTCATATGCTTTTGTTTCTCTTTTTTTTTAAAAGAACAAATTATCTGTTTAAATATGTGTTGTAGTTTGGATATAAGATGTTCTCCATAGGATCTTACATTTAAACACTTGGTTCTCAGCTGATAGGAGATAGAAGTGGGTCACTGAAGGGTAAGTATTGAGTATTTATAAACCCACCTTATTTCCTACCGGCTCTCTACTCCCCGTTGCTGATACAACGGGACCAGTCACCTCTCACTTGAGTCACCATGCCTTCCCTGCCATAATGGACTGAGTTTATTTAAACTGTGAGCCCAAAGAAAAATGTTCTCGCCATAAGTTGCTCCTTATCAGGGATTTCGTCATTAGCAAGTGTAATGCATGAACTACCCTATTGAACTGTGAGCACAGGATGATGCAGAACTGCAACCTGTCACCCCACCATTGGTGCCTGTTCCCTGGCAGGAGGCATGCCTTATAAACAGCAGAGGCCTGCTGAAGAGCTGAGTCCAGGTCACACAGGGACTCCCACAGCAAGTCCAAGACTGAATTGGATATGGGAGGAGTTGTCTAGAAGACTCTATGTCTGAGTCCTAGATTCCCACATATCCATATTTTGCAGATCACTATACTCCTGCGTTATATGAGAAAAGCTTTGCAGCCTCAGGTGCAAGGTTAACTAAACTCAGCGCAGTGGTGACAGTAAGAAGCTCCAGGCAGAACATCATCCTCACTGTAGATACTGAGGACACCACGACAAGTGAACGCCAGGGAGCCCTGCCCTAGCCAGGCATCCCCAGAGCACACACAGACATAGACTCAAATGCACATAAAGCCCTTGTCATTCAAGTGACTCTTAATAGTAAACTTCTCTGGACAGGCATACCCTGCAGAATCCAGGGACAGAGACAATGGCAGCTCCTAAGCACATCCTGTAATTACTTAAATGGAGTCAATTTGGTGACAAGGTTGGCCAACTGCACTTGTAAAAGGATCTCCATTTTCATCTTCTAAGGAAGATGCCCCCCCCACACACCCCCGCTTACTTAAGCCTCCAGTTTTGACATTACCTTGAACTATGGGTAGAGCTAAGGTTTCCATCCCCACCAGTACCTCCACCCCACCCTTCTCACAGGATATGTTAAACCTCAGGAAGAATGCCTTAGTAAACATGGCTTTCTGTTTAAACATGTTAATAATTGCTGAATTTGGTTTGGGGCAAAGTTTTATTATAATGGTTGTTAACAGGAAGGTCTCTGACTGTCAAATCGCTTCACACATTTCATACAGAGAGAACTCTAGATGTTCCAGGGGTGGTCCAGGACATCTCAGGGGATTAGCAGCTGAAAAGACAGGAAGAAAATTGTCCACAAGACAGAGGGGGAGAGGGAGAGACGGAGATGGGGAGAGGGTGGGAAAGGGGAGTACGCAAAGTTCATGAAAGAACAAAGAGAGAGGCTCAGGCTAGAGTCAGGTGGGACTTACCTTGCTCTATTCCCGAAGGTCCTCTTGGCATCTTGTCTCCTTCCTTAGGCCTAGATTGGCTCTGACGCTCTGCATTTCTGACATGCTCCCAGTGATATGAGGTCACACATCAAACCATTTGGTACCACAAAAGAAGAACCACCCAGATGTGTCTATATGCACTGGATACCTCAGCCTTTTAAAAAATAATAATAATAATTATTTCAGTTTTAAAGAACTTGGTGAAAAAAAACTTCAAACATCTGTAATATCCCCACAGTCATATCCCTAACGGTACTGCCTGCTCTAAGATACACATTCTTCAGACCTCTTTTGTGCCAAAGAAAGAAGAGAAATTAATTTGGGGAAGACAGAAACAAGGCTTCCTGTTCCAACAAAGCTTAGACACATTTTTACTCCAGTCACAGCTTCTCAGGCTGTCCCTCCCTCCCAGTCAGTCACAGCTTCTCAGGCTGTCCCTACTATGCTCCACTAGATTGAAAACGTTTTGAAAAGGAGAATAAAGACATCCGTCTATTTTTTAAATTAAATGACTACCTAACAGTTCAACTTCCAATTGCAAATCACAGCTCATGAGCGGGCCTGTTAAAGAAGAGCCCTATTGTAAATATTTGGGGAAATAAGCAACTACATTACAATCTTAATTTACCTTCATGTAAATCTGGATTTGATGTTCCAGAGTGAAAGAAAGAAAGAAAGAAAGAAAGAAAGAAAGAAAGAAAGAAAGAAAGAAAGAAAGAAAGAAAACAGAAGAGAAGAGGAGAGAAGAGAAGAGAAGAGAAGAGAAGAGAAGAGAAAAGAAAAGAAAAGAAAAGAAAAGAAAAGAAAAGAAAAGAAAAGAAAAGAAAAACTTTCTAGATTTTTGTCCTTTTTTGTCAAATATTCAAAATCTTTCAGGTTCCACTAACTCCAGACATTTCATTCCCCCACCCCCAAGAACTTGTCTGGTGCTCCCTGAACCCTGAAATCTTCCATACCTTTCCATACCTTGCCCTTCCTTTCTGCCTCCCTCCCACTGAAAGATTTAGACAGCACCAGAGGCGAAGGGAATAGATAGAACCTTCTCTTTCATGCAATGAAACCTCCCCTGTGCCCCAGGCAGTCACAGCCGAGCAGGACTGGTATTGTGGCAGGAAGTGAGCATCATCATCACCCAGGGCAGCTCATGAGCAAGTGTGCAACTGTGCCAACACAAACACGGTGGCTTGACACGGGGCCACTTCCTGACCTAATGTCACCACAGGGTCGCCCACATGATGCAAGTCACAAGCCTGATCTCTGCGCCCTGACTCCAACTCTCTGGTGACTCCTTTCGCTTGTGGAACTCCCCCAGCCAGCAAGTAGCCTAGTGGGACCCCAAGGCAGTGCCAAAGAGGTGGGGGCAGAAGGCACAGCACAACCCAAGAGCCACCAGCTACTTAGTCTGATAGCCACTTCTGTTGCAGTCACAGCAGGAATCTGATTGGCCAAACAGCCAGCCCACCCTGAAAAGCATGCATTCCAGACACCTGGGCAACCTGCCAACACTGGTCTGAGAGCTCCCAGCCCTGAAATCCGAGTATGTTACCTGCAGCCCTGCTCCCCCCCCCCCCAGTCACCCAGGAGTCCTGCTCCACCACACACTGGCCCAAGGATGCAAGGGGAGAGAACACCACTGGGTACAGATGACAGCAGGGCCATGTAGGCCAGAACACAGCCAAGGCCACAACATCCTGAAGGGCAGAAGCAGGCTGTGTGTGTTTCCACCTCTGGGACCCTTTAAAGAAGCACCTAAAGTCTGCATTTGAGTTAGTTAGGTGTGGCGCTTCATTTCCTCCCTTGATAGTTGGTTCAACGATCTGGTCTCTGGGAACTCCAGCTCACAGTAACAGGCCCTTGAGGAGAAAGAAATTTCTATCAAATCTCTAATGTAGTATTGATACCCATACCTTAACAAGAACTTCACTATCAGAGATGTGTGGAGAGTCCCTGAGATCTGCCTTCAAAATAAGGGAGGGAAAATATAACCATTAAGAAATGTCTAAAATAAAAACAGTAGATTTCCCCTTAAGGCTCCCAGACACATTTGCTTCTGAATTTTGGGATAGCAGTTCCCCTTTCACTCCTGGATCTCCTTGAAGTTGAGTGAAATAAGTTTAACAGGAAAGGGTTCATCACCCTTTAAAGAGGCTACATCTCCATCCACCCAGGCTCCAGCATCTTCCAGGCAGATTTAGAAGTCATCCCATTCTCCCCGTATTTCTCCTTCTCCCAAACCTTCCCTCTTCTGATTCTCTCTGTTCTCATCCTGAGTCCTGGCTTCTTCGTCTCTGCTTCCTCTTCCTCAGCTGAGCCTATAGCACAACATTGCAACATGGCCCCCTAATCCACTTCTCCAGAGTACGCATCTTTCCACAGCATCTTGAAAAAGACTTGGGCAAGTGGCTACTTAGACTTCCAGCCCATGCCCTAGGCGTAATGTCTGGCACCAAGTTTATTGGTTCTCCCCACCACACAGGCCCCTACTTTCCTTCTTTCCCCTACTGGTATTAGCGCACCCTCAGATCGGTGGAAACCCAGTGGCTCCAGCTCTAGCAGTCCCCACCCAACTTGCTCCATGTCCTGTGTGTTATTCCTCTCACATCCCTTTTGCCTTCGTTTCTGCACACTGCTGCTCCAAACACAGCCTCCTGTCTCCTACTAAGCTACTAGACACAGCCCTGACTGATCTCTGTAGCTTTGATACAGAATTGGGCCCTGAAAGCACCACATAAGTCCCCTGACGTTCGCAGAGCACGGAAAGAGCAGGACCCTGAAGGACAGCCTCTCTGCCAGGGTTCAGATGTGGCAGCGAGACACTCTCTTCCATCTGACGTCAGTACTCATTCTGTCGCTCAAACATTGCAACCAGGACTCCCCTGCAAAACTACTAAATAAATCAATACTCCTTGCAGCATGGTCTGCTCACTGTGCACTGCCATCTTGTCCTGTCTTCATGCTTTCCTTGCTCAGGTCCTTCCCTGACATCCTTATCTCTGTCACTCAGCAAAAACGCTTGGGAGGCTCTGCTCCTCCGTCTGCTCTACCAGGCTACCTATCCCTCCTGTCTTCTGAGCCCCTACAGACCTTCACTACACCTCTGTCTGTGCTTCCACGTCATCACAGTTATTTGTCCTACATGACACTGAAGACTCTTTTTTTTTTCATCCTACACAACTCCTACATGTCCTGCATAAAATAATAATAACTAACTGCCGTGCATGGTCCTACTACTATTGGATAGCACAGAAGCTGGTGACATGCTCCCTGGTACTCCACTGGTGCCAAGTCTATTTCAGGAAGGACCAGTTATCTATTGGAAGGACAAGGATTAGGGGATTGTCAAGTAGAAACAGGGATTCTTCATGGCAAGGAGGATAGAAAAACAAAGCACCCCCAGCACCCCAGCTCCCAGAGCACAGGACAATAGGGCAGAGTCCCATGGCCCTACAGCTGACGGAAGAATAAGACTCAAAGGTAGACTGGGGAACAAGTTGGGTACATTAGGGTCCAAGAGCACTTCCCAGAGTCTCCAGTTCTCAGAACTGAAACAGAAAACAGCTTCTTACCAAGGTGGATACCCAAGGGAGTATCCAAGACTTGGAGAGGCACAGATGCTGCTCGCCAGAACACATGGGAAGAACAGCACACAGCTCTGAGCCTCTAGTTCTCCGCAGATTCTGAAGGCACTCTTGATAAATGAACACTGGCAGAGAACGCTGGAGGAGGAGAAATAACTGGGAGTAGACTGTGGAAGACCTCTGGAACAGGAATAAAAGACCCATTTTATGTGTATTGTATAAGAAGGCTCTGAGACACAGACTAAGGACACGGAAAACCTCCTAAGTGAAATAACAACAGAGAATTTCCTGTCTTGGGAAAGATATGAATATCCAGGTAAAAAGACATGTGGAGCCTCAAACTATGACCAACAAGCAGAGCAACTATGAAGCACACAGAGACTGACCAACCTACTTCTGCATAAACAATGTAATACTAAAGAAGTCAGAAAGGGAAATGGCACGAAAATAGAAACACAATGTATCAGGATTTATGGCTTTAGGTGCTATGTTTAAAAAATAGGAGGACACAAAGTTGGGTGGATAGGGAAGTGGAAGGGAATCTGAGTGAATGAAAATACATATGATCAAAATACATTGTATAAAATTCACAAAGAGGCAATAGAAATACATTTAATTTTAATTGGTGTCTTAATTACTATTCTATTGCCATGAGGAGACAGCACAGCCAAAGCAATTTTTATAAAAGAAAGCATCTAATTGGAGACTTGCTTATAGTTTAAAAGGTTACTCCATTATTATGGTGGGAAGTAGGGAGGCAAGGCACTGGAGAAGTAGCTGAGAACATTGTTCCACAAGCAGCAAGCAGAGAGAGAAAGAGAGAGAGAGACTGAGAGAGAGACAGAGACAGAGAGATAAAGGAACAGAACGAGACAGAGAGACAACGAGACAGAGAGATTAGGCTTGGCATGGGCTTTTTGAAACCCACCCCCAGAGGTAACACCTCCTCCAACAAAGCCACACCTCCCAAATATTCCCAAACAGTCCCTCTAACTGGAGACCAAGTATTCAAACACTGTAACCCTATGGAAGCCATTCTAATTCAAGCTATCATATTCCACTCTCTGGTCTCCATAGGCTGTATCCATGACACAAACGAAAATGTACTCAGTTTACTTCCAAAGTTACATAGTTTTTCAAACTCTCAACACTATTTCCAAGTCCAAACTCCAGGTCTTTTCTGATTCTCTTAACTATAATCCTCTGAAATAGAAAATGAAAGGGCAAATGCCATACCTCCAATCTACAATGTCAAAGAATATATATTACCATTCCACAAAGGAGGAATGGGGATACAGTAGGAAATACTGGGCCAATGTAAGATCAAAACCCAATAGGGCAAACTCCAAATTCTGCAGCTCTATGTCCAATATCCAAGGCCTTCGATGATTCTTCCTTTCCAAATTTGCTGGCTGCAACCCCACACCTCTCTCACAGGCTGGTTACACACTTTGTTAACAGCTTTTCTTGGCAGGTAACCCATAGCTCTGGCATCTCCAACATCTTGGAGGCTCCAAGACAATCCAGACTTCATTTCCACTGTTTCATACAATGGCCTCGCTGGGCCTCCATGCAAGGACTCCCCTGTCAGACATCTGGCCTCAGTGACTCTCCTTAAGCTCAGAAGAAGATTCCACAATCCCTGCCTGTATCCTTCTTGACTCTAAATCCAGAACCATGAGGCCTAAGCTGCCAAGTTCTTCAGTTTGCTGGGGCTGGAGCCTGCCCCACCCCTCCAATTACATTTGTATTTGAGCAAGCTTTCTGTTGATGATGGTTTCCTTAACTGCTTAAGCTTTTCATTAACTTCTTTTCATAAGTCAGAAGCTTAGCAGGGTGGATTGTGTACTCAGAGCACCATGCCCTTTATTCTGTTTAGAATCAGGCCTTTCTTAAAGTTTTTGTCTCTTGAGCACAGGACTTAGCTCCACTGTTATATTTCCTGGTGTTTTTTTCCACTCCTCAAACTGTACATCTTTTTTATTTCTTTCCAAATTTTGCTCTTTTTTATTATAAATCTGTATAAGAGTAATCACTAATACCCACAGGACACAGTCAATACTGAGCTAGCTTGGAATCTCCTCTGCCAACACCACTAATCCAGTAACCCCAGGAAGATTTTCAGAACAATGAGAAAAAGCAGCCACATTGGTTTGGTTTGGTTTGGTTTGGTTTGGTTTGCCAGAATATCACAAGAATGGTCTCTAACACTGAAATTGATAGAGAAGAAAGTGGGGGAAAGCCTCAAAGATATGGGCACAGGGGACAAAATTCTCAACAGAACAACAATGGTTTGTGCTGTACAATCAAGAATTGACAAATGGGANCTCATAAAATTGCAAAGCTTCTGTAAGGCAAAAGACACTGTCAACAAGACAAAAAGGCCACCAACAGATTGGGAAAGGATTTTTACCAATCCTAAATCTGATAGAGGACTAATATCCAATATATACAAAGAGCTCGAGAAGCTGGACTCCATAAATTCAAATAACCCCATTAAAAAATGGGTTACAGAGCTAAACAAAGAATTCTCAACTGAGGAATACCGAATGGCTGAGAAACACCTGAAAAAATGTTCAACATCCTTAGTCATCAGGGAAATGCAAATCAAAACAACCCTGAGATTCCATCTCACTCCAGTCAGAATGGCTAAGATTAAAAATTCAGGTGACAGCAGATGCTGGCAAGGTTGTGGAGAAATAGGAACACTCCTCCATTGCTGGTGGGATTGCAAGCTTGTACAACCACTCTGGAAATCAGTCTGGTGGTTCCTCAGAAAATTGGACATAGTACTACCGGAGGACCTAGCAATACCTCTTCTTGGCATTTACCCAGAAGATCTTCCAACTGGTAATAAGGACATATGCTCCACTATGTTCAAAGCAGCCTTATTTATAATAGCCAGAAGCTGGAAAGAACCCAGATGTCCCTCAATAGAGGAATGGATACAGAAAATGTGGTACATTTACAAAATGGAGTACTACTCAGCTATTAAAAACAATGAATTTATGAAATTCTTAGGCAGATGGATGTATCTGGAGGATATCATTCTTAGTGAGGTAACCCAATCACAAAAGAAGTCATTAGATATACACTCACTGATAAGCAGATATTAGCCCAGAAACCTAGAATACCCAAGATACATCTTGCAAAACACAAGAAAACCAAGAAGGATGACCATCGTGTGGATACTTCATTCCTCCTTAGAATAAGGAACAAAATACCCATGAAAGGATATAGGTACAGAGACAAAATTTAGAACTAAGATGAAAGGATGGACTATCCAGAGACTATCCCATCCGGGGATCCATCCCATCATCAGCCACCAAACCCAGGTACTATTGCACATGCCAGCAAGATTCTGCTGAAGGGACCCTGATATAGAGGCCTCTTGTGAGGCTATGCCAGTGCCTGGCAAACACAGAAGTGGATGCTCATAGTCAGCTATTGGATGGAATACAGGGCCCCCAATGGAGGAGCTAGAGAAAGTACCCAAGGAGTTGTAGGGGGCTGCAACTCTGTAGGTGCAACAACAATATGAACTAACCAGTACCCCCTGAGCTCGAGTCTCTAGCTGCATATGTAGCAGAAGATGGCCTAATCAGCCATCATTGGGAAGAGAGGCCCCTTGGTCTTGTAAACTTTATATGACCCAGCACAAGGGAAGGCCAGGGCCAAGTAGTGGGAGTGGGTGGGTAGGGGAGCAGGGGCAGGGGGTGAGGGTATAGGGACCTTTTGGGATAGCATTTGAAATGTAAATAAAGAAAATAATAATAAATAAATAAATAAAAAGAATGGTCTCTAAGTCAGTTGATAATATTCTTCCCCCTTGAAACTTTTGAGGCCCCATAATCCCCTCGAAACCCCATAGTCCACATAACGCTCAGCACTGTTGTCTTCCATACTGCTACTAGTATGGCCTGTTACACCTGGTTAAAGCATTCAACCATCTTTCTAGTCTAAAGTCCCAAAGTCTTCCATATTCCTCCAAGAAGCTCTATGTTCAGGCCTGTCATAGCAATACTCTAATCCCTGTTACCAACTTCCTTTTCTTTCTTTTTTTTTTTTAAGATTTATTTTAAGTAAGTAGCTATCTTCAGACACTCCAGAAAAGGGCGTTAGATCTCATTGCGGATGGTTGTGAGCCACCATGTGGTTGCTGGGATTTGAACTCATGACCTTTGGAAGAGCAGTTGGTGCTCTTACCCGCTGAGCCATCTCACCAGCCCTCAACTTACTTTTCTATTGCTGTGAAGAAACCCCATTGTCAAGGCAACTTTTATAAGAGAAAGCATTTCACTGGGGACTTGCTTACAGTTTCAGAGGGTTCCTCCATGATCATCAGTCAGGAAACAGACAGGTATGGTAGTGGAGCAGTAGTTGAGAGCTTTACATCATGACCCATAAGCAGAGATGGAGACTGGCTTTTGAAACCTCAAAGCCCACCCCAAATCTATACCTCACATAGTTCCTCCTCAAACAGTTCCACTAACTGGTAACCAAGCATTTAATTATGTGAGCCTACTTCTCATTGAAACCACCACAATCAGCAACTAGTCAGAGACCACATGATCATCTCAATGCATGCAGAAAACAGATTGGTAAAACACACGTCTTTTCATGAAACTAAGTATGAAAGAATCACATGCAAACATAGCATTGCCATATATATGACAAGCTCATTGTCAGTGGAAGACTAAACGGGGAGGGATGGAGTGAAAGCTTTTCCTTGAAAATTATGAGACGGGAATATCCACTGTTTTCATTCAAGATAGTACAAAAGATTTAGCTAGAGAAGTGAGGCAAGAAAAGAAGTAAAGATACAAATAAGGTAAGCAGTAAGTTTTAGCTATTTGTAGACTTTTAGACTTAATAAACCAAGTTAGGCAAAGCAACAGAAGACAGATCAATAGGAATAGCAGCTTTTTAAATAGAAGAATAAATACTTTTATTTCATGAGCCATGAATGATGGTTTATTTGCCTTTCCGGGCTTTGATCATTCTCAGATATATCTCCATATCCTTGCCTTCTAGCACAGAGCGATATGCTTTGCCTTGCTAGCCTGGTTTTGAAGCAATATAGGCAAGAAGTTTGCCCTGCTGGGACTGCTCCTCCGGGAGACTGCTGGCTTTAGTGGTCTTTTTCCTTTCATCGTATTTATTTTAAATTTTCTTTGATAGCTTTTTATTTAAAATCTCTGTCTCCTTAAGAGTCAGCTAGACCCACTTCTTTCAGCCCAGGCAGGGGCAGAACATAGTGGGACTCATAACTACTGTTGCTAGTGTGTTGTCAATAAGCACAATGTAGTTCTTCACCAGGGCTTGGTGCAGACCAGCTTGGTACTGGGTGCATTGCAGATGAAATCAATGATTCTTGTTTTTTGGTTCAACACTCAGAGCACCAGAAAACGTTCCCCATATCCAACCTCAGGGCAAGGTACTTCTTATTGCCTCCAGACTGTGTGTAGGCAATGAAGACCAATGTTGGGAACACCCCATCCCAGCTCATAGTTCTGCTTCTTGTGATAGGGCTTTCTCCATCCCCCTCTCATGTAGTCCTTGTGCCAGTTGTCCCAAAAGATTCCCGTTGCTCAGTGCTGGCTCAAAGAGGAAGCAAAAAGCTTCATGGTCTGGTTTTCACAATAGTGACTTTTTTCAAATCCCAATAGCAAACATACTGGCAATGAAAGCAGACAATCAATCCCATTGATAATAGCCTCAAAGGGATTAAAATACCTAGGATAAACCAACCAAGAAAGTAAAAGCCCTCTGTTCACTGTAAACTATAAAACAATGAAAAAAAATGTTCAAAGACAGCACACACAAAAAGGCCTCTCAATCCCTTGGTCAGTAGAATTAATATTGTGGCAATGGTCTTTTTTTTTTTTTAACTAAAAGTGATACATACAGATTCTATACAGCCACCATCAAAATATCAAAGGCATTCTTCAAAGACAGAATAAACAAATCTAAAATTCATTCAAAGTCACTAAAAAATTCAAATAGTCAAAGGAGCCCTGAGCAGAGAGAAAATTCCAGAGGTATAAAAATACTGGATTTCAAATAATATGATAGAGTAGTATAGTTCTCAACTTGTGGGCTGCAACCCATTTGAGGGTTTAACAATCTTTTCACAGAGTATATTATGATTCATAACAGTAGCAAAATTATAGTTATAAAGTAGCAATAAAAATAATTGGGTATGATTTGGGATCCCCACAACATGAGGAAGTGTATTAAGGGGTTGAAGCATTAGGAAAGTTGAGAATCACTGCTATAGAACCATAAGTAACAAAAATATCTTGGCATCAGTATACACTACACCTACACTAATACAGTAGAACAGAGGAGCCATAAATTCGCCCACACAACTACAGCTATCTGACTCTTAACCTAGGTGGAGAAATGGCCCCACAGATTAGAGCATATCTCTTGCAGAGAACCCAGGATCGGTTCTCAGCATCTACACAAGAAATCATAGCCATCTGTAACTCCAGTTCCAAGAGAGCTGATGTCCTCTTCTGACCCACGCAGGCACTGCATGTACACGGTACACAGACAGGTACCCACAAACAGATACATAAAAAATAAATAAATACAAATTTTAAAATATTTATACATTGAAGAAAATAATCTTTTTAACAAAAGAAGTAAAAAATTGAGGTATGTACATGTGGAAAGAAAGAAAGAAAGAAAGAAAGAAAGAAAGAAAGAAAGAAAGAAAGAAAGAAAGAAAGAAAGAAAGAAAGAAAGAAAGAGAGAAAGAGAGAGAGAAAGAAAGAAAGAAAGAAAGAAAGAAAGAAAGAAAGAAAGAAAGAAAGAAAGAAAGAAAGAAAGAAAGAAAGAAAGAAAGTAGATCCCCACCTATTTATTACCTTGTACAAAACCAACCAAAAATAGAGGACAAAGTGACAAATAACTCAGGTGTAAGAAATGAAAGTAATGTAAGAAAACACAGAGGAAACACTTCCAGAGATAGGGGTAGGGGGTTGGAGGGGGTGGAGGGGGTGGAGGGGGGACAACGACATCCTGAATAGGGTGTTGGTCACTCTAGAAGTATTAGAAAGAGATGACAAATGGCATTACATCAAGCTAAAGAGCCTACATTGTAAAGGTGACAGTCAGTGAAAAGACTGCCCCTGGGCTGGCGAGAACCCTTGACCTATTCATCCAATAGAGGATAATATCCAGAATATAAAATATGGAACAAAAAAAAGTAATCTAGCCAACAAATGTCACAGTACCTGGGAGGCTGAGGCAGGAATACAATGAATTTGAGGCAGTATGGCCTACATAGTGAGACCTCATTACAAGAGCAAAAGAAATCTTGTCTCCCAAAAGTAAAATGACTAACATCATCAAGAAAGCAAAAATGTGCTGCCAAGACAGTGATGGCGACCCACATCTTTCATCCCAGCACTCAGGAGGCAGAGGCAGGCAGAGCTCTGTGAGTTCTGGGCCAGCCTGGTCTACAGAGTGAGTTCCAGGACAGCCAGGGCTACATAGAGAAACCCTGTCTCAAAACAAACAAGTAAAAAAAATAAGAATAAAAAGAATAAAAAAAAAAAGAAAAAAGAAATGCCATCAAGGAAGCAGAGGAAGAGGAGCCCTCACACCCTGTTGATTCAGATGCTAATTAGTCCAGCCACTGTGGAAATCAGTATGGAGGTTCCTCGAAGAATAAAAATAGAACTACCTTATGATCCAGCTCTTCTACTCAGGGTGCCAAAGGAATTAATTAGTTAATACTCCAGAGGATTAGTTTAGCACACAATCAAGATACCTCCATAGCCATGTTTATCTCAGCCCTAGTCACAATTGCCAATGCATGGAATCAGCCTGTGTGCCACTGTGTCAAAGTGTCAGTGGGTGAAATGACAAAGGAAACGAGGACTGTATGCCTCACACAGTACAAAACAAAATCACGCTATCTGCAGAAAGAAGAAAGAAAAGCAGGTAAAACGGAGATCATCATGTTAAGCAATACAAACTAAATTCAGAAAGACAGTATTTTCACTCAAATACAGAATCAGAAAGCACGGAGACATAAAAATAAAGAAGACTGAGGGAGGCACAGGAGAGTTCAGAGATGCCCTGGGGATAAGAGTGAGTAACTAGGGGTTTGGAGTGTGAACATGATCAAGATGTGCATGAGAATTTTACAATTAAAGTCATTGTTTTATATAATAAAATACACTACTTAAAACATAAAATAGGCATGAAGTGCAAGTCACCCTCGAAAAGGGCCACCGTCCAGCTCTGTATCATTGGGGCGTGATGTCACAGGCACACTGGAAGGTAAAGAAAATCTGGGAAGTCTAACAAACCCAAGCACTCAGGAGAATTCTGATTATCTGGCAGGTCAAAGAGAGACTGATGGCTTTTGCTCTGAGGGCAGGGGTGGGGGTAGCTGAGGCCAGGCCACCTGAGAGGAACAAAGGTAGGAAAGATACCTTCGTGGAGGGGTTGCTTGTTTGTTTGTTTTAATTTAAAATGTTTCTTTTGGTACTTTCATATATTAGTACTTACATCATTCCCATCCCTCCTTCTCTCAGTCCACCTCCCTCCCCCCATGTCCCTGATTCCATCTCAACTTCATGACCTCTTCTTCCTTTTTAATTATTATTATAAATAATCATTATTATCGCTTGCCTGGATAGGCAAACTCAGGCCTCATGCCATCCTGAGAAGCTATTGTCAGGCAATGGCTACCAGGGAAAAGGGAAACCACTCTTTACTGTGGATATGCCCACTGCTAGGGCCCCGTGCTCCGGTGTATGGTCCACATCCACCCACAGTCAGAGACATGCAAGAAAGACAGGGATGTTTAGGGGGATCTAAGGCTGATGAGGGAGAAAGACAGAGGGTAAACATAATCATATTCCATTGTACATATAGATGAAATCCTCAAAAATAAGGAAAAAATAAAGAACACAAAATGCACTATATTATAAACTTCATTAAAAAAACTTGTAAATATATATAATGTCTACAAATATATATATATATATATATATATATATATATATATATATATATATATATATATATCATATACATCTCAGTGAACCTCTACATAGCCAAAGCAGATATTTGGAACTGAATCAGTAGAGCTTCACACTGGATTTTACAGTTTCACTATTGAATATATTTTAAAGAATTTATCCACCACTAAAAATGAAAAATCCATGACAGGTTAGAACTAGAAAGACAACTAGCTTCATATCAAAAAAAAAAAAATGGTTTCTTTTAAGCACTCTTAAATATTTAATATATGGCTAACGCAATTATATTTACTGTTATCCAAATTATATTTGCAAACAGTGTGCATTGGAAAGGCTTAGTGTAGAAGGTATAATTTTTCTGTTTTTTTTTAAACAAATTTATTGAAATACAATTTTTAGTTTTGATATACATATATGTTGTGAAAGGATGCTCACAGCTAATTAAAATACCCATGTGTGTGTGTGGAAGGCACGGGTACAGTAACTTAAAAACCATGACAGAAGTCGTAAGAGCAAACAGACTGTGTGGTACTCTAGCACTGGGCATGGAAATGCTTGATATTTTCTTATTTGCTGTACTGACCCTTTGGTCATTGTACACTACCATCTTTGTCTCCCTTTTGGCTTAGTCTATTTTATACAATGTACATGTAGCTTCTCCTAATGAGTTTTGCTTCTGGCTTATGCAGAGTATCTTCCAACCACTTATTTTCAGACTGTGTATTTACTGGTGAGGGGAGATTCTTACAAGCAATACGTTGCTAGAATTGTTTCTGAGTTTATTCCATTTTTCTCCCAGCATAAGTTGTTCTGGCTAGATTAATGTCAACTTGACACAGCTAGTTATAAGAGAGGAGGGAACCTCAATTGAGAAAATGTTTCCATAAGATCTGACTGAAAGCAAGCCTGGAAAGCTTTAGTGATTGATGGGGAAGGGCCAGCCCATTGTGGGTGGAGCCACCCCTGGGCAGGTGGTCCTGAGTTCTATAAGAAAGCAGACTGAGCAAGCCATGAGGAGCAAGACAGTAAGCAGTACTCCTCCATGGCCTCTGCATCAGATCTTGTCTTCAGCTTCCTGCCCTGCTTGAGTTCCTGTCCTGGCTTCCTTCAGTAATGGACTGTAACAACCCCTTTCTTCCCCAGCATGCTTTTGATCATGCTGTTTCACCTTAACAACAATAATCCTAGCTAAGGCACACATCTTTTCATTGGATCATGTGATCCACTTATTTACTTTCCATGTGATTTGTAGAGACTTGTTCCTGTTTTTATGTTGATTTCTTTCTGGTGATTCTATATTCATTCTCCCCTTTGTTTCTTTATTCCTCTGTTTATCATTATGATTTGGTGGTTTTCTGTATTAGTAGGGATTGATCTTCTTTCTCTCTTGTAGACTTAACTTTTGAGTGGACCCTGTAGTTTTGCACATTATTATGCTGCTAAGTATCCTCCCCATTCTGGAGAAAGCCCTTCAGCCACCCTGGCAGTACTCAGCCTACTTGTCTACAGGACAGCTTTGCTGACTTTGTGCTCTTGGCTGACATCTGGATGCCTTTGCAGGGTTGAATATGATTTCTGCTGAGAAATATTCTGATAGGCTAATGGAGGGTTCCCTAGATGTAACTTGGCATATTTCCTCTTTTCAGAATTCTCTTTTTCTTGGACTGTTGGCAATTTGACTGCAATATGATATAGAGATTACCTTTTGATAGCCAAATCCACTTGAGGCCCATTGAGCCTCCCAGCTCTGGTTGTCCCCATCGCTCCTAAAATTCAGTACATTGGGAAGCTGTTGTTTTGCTGAACTTATTTTCTATGCCTTTTCCCTTCCCTCCTTCTTCAGGAATTCCTGTAATTTGAAAATGTATTTACTTCATAATGGCACAGATGTCTTGGGACATTGTGCTTCATTCTTTTTATTTAGAGAAAGAGTTATCTCAAAAAACATACCTTTGAGTTCAGAAATTCTTTCTTCTGCTTGATCAAGTCTGTGGCTTGAGATTTCTACTGAATTTTTTCATTTTATTTATTGCATTTTTCAAGTAAAGGTTCTCGTCTCACTCTTTTAGCGGCTTCTCACTCTTTGCCAGATTTCTCATTCAGACCATGAATGGTTTCCCTAACTTAATTGAATTGCCCTTTTTCATTCTCTTGTATCTTCTGAGGTCTCCTTAGAGTCATTGTCTGGGTCCTTTGCAGGCAGCCTACCAATTTCTTTACTTTGAGGTCTGTAGGTAGAGTTATTGTGTTCTTTTGCAAGTATCATGTTACCTTAATTGGTCAAACTTCTTGTATCGCTCTATCAACATTTGCACCTCCCGTGGACCTGTTATCACTACCAATTCTATAAAATGATTTTTCTCCTAAGCCTTGAGTGCTGTTTAGTATGTTAGTATGCTACCCAGGCTCTGGCTCCCTGTGGATGCAGAAATATCATCTCCACAGAGCTTCCTGGGTAATCAACAGCTTCGTTTACGGCAGAGAAAACCCTGTAGAGCCCCTCTAGAGAGCTCAGGCAAAGTAACACACTCACACAGTAGTGAAAGGGCCATGCCAGGCTTCATGGGTTGTGCATAGGTGGGCTCGCTCCAGCAAGCCTGGATATGTATTGCATAGTGGTACCCATCAGTCTCTATGGGACTTGCAAGGATAAAGTCATCCCAGCAGTCTAGGACCCAATAAGGATGTAAAGCACACAGCAGCAGATAGGCACAGGTGGGCTTGTCTTGAATCAGTGCCCCTGGGCGGTGGCATTTTTCTTACCAAAGAGCATCTTCCTGAGTTAAGACTGGCTCCAACTGACCAATGGGGCAGCTGAGGCAAAGCCTTCATTCGTTTATAAAACCATCCTATGCCTCTGTCTCAGCTTTCCCACAGCTTCATTGGGTGTTCCAACATTCTACTCCAATGTTCTCAGTGAACAGCGACTATTCATTTGATTCTGGGTCTTCCTTACAGGGAGAAGGTGCCTCTAGGCTACCATTTTGCAAGTTTTGAGCTGTTTGTTATGTCTTCTGTCTATCTTTGGTTGATTTGGGGGGTCCATTTTAAGATAAGGATGCAATTTCATCCTCTTTGCAGGTGAATATTCATCTTAGCAAGCACCATTGTAAAGACTTTCTTTTCTACATAATTTTGGTACACTCATCCAACATTAGTTTAATATGTATGTGTAGGCTTATTTCTGAACATTATTTTGTTCCATTATTCAATGTTCTTATGCCACTGCCAGCCTGATTTTATTAATACTATTTTGAAATAAAATTTTAAATCAGAAAGCATGATACCTTCAATTTTGTTCTTCTTTCTCAAGATAGCCTTTTCTGTTTAGGATACAGTGTGCTATTATTTAGAATTTTTATGACCCTGGAATCTTGCTTGTTCTAGTTATATAAATATTTCTGTGAAATTTAGATATGACAGTAGTAATTCTTCTAACCCATGGATAGGAGCCATTTTCCCATTACTTTTGCCCTTACCAATTTTTTTACTGATATTTTACAATTCTCTATGAACACATATTTTACCTCTTTGGTTAAACCTTCCTTTTAATATTGTTGTAATTGGGATTTTTAATTTTCTTTTCAGATAGGTCATTATAAGCATTAAGGGAACATGACTGATTTTTGTATGTTGAGTTCATTTGTTAATTGAAGTGTTTTGTGGAAATTTTAGGATTCTCTACATACAGGATTACATACATTTGTAAAGAGAAGTAAGTTCACTTCTTCCATGTTAATTCTGGTATCTTTTGTTTCATGTTCTTTATAATTTATCTGGCTGGGACTTCTTTTTTTATTAGATATTTTCTTTATTTACATTGCAAATGCTATCCCAAAAGTTCCCTATACCCTCCTCCCGCCCCTGCTCCCCTACCCACCCACTCCCAATTTTTGGCCCTGGAATTCTCCTGTGCTGGGTCATATGAAGTTTGCAAGACCAAGGGGCCTCTCTTCCCAATGATGGCCGATTAGGCCATCTTCTGCTACATATGCAGCTAAAGAAACGAGCTCAGGGGGTACTGGTTAATTCATATTGTTGTTCCACCTACAGGGTTGCAGCCCCCTTCAGCTCCTTGGGTGCTTTCTCTAGCTCCTCCATTGGGGGCTCTGTGTTCCATCCAATAGCTGACTGTAAGCATCCACTTCTGTGTTTGCCAGGCACTGGCATAGCCTCACAAGAGACCTCTATATCAGGGTCCCTTCAGCAAAATCTTGCTGGCATGTGCAATAGTACCTGGGTTTGGTGGCTGATGATGGGATGGATCCCCAGATGGGGTAGTCTCTGGATAGTCCATCCTTTCATCTTAGCTCTAAATTTTGTCTCTGTACCTATGTCCTTTCATGGGTATTTTGTTCCTTATTCTAAGGAGGAATGAAGTATCCACACGATGGTCTTCCTTCTTGGTTTTCTTGTGTTTTGCAAAATGAATCTTGGGTATTCTAGGTTTCTGTGCTAATATCTGCTTATCAGTGAGTGCATATCTAGTGACTTCTTTTGTGATTGGGTTACCTCACTAAGAATGATATCCTCCAGATACATCCATTTCCCCAAGAATTTCATAAATTCATTGTTTTTAATAGCTGAGTAGTACTCCATTGTGTAAATGTACCACATTTTCTGTATCCATTCCTCTATTGAGGGACATGTGGATTCTTTCCAGCTTCTGGCTATTATAAGTAAGACTGCTATGAACATAGTGGAGCATNTGTCCTTATTACCAGTTGGAAGATCTTCTGGGTATATGCCCAGAAGAAGTATTGCTGGATCCTCCGGTAGTATTATGTCCAATTTTCTGAGGAACCACCAGACTGATTTCCAGAGTGGTTGNACAAGCTTGCAATCCCACCAGCAATGGAGGAGTGTTCCTATTTCTCCACAACCCTCGCCAGCATCTGCTGTCGCCTCAATTTTTAATCTTAGCCATTCTGACTGGTGTGAGATGGAATCTCAGGGTTGTTTTGATTTGCATTTCCCTGATGNCTAAGGATGTTGAACATTTTTTCAGGTGTTTCTCAGCCATTCGATATTCCTCAGTAGAGATTTCTTTGTTTAGCTCTGTACCCCATTTTTAATGGGGTTATTTGAATTTCTGGAGTCCAGCTTCTTGAGCTCTTTGTATATATTGGATATTAGTCCTCTATCAGATTTAGGATTGGTAAAAATTCTTTCCCAATCTGTTGGTGGCCTTTTTGTCTTGTTGACAGTGTCTTTGCCTTACAGAAGCTTTGCAATTTTATGAGGTCCCATTTGTCAATTCTTGATTTTACAGCACAAGCCATTGCTGTTATGTTTAGAAATTTTTTCCCTGTGCCCATATCTTTGAGGCTTTCCCCCACTTTCTCCTCTATCAATTTCAGTGTCTCTGGTTTTATGTGGAGGTCTTTGATCCACTTAGACTTGAGCTTTGTACAAGGAGATAAGAACGGATCAATTCTCATTCTTCTACATGATAACCCTGGCTGGGACTTCTAATACATTAAATAGAAGTAGTGAGAGTGAACCGCTTTGCCTTATTCAGATCCTAGAGAGGAAGCTCTGGTGGTTTCTCTATGGGTTTTGACCATTATGTTATCTTTCGAATTACCATAAATATCCATATTGTATTTAGTTAAGTTCCATTTATTTTATTAATAGGTTTTATTATACTCTTTCTGTTTCATTTCTGTTCCTGTGATAAAATGCCCGGACAAAAACAAGTTAGGTAAGAAAGGGCTTATTTCAGCTTATAATTCCAAGTCATGCTATCACTGAGGGGAAGTTATGGCAGCAGGAGCTTGAAGCAACTGGCACATCACATCTTTAATCAAGAAGAAAGAGGAATAAATGCTACCTGCTTGCTTGCTGCTTGCTGCTTGCTGTCTGCTTGCTGTCTGCTTGCTGCTTGCTGTCTGCTTGCTGCTTGCTGTCTGCTTGCTGTTTGCTGTCTGCTGTCTGCTTGTTTCTTGTTGCCTGTTTGATTGTTGCCTGCTTGCTGCTCACTGCTTGCTGCTTGCCACCTGCTTGCTTGCCACCTGCTTGCTTACTTGCTGCTTGCTGCCTGCTTGATTGCTGCCTGCTTGCTCACTGCTTGCTGTTTGCTGTTTGCTGCTTGCTGTTTGCTGCTTGCTGCTTGCTGCTTGCTGACTGCTTGCTTGCTGCTTGCTGCTTGCTGCTTGATTACACTCAGATCTATTTCTTATATGCTTCAGAACTCCTGTCTAGGTAATGGTGTTGTCCACAATAGTTTGAGTCTTTCCACATCACAATTAAGACAATCCCCCACAGACTAACCCACAGGCCAATCAAATATAGACAGTTCCTATAGGAACTACCCAGGATTAGGTCAAGTTGAAATTTAAAACTATTACATATAAATAAATTCCTAGAAGCATACATTTCCCAAGATTAAATAGGAAGTATGAATAGACCAATAATAACTTTGAATAAGCAACCAAATGTCTCCCTACAATGAAAGCTCAGGATCAGGCAGCTCTGTGGGTAAATTTTACCAAACATTTAAAAGAATGAATGGCAATATTTCTTACACTCTTCCAAATATAGAAGGGGGCTTAAGTGGAAATTTCTGGTTTCTTAAGAGATTCAGTTGTGTCGTGTGATTTTTTTTTTTTTGAAAGCTGTCTTATGAGAGAATGTTTTGCTGAAGCACACATGTGAGGAGATGCTTTGCTGAGAACAGACTGTGGTGTTTTCCTGGAAGCTGTCTTGTGGAAGGGTATGTGATATTTTGCAGGGGTGGACACTGGGAGGGTAAGAGATATTTAGAAAGAATGTAAGTATAACCCCACAGAGACTGAGAGGACGCTCTTGCATTGGTTCCCCTTCCCATGCTTTGCTGGTCTTCACTGATCTTCACTTGTCAGGACTTTGTAAGAGAAAAATGTCAAAGAGCTTCTCATGGTGTTCCAGAGGCTTCTTGCTGCTTCTGCAGACTCATGCTGACTAGGCAGAGCCTCGTGTTTTCTTTTGGATCAAGCTGCTGGTACTGCTTAGTGCTTGGTGTTTGGGACTAGACTGCTGATATCCTGATAATGAAGATTGGAATTTCCCCCTTCCCAAGAACTACTTCTAAACACAGGTCCACATCCCCCATTTCCTATTAACCTTTCTTTCATGCTACCTCTGGTCAGTGGGCCAGAAGGAAAGTCGAAGTGTTTAAAAACCCTTATTAAAATAGGTTTTGAGAAATCTAAGCCTACAGGGGACTAGTGTCAAATTCATTTTGTGGAGCCATAATCTCTGTGATATCAAGATCAGATAAAGACACCACAGAAAACTATCCATTATTATCTCTGATAAACACAGATGCAAAAATATGCCCCCAAAGATACCAGCAAACCCAATTCAACCACACACACCAAAGGCCATGCACTGTAACTAAGGGGACTACATTCAAGGTAAGTTCAACGTTCATGTGTTAATGTGACTTGTCACATTAACAGAATGAAACAGAAAAACCACATGACAACTTGATTCTCTCAATACGTGCAGAACAAGAATCCAACAAAATCTCTCCAAATAAGCTTGTCAAAGGCAATTATGGCTAAAAATATAAAATATTCATTGTTCAAGCTAGGCATGCTTTTTCTTCAGCCAAGTGCTAGAATAGAGAGCAGAGATGAGCCAAATTAAACGAAGATGGCACAAAGACAGTCTCGCTGGGCACTCTTCATCTCGCTTTGAAAATGTTTTCCAGGCAACAAATGTGCACATTTATTCTCAATCCACTTCAGGCACACACAGACATTTCAGCCTCTTGCTGGCTTCTCTGAACTGCAATAGAGATCACTTGACATCTGTAAGTAAGGGACAACATGACATTTGCTTCCAGGTTAAAGGTTAAATGCATTTGTCATTAAAGTGCTTGGTAAACCCACAAAACAGTCATTTGGATGGGGCATCAAATACTTAATGTGGTCAGAGACACAAACAAGAGAGCAGATGTTCACATCTGGTGATGACAGAACCAAAAGAGTTTTTTTTTTTCCTGAACTCCATTCCTCCTTTGCATAATCACTTTCCAAACTTCGTTGTTGCTTTTTTGTTTTTGTTTTTTTTTGTTTTGTTTTGTTTTTTTGTTTTTTTAATATCTGGGAGAAGATACAGACGAAGCATCAGAATGTGCATCCAAGGAAATGGCATAGAGTAAACGCTCCTTCTCTTCTATTTGTTTCTGGCTCATTCTAAACTCCTTAAAAGGTCGCAAATAGTAATTGCATAAAGATGTATTTATTTTACATGTATGAATGATTAGCCTGCCTGCATGTATGTATACCATGCGCATGCCTGGTACCCACAGAGGTCAAAAGAGAGCATCAAATCTCCTAGTTCTAGACTTAAAATGGTTGTGAGTTACCATATGGGTGTTACATCTTGTTGAATCACTGGCTAAAAGGGTCCCACAGAAACCCCAAATATTACAGACTATTGCCAAGCCTATTGGTTTCTCTCTCTCACCTGATGGTAAGGCTCTATTAATGAAGACAACACATATGTCATCCAACATCTGTCAAGTCCAGCAGGCACCCAACGGGAAGCTTCACTCCTACTGACTAGTATTCATAGCGATAGAGCGTATTCTTCACACTACCAGAGGAGAAAGGTAATCACACAGCTATAAACTCAGCCTGAAATATATACTGGTACAATAATAGTAAGGCGAATGTTGTAGGAGTAACCTACCACATTTTTTTGGATTTAAGGCCTGATCCATGATATAGTACTCTGACAGTGATAAAGTGGCCAGGAACCCAAGACTAGATAGGTCATGGGCCTAGGGAAAAACCTAATCCTGTTCTACTAAAGTCATTCTTAATTAAAGTCATCCATCAGCATTCTGCTATATCTGTAAGTCAGGGTCTCACTCAACCCTCACCAGAGAACCTTCTTCTTGCAGTCAGTGAGAACTAACACAGACACCCACAACTGGACAATATAATGAGTACTAGAAGCTTTGAACCACTCAGTTCTTAACTGAATGTCATCTAAATTCCTTCCACTGAAAACCCCTGTAGACATAGTCACCTGGCGGAGAGCAGATCTCCTGACCCTGTTCTGATTCAAAAAGGGGGAAAGCAAGATCCTGTGTCCAACACACATACTCAGTCTGGATCTGAGGGTGAGCCTGCATTTGGAGCTATCCTTGTGCGTTGAGAGGGTGGCACGGGAAAGGTTATGTGTCTATACATTTGGTGGTTAGTGTCTAGGACCTCAGTCAGGGTCGTCTCCAGCCAACTTTGCAAACGAGGTCTGAATAATGCCAGGGTTACAGAAGAAAGGAGGGCATCAATCTATCTCCTTTTGGTCTGTTTCTGTGCCATGTGTGACCCTCCATCCTAAACTTGCGATTCATTTTGGACCCTCAAACAGCTCAACAAAAGAAATATGTCTCCCTCCCTTTCCTTGTTGTGCACTGTTCTATGGCACTCACTGACAGCTGAGAGGCTGAAGCCCTGTCCTAACTCAAGCTGTATAATCACAGCCTACCGGGAAGGACAACTTGGTGTTCAAAACCTTTGTTGTCCCTAATCCACTGTAGACTCTGACACCAAACAGCTGCTGTTTTGCTCTCCATGGGTCTCTCAGGCCACACAGATTGAAGGACCCCTCCATTTCTACATTGATGTGACAGCACCAGGCAGTGCTATCAGAATATTTAGATATGTACCCAGTCCCTCTGGCCCCAAGGAAGAGAATTCTCCAGTCCTCAACAGATGTCACTTGGCCCCCAGGAGGCTGGCTTTTCTCTCTTCTAAAAGTCAGCTGAGTCTTAACCATTTCCATTGCCAGTCCTCAGTGCCTGTTTTGTAGGAACAAGACCTTAATCTGCATCAGGAATGTGGAAACTGGCCTATCCCAGCCCATCTCCTGTTTTCATAAATAAAGAACCAAAAGAAATATTCAGGGTATATTGAATAGAAGAGACTTTATCCTGGCAAAGGACAATCAAATGAACTGGCTACACCCTGAGCTGGTCCCCAGTGCTCAGCAACGTAAACAGAGTGGGTACAAGAAAAGTAGCCAACCACCCAAGTGGCTACAGCTTGGCATCTGCCTAACTCTGCCTGTGGTATGATGACTTGGCCACCTGTGATTGGCTGAAACAAATCCCTAGCCTATATTCCTGTTAGGTGGCAGCTGTTTCCATTCTAGGCCTCGGTTAGAAATCCAGGTGAAAAGCAGACTCTGCTCAATAGAAGTAACAGGGATCTTACTGAACCAAAACTGACCCGCTCATTTGTATGTTATCCATAGCTGTCCTTCTGCCCCAGTAGCAGAAGTGACCAGTCACAAAGATGTTCACTCTCTGGCCTTCTATAGGGGAACAAAACGGCTGTCCCTCTGGCTCTTGGCATTTTTCCAGCACAGCAGTCCTACAACCTCAAGTACCTTTCCACTCCACAATCATGATGGTTAGTGTTAACTGTTCACTTGACACAGTCTGGAGTCATCCAAGCAGGAGGAACTGTTTAGGTTGGGTTGGCCTGTGGTCAAGTCTGCAAAGGATGTTCATGATTACATTAATTAGTGTTGGAAGACCCAGCCCTAAAAGCAGGTGGCCCCATTCCCAGGGTTTGGGTCCTAAGCTACATACAAAAGGACAACTGAGCACAGACATCCTTTCTTCTCCTTTCTTGACTGCGGACATGATGTGACTTGCTGCTTCAAGTCCCTACCAACTTCACTTTCCCAAAACAATAGACTGGGGCCTGGAACTGTAAGCTAGAATAAGTTGCTTTATCCAGATATTTTATCACAGCCTCATAAAAGAAACTAATAAACTGATCAACCACAGAAGTTACAGTGACTGTGACTTCCGACCTATGTTCCAATATACTGCTTTTGTTGTTCCAAGCCCGTGTCCTTCCTACAAGAATCTCATCTGCAAGGCAGAGGAATGTAGTTCAAGACCAGACTGGGCTTCTCAGAGAGAAGGGATGGAGAGGAGAGGGCCAGAGGGGAGGAGAGAGTGTGAAGAAATTCATTCAAGATTCACAGAGCATGGCCTGATGCATAAGAGCACAGCAGGTGGGAAAAACAGACTCTTAAAAAAAAACACAACAACAACAACAACAAAACAAAACAAACAAACAAAAAAAAAACCTGAGCAGCTACTGGGGCTGTAAAAAACCCAGCAGAATGAATGGATGCTTTAAATAGTCAGGGAGGAACTGAGGCAAGTGGGGTTGTAACATTCTAGGACTTGGGACACAAAGGAAGGAGGCCTTTATCACCAGTGTGGGGGAAGCATCCTGCGGGGAGGCTGCTAAAGGGACTCTGAGCAAAGTATCTTCTGCCCTGAAGGGGTCACACTCTGCTTATTCACCAGGTCTCAAGCTGGAGAACTGATGGGACCCTGGCATGTTGGTTTTTTTCCTTACACTCTTACCTGGTCCTCTGCTGGTGTCTAAACTCACTAAGTTTCAGCTCACCTGCCAGGGCCTTTCAAGGAAGTGAGAATAGAGTGTGCTCCCACAGGGGTGGAGTGGGGTGGGGGGTCACTTGGCTCTCACTAGAAGGATCTAAGCCTCCAACCCCTCCACTAGGTTCTTCCTTTGCACAATTACAAACATGCTCCTTGATGTGGAATGTGAAAGGGTGGAGGGGGAGGGTAGAACAGAAGAAAACCATAAGGCAGAGAGAAGAGAGAGGGCTGGGATGCTGGACAGGTCTCTGAAGGAGGGAGCAGTTCTTTGGGGGAGTTGAGATTAAAGGGCACAATTGAGAAAATAGGTAGGTAAAATTCTCTGCCACCCTTCCCTCTCCCACCTGATGCCATCACACGTAGAGGAAGGATTGTCTCTTGGATGCTGACACTCCAGTGCTCACTCTGAGATGCAGTTGCCTTGCAATAGGAGTAATAGGCAAGTATTCAGATGTGACTAGGTCCTGAGAGCTCTTGGAGTGACCTGAGTGTGGATGGGTTGTTGTTGGTCCTCCAAAAGGGGTAGCTGGCCCCCCAACCCTCCTGTTGCTTTCTTTCCATATAACAGGAAGGTCCTCACCAGATACAGGCCTTCCATCCTAGACAGCTAATCTTCGGAACCATGAACCAAGCAGACTTCTTTTGCTTACAATGTGCCTAGTCTGAGTATTCTATTCAAGCCACAGGGCACGGACTGAGACGGAGGGATCTAACTACAATAAGGTGCAGCTGCCAAATATTTTCCTGTGACTAAACCCTCTGCTCTGAGAAGAAAATGTCCTCTGAATATGTTTAGGTTGGCTTTGTATGTCGCATATAATTAAAGCCAACATCACATTGAGGGGTGTGTGTGTGTGTGTGTGTGTGTGTTGCTAGAAACTGACCCAGGTTTGTACACATTGAGCAACTACTCTACCACTGAGTTCCACCCCAGCCCTGCCTCAATATCTCTGTCAATAATAAATGAATATGCATGAGACCCTAGGTTCAGTGCCCAGTACCACAATAAATAAATGTAATTAATTAGTGGATTTTATAATCTAAACTATGAACTCATTGGATGAGAACTAACTGCAAATGTCCTTGATAATGTGTCATCTCCTTTAGTCATATGCATTTCTTGGCCTAGTTGAGAAAACTATCTTTTTAATAAGTTGTATGTACAAAAAATAATCATTTTGTTATAACATTGGAATGAAAAGGCAATCAATTGGCATACAACTTAAGTATATTGAGTAAAACAAATGAAGACATATAAAGTTCTAAGATTTGTATTATTTTATTGGTCTGGGACTCACTGTTAACAGTTATGTACCCTGTCATCTCTTAAGAAACTGAAGACATGCCAGAGATGAATGCATGTATGAGCTCCACCTTGGGGACCCTCAAATGTGTGTGCAAAACCCAGTCTTCTAGCTGACTAGCAATACAGTTTTGATCAAGTGGCTCAGTATTTCTTTAGCCTCAGTTTCTCCCATTGTAAGATGATCTAAGGCTCTAAGAGAGCAGGGGAATCTGATGCCCCCTTCTGGCCACTTTGGGTACCTACACACATGTGGTACCAATAAACTCACAGGGTACTAATACAATCACATTATCTTTAATTTTTATAAGTTTAACTACAATAATATGGTCTAACAATGGCAAAACAGTTGCATCTTATTGTTATTTCAACCATCAAGTGAGATAACCCAAAGCTCCCACTACCATAGCCCTCATCCATTGTTGGTTTCTGTTCATCTCTTAGGATAGGTGAGAATTAAGTGAGATTGTGGCAGACATTCAGTAAATGGTAGCCCTGACATGGAACAGATGGTTATAAATATAAAGTTATGAAACGGAGCCTACAAGCCTCAGTGATGCACTGTCTCCTAGTCTACCAAAATGACAGAAACTCCCCTAAAATAATGGCTGTAAGAACCCAAGAATAGCCAGAAGCCAAAAGCGATTGCATCTGCCCTCGAGGACCCTGGAATTCAACCACCATGTGTCTCTGCCTGTGCCCTAAAGAGTACACAGTGCCATGGAAACTCACATGGTCATGACACACTAATTGCCCACAGGAGAAACAGCTTCTGTCTGCACAGCTTGCATTTGACAATTCCCTCAAAGTGAGGCCAAAGTAATTACAGATGGGTCTAGCATCCCCACCTCCCCTCCTCCACTCAGCGTAAACTGGCCATTTGCAGGAGAGATTCTCTCTACCATTCTGTCCGTTCAGGACTATCTGCTTTACAATGTGTTATCCTAGAGCATGGTCACAGAATAAACAAAGTGGGCAATGTCTTCAGGAAGAGCAGTCTCATAATCTCTCTAAATGTCATCAAGCTGACACAGCCAATAGCAGGTGGTGCTGTTAGGAGACCAGTCCTTGCCTTTATCATGATGGACTCCCACCTCTCAGGGTGACAGAGAACGTGTCATCGTAGCCACATCAACAAATATGCAGGAGCTTTGTCCACCGGCTTGCTGGGAGTCACAGGCACATCTCTAAAGAGTCTAAACCCTGTCATTCTCTGAGAAAACTGAAGCAGAGAGGCCAGGTTAGCAGGATTTGTGACTGGTATTCAATGATAGAACCACGGCCCTTAGAGACCCCACAACAAGTGTGTGCCCCTTCCTACAGCTCACCCCATTGACATTGGAATGTACGTCAAGAGCGTCCATAACCACAAAAAAAAAAAGAGTTGGATTTCCATGAAAACAGGCTCGCCCGCTCTCCTGAGCTAATTCTATAGCAGCAATAATGTTCCACTGGGCATAAAGAGAATTTGCCACTGCAAGGAATTTACTTTTCTTTGTCTCTTTATGGAAGTGGAAGATATTCACAACTGAAGAAGAAAAATGAGCGAAGAACAATCCAAGGCCCCTCTGAAATGCCTGCTGGAGCTATTTTTACCTTTTCTCATTCCACTGTAACAAAAGCTTCTAAACACGGACTTGGAAAAGCCACATTTTAATGCAAGCATCTGGAAAGTTCCCTGCGAGCAAGAGCCATACATTACCCTTCTTTGTGTCTACCGCAAAGCAGAAAATGAAGCGAGGAAACAAGATCGGGTACAGGAAGGCATGATGGCCCAGTAACTGGCAAGAAAATGACAGTGACAGTGGCCAGGACAAGGTGCTCCTATGAAAATCCTGTCTGGGCAATTTGCCTCAGTGTTAGCTTAACATTTTACATGTATTTACTTGGAGGGAGGGTGGCATGTCTGTCCTGGTTGGGTTTTATTGTCAGCTTGACACAAACTAGAATTATGTGGGAAGAGGAACCTCATTTGAGGTGATGCTCCCACCAGACTGGCCTGTGGGCAATCCTCTGCTACATTTTCTTAATTGATAGTGTGGAAGGGCCAGTCCACAGTGGACAGTGCCATCCTGGGCAGAGAATATTGGGTCTTATAAAAGACCAGACTGTGCAAAGCATGGTGAGCAAGCCAGTAAGTTCTAACCCTCCGTGACCTCTATATCAGTCCCTGCCTCCAGGTTCCTGCCTTGAGTTCCTGCCCTGGCTCCTTACAGTGATGGACTGTGATGTGGAAGTGTAAAGCAGAAATAAACTCTGTCCTGCCCAACTTGCTTTTTTAAATCATGATCTTTTATCACAGCAATTAAAAACCCTAAGACAGAAATTGGTACAAGGTAGTGGGTTATAACTAGACAGACTTGACTATGTGTTTTGGGTAGGATTTGGCACATTTGGACTTTGGGTTAGAAAAGCCATTGAGTGCTCAAAGCTCAGTGGGCTGATCTCAGAAGATAAGGATTTGAGAGCAATGCACGTCAATGGAGGCTTGGCTTGTGAAGTTTTAGGGGTTAGTTGTAAAGTTCCTTAGAGGCTCCTTGGGGCCTCTCCTATATTTTGAATTCAGAATCTGTAGTTCTGGTTAACTGGGACTAAAGAACCAAATCAACTGTGATTAACAAAAGACTGGAACCACTAAAGTGAAACCTTCGCTTTGACGGGAAAATCAGTTACTGGTCAGCTGGGACTGAAAACTCAGCTTTGATTAACATGAAACCAGCATCCTTGTTCCCCAACCTTCTGAGATGTCTTTCCTCAGGGTCACTATACAGAAGCCATGGTCCAGTGGGGGCCAAGGCTGCATCTCATGCTGGCAGCTAGACTTGGTAATTTATATGAGTCACCAAGTGATACTGGTGTCGAATGCAGGAAGGGGTTATGAAGAGCCGCTGATGCTTAGCGCTCTGTATCAGAGCTGGGGTCTCTGAAGCAAGGGTGGGAGAGGCCACTGATGATGGTGCAGCCTCAGTTACAGTAAAAGCCCCAGGACTGAGAGGTTTGGGGGAAAAGTTGAGACCTGATACAATGTGGCAGAGTTAGAGTCCCTGAAGAGAGCCCAGAGGAAGCCATTGGTGAAGTTGGGTCCTAGACACCAAGCACTGCTGAATGTTTTAGTTAGCTTTGATTTGATTGTGACTATACCCTAATTCTTCCCTCTTGGAGTAAGAAGGTGTGCATCTTATTTTTTTATTTTGTAGGAGTCCACAGTTGAATTTTTGGAGACTTTGATATCTTAGAGAGATTTTGAACTTTGAGGCTTCAGATGTTTCTAAGAAGTCTAAACTTTAAAAGCATTTTAATTTATAAAGACTGTGGGAATATTAGTCATTTATGTTTTAGATTATGACATTAATTATAAGATCTTGGGAATAAACAAGAAAGGAAAGGGTATGGTTTAATAGCAACGTATTAGTATGTCGGGTTGACAAGGGACCAATTGTTCTGGTTTTGTCTACTTGACTCAAGCCAGAGGTATCTGAGAAGAGGAGCCTCAATTGAGAAAACACCTCCATTAGACTTTTCATATCCACTGTAATTTCTTGATCAGTGATTGATGTGGAAGGGTCCAACTCTCTGGGGGTGGTGCCACCCCTGGGCAGGCAGTCACAGGGTATGTAAGAAAGTCAACTGAGCAAGCTAATAAAGAGGGCTCCTCCATGCTTTATTGGCTGCCTCCAGGTTCCTGCCTTGAGTTCTTGCCCTAACTTCCCTCAGTAAGGGAGTGTGACTCTCAAGTCACATTCACAAGATACAACCCATCACTGAAGCCAGGGCAGGACCCTGGAGGGCTGAAATGAAGCAGAGGCCGTGGAGGAACACTACTTACAGGTTTGCTCCTCACGCTTCCTCAATTCATTGTCTTATACACCCAGGACCACCTGCTCAGGGATAGCACTACCCACAGTGGTCTTAGGACTCTCCCACATCCACCCTTAAGTAATAAAATGTCACCAGAGACTTGCCTGCAGGCTAATCTCATGGAAGCATTGTCTCAATTGAGATTCACTCTTCCCATATAGCTGCAACTTGGGTCAAGTTGACCAAAAAACCAACTAGCATGTGTGTAGAGCATATACCACAGAAATCAGAGAACAATTTGTAGGAGTTGATTCTCTCCTCCCATTATACGAGTTCCAAGGATCAAACTCAAGCTGTCAGACTCCTTTACCCACCGAGCCATCATGCCAGACCCTCAGCCAACCTTCAGAATAAGATCGAAAGAGTTGAACCGCCTGGAAAGCTAGTAAATAAATGGAGTGGAGAATCATATTATGCAAATTTAAGCAGATCCTAGGAAAGATATTTTGCAGATTCTAAACTGTCCTATAGGGTGCACTTTGCTTCCTTACCCATCTCATCAGCTTTCTATCATTGTAACAAATATCTCAAAAATATCCATTTAAGGAAGGAGGGATTTATCTGGGCTCTTGGTCTCAGGTGTCAGCCCAGCGTCAGCTAGCTCCATGTTTCTGGGCCTGTGGTGAGCCAGTGACAATGGGCACGAATGTCAGAGAAGGCTGCTCACCTATGGCAACCAGGAGGCAGAGGGGAAAGAGAAAGGGACAGATAGAGATCAAGATAAATCTTTAGGGAGTGTGTCCCCAGCAACCCACATTCTCCAGTCAAGTCTCACTTCCCAGGTTCTGCTGCATCCCAGTATCCAGTGACCATAAAACCATCACTGAAATAATCCATCAGCCAAGCCAAAACCCTCGTGATTTTATCCTCTCAGTTATTGGATCTACCAGCTGGGGACAAAGGCTTAAATCTATGAGCCTTTTGGGGTACATGTCAAATCCAACCCGTAATACCTCCTAACCCAGCCTTCCGAGGAGAGCAGGACTCTCCTATACTGAGTGGTTGGCACTGCCTGGCATTGTTCTATGTACTTAGGATGTATCAGAGCTCAGCCTCAGAACAAACCTTGGGTTAGATGATATTCATGCACCCTGCTTACAGAGAGGTGGAACAAGGTCAGAAGGGATAAATCAGTTTGCCCCAATTTCACTGAGAAAGTACAGAGGAGAGCCAGCCATTCCCATTCTTGTATCCTGACACTAGTGTCCTTGTTCCCACCTTTGTTCACATCTCCAGAAAAGCTGGCTTCTTTCTCCCTGCTTCTCTACCTCATTTTCCATCTCCATCTCATCCCTGTCTCCCCAGCCTCCTCCCCTTCACCACCCGATGTCCACTCCTTGCTCACACAGCTCTATCACTTGGAATGTCTACGTGTTCTAACCTCATCTGAAAACTTACCTGAGAGACCAAATTTTCTTTTTTTGTTAATTAACAAATCTAAAAATGTATTTCTGTTACTCAATATTTTTATGTTTTCCTTTATGGGGTGGCTGAATCAGCCTAATACACAAATTACCTTCCATAGTTACTTTTAGATGGAAACATAGAAAAGCTACTTTAGCAATTTCATGTGGGTCACACATCATTATTAATTATGATCACTATATTATAAAACAGATCTATTGAACTTATTTCTTCTGCCCATTTAAAATGTGTGTTCTTTGACCATCTCCCCAAAATCACCCCCTCAGCCACTGATACCCACCATTCATTTTGTCCTATGACTGGTTTAGAATCTAGACATAATTCAGAACACAGTTTTGTTTTCTTTTTGTGCCTTGTTCATTTTATTTAACATGATGTCTCCAACTTTATCCATATTGGATAAGTAGTCTAAAAGGACAGGGTTTCCCCAAATCTTATGTTACTACCGAACAGTCTTGGGGCTGGGGAGATGTCTCAGTCAGTACATTGCAAGCATGAAGACATGCATTCTGATCCTCAAAACCCATCAAAACAGCTGGATGTGTCTGCCAGCTTGCATCTGTAATCTCGAGTTGGGGAGGTGGGACTAACGGTTTCCTGGAGCTCCATGTCTAGCCAACCTAGATAAGTCAGTGAAATCTAGGTTCAGTGAGAAACTTGTCTCAGAGAGTAAGGTGAAAAGTAACTGAGAAAGACACTCAATGTTGACCTCTGACCTCCACACACATATACACATGCACACACATACGTGCAAATATATTCATCCACATACAACATACACTTGCAAATTACTTGTATATTACTTTTGTAGAAACTTCAGAAGCCCTTGAGAATAAAAACTATATTAGAGCTCTCTCTAAATACTTACATGGAGCTAACCAGAGGATCTACTTCATGAATGTACACTGAACGAATATTAGAAGTGACTTCTCTTGTCTACTTTCTCCAACCTGGTGGAAATAATCATGGTCTTCTCCCTTCTAGGCTGTGAAGACCTCAGAGGCTGCTTTAGGGACAGCTAAGGGGTGAAATCCTATTAAACTGGGGGGGCTGTGTTTCTGTTTGGTCTATACTACTATCGTGTCCACTGTGGTAGCCTTTCCCATCTCCTAGTGCCAGGGTACCTAGTTATCGAAGGTGGCCCAAGAGGGAGCTAGCATGAAGGGGAACTGAGCTCTGCCTTTTTACCCTGCTATGGTTGTTAATGTAAATTGTCAACTTGATAAAATATATGATCACCTGGGAGGTGGGCCTCTGAGCATGCCTATGAGGGATTTTCTCTATTAGGTTAGTTGAGGCTGAAAGACTCACCTTTGATATGGTTGGCACCGTTTCATGGGCTGGTCACTGGGCTGAGTGAAAGGCAACAAGGGGATGCATTAGACCGGCATTCATTTATTGCTCTCTACCCTGGAGTGTGGATGTAATGAGACCAGTTCTTTCAAACTCCTGCCACTGTCATTTCCCTCTCATGGTGGGATATAATCTAGAACCATGAGCCAAAGAAGCCCTTTCTCCCTTAAGTTACTTCTGCCAAAGTATTTTATCACAGGAACAGAGAAGAAACCAAGACACCTTCCTTAGAAATCTGTAAAAGAGAGACACCCCCCAGCTCCATTAATACAATCTAGAAAGCCCGGTGTACCATGAATCCCTGGCACTGGAAGAGGTCTCAGAGAAGTCACAAGGTCACAGATACAGAGGTGGAAGTGGAGGAGGCACAGGTGGGCCTGGGGGAGAGAATGAAATGTTAGAACAAAGTAGCTATTGTCCTTCCTGCCCTGATCCCCTGCTCAGACTTAAATAGGACCAATGTGTTAGCTATGAGTACCAAAGTCCCTGGCATATCACGGCACCAGACACCTGGTCAGCTTTTTGTTGGAAAATTTGCAAATCCTGTCTCTCTAGCACAAGCAGTGCAGTGAGTTAGTTACTTCGGATATTCAGGGGGTCCTCCTGGTCATCTCTCCCACTTCCCTGATCTCCTCCAGTGCATTTCTGTTAGTAACAAGAAAGTGAAGGGAAAGCTAGGGATTATATCAGGCCAAGTAGCTATGTAAATCCCATAGTCAACTCCCATTCCATTCGCATCATAACCAACTCTAACCACAACCCTTTCAAGCTAGAGTTGTTGGTGTCTCTAACCTATATAAGATATTCCATTAGAATTACATCTTCATAGAACATCTCCTTTTCTAAGCAGATTGCTTACAGGTATAAGTAATATGATGACTAGGCTTTTGAAATGCATCCTTGACCCAAAGTTGCATGGTTTCTGTCCCAGTCTATAGACCTGAATCTCTACAGACTTCCCTTGCCACGATGGAATGGCCCCAGAACAGTGAAGATAGGAGACAGAAGAGCAGAGCCATTGATCAGATGCTCTCTTTCTTGCAAACATGAGTCAGGACTCTCTAAAGAACCAAACAGGTTTGCACCATCAAGTTCTCTGTGAGCCCTACAAAGTACAAAAAGCAGCTGTCCCAGGGCTCCTTTCCAAATGGCTCTTCCCTGTTGTGCCCTGTGTAGCCTAAGAAGCTAAATAGAGGGTTCCTTCTAATGCTCACTCTCTGAACCACCATTCCCAACTCTGTTTTCTAACTGTCCCCATGACTTCATCTCTAAATGAAGTCAACATCTCTGCATCTTAAGTGGTGTCTGAGTTCAGTGTCCATAGCTCCTTCAGTTTGTTACTTCCTGTCATCCTTTACACTAAAACTTGATGCAAGTGAGTCAGTAAGAGAAGCAGCCACCCCACGGCTCCTCTCCTGATGCCAGTACCCTTTCTCCATGGTACTAGAAATCTTCTCTCAAGGAAAACCATCAACAGAAAGAGAATCTGGAAGAGGGAAAAGAGGAAAGGGCATGTTGTAGTAAATTTCCAACCCAAATAAGCCCATGCAAATAACACACAACTCCATTATAATATTTATAAGCTGCACACCTAGATTGGGCAGATGTACCCCTACACTACTATATTCCCCAGCTATAAGATCCCTTTCTACTTGTGGCTTCTCCAGGCCACGTGGTTCTGCTCCATCTTCCTCCCACCTCCTCCTCCTCCATCTTCCTGTTTCCTCCCACACCTCATCTTCCCCTCCTCCTCCTTCTCTCCCCTCTCGAAAACTTCCAGCCCTACCTTTCCCTTCCAATGGCCAATCACAGGCTCTAGCCTTTATTTGACCAGTTAAAATGGGAAGAATGTTCATATGAAATCACCTGAGTATGTGATCCACTCCTTGTCAGGGCAGCCCCTCTTGAGGAAGCAGAATTAGTATCAAAATACAAACAGCACCAGGGAAATCCACAACAATTAAAAGGCTCTTTTGTCTCAGCTATAAATTGAGCACAACTATTACCATTATGAAATTTATAAGGTATAACATACACCTAATGCTCAGTCCATCAATTTTGTCAATTAGATAAAGCACTCTACCATTTATCCTAACTTAAAAGGCTTACAATTCTATACCTGAGTTATGTCCTGGTTTTAGCTTGTATGCCAACTGAAAACCATCCTCTCAAATCTATATTATCCCTTTCAATGCCAAACAGCTTGTGTTGGCTATGAGACTACAACCACTCTTCAACCCCATCAGAAATCTGAGAACGACTTAAATATTACCTGAGAATATAGAAAGCACAAAATGTAACTTCCGAACTTAACCAGTTTATAGAAACAGCTGACCACCCGGACAGTCCCTCCTTCCTCACAACATGGAAACCTCAGTCTTCAGCCTTCTGGCCCAGGATCATCTGACAGACCTTTGTAACGCATACTTTTGAAGGACTGATTACCCTGTATAAGCAGAGATTATCATCGACTATTTTACATAGTGTGTCCTTTTTCTGGGCAGTATTTTTTGTCTGTAGATGAATTGAGGCAATTCTTGCCTAGTGGCTATCTCGCCACAACTGGAGCAACTCCATTAATGCTCAATTTCTTCTTTAAATCCAAGAAAGGGGTGCTGTTGGGAGCAGACAGGTCTCTAGTCAAATGATCTTTAATAAATAAAAGGCCATAAATGTATTCTGTGGACTTCTGACACCTTTGAAGACTACCTATCTACGCAAAGCATTTCTGAACTGTTAAGCCTTGACTGCTCTCAGCCATTTCTAAGTGAAATATCTTGAAAACAGCCTTTTAATTAACTCAGAACCATGAGTTTGCTATCTGGCCCTTAACTTATATTGCTTAATCATCTAAAAGCAGTTTGTAATAGCAGTTACATAAGGACTGAGTCCAAGCTTTGTGTTCTTAAATGTGTTGCATAGGCATAATGCCTATATAGGAGAAACAATATTAATCCCAATTTTTATATCAATATAAGAAATTCATACCAATGAATACCTTAAATCTGTATCAAAGTAAATTCTGTACCAATATAAGAAATTATAACTTCAACCTTGAATCAACATATTGTTATGCAATGTTTGTTTGTAAATTTGATAACCTATCCCTATTTATCTATTCCTCTAATTTCTATATTACTATATCCTCCCTTTTCTCTTCCACCCCCCTCTCCTTTACCTAAGAAGGAAGGATAAAGAAGTGTATCTTTCCCTCCTTTCTTCATATATGCATTCCTTCCCTGTGACAATAAAGAAGTCCCTCCCAGGAGTGCTGAGGCCCAGTGGTGCATGGAATGGCATTGGACAGATAAACAGGTTGCTGCTTCCTAGCTTGGGCGGGTGTGAACAGGGTGGCAGAAAGCAGCTGCACCAAAGGGTAACTTAGAAATAGATAACCTGCAGTTACCCCAGTGCTTAGCGAAGGAGCAATAGATTTCATAGAGAAGTCATACTTATGAAGAGCCACCTGCTCTTCCAGTACCATGGAATGGGAAACAGCATAGCGTAGCTGAGCTGGGTCCTTGGAAGATATTAAACAGCCTTATCTGGGCAGTCATATAAATGAGACATTCCAAGTACAGACACCAGTGACCATAGATCAAAAAAAAATTTTTTTTCTAAATGGAGCCGACTGGCATAGCATTCGATAGGAAGGATAACACCACTAAGACACTGAAACGTGTCTCTAGCTGTTTTGGTGGAGGCAGTGGGAAGAAAAAGCAGTATGTGGTCTTGTTAACCATGAACACATTCATGCTTTCTACGAAATATGAAAAGGAAACATGACTCAGACTTGAGAGCAGAACAAAAAAATCCATCTATTCACACTCCCCTGCTACAAAGTTCATGACCACACAAAGGAAACCAACGCTACTCTTTTATTAATACAATAAACACGTTGGAGAACATTTAAGCATCTGAGAAAGAGGAAAGACATTATTAAGAACATGAGACATTTTAAAGTACAACCTCAGACAGACAAATACCAAGTTATGTGAAACTGGGACATCCCCACTCTTACAGTCATCAAACAAACCATCTTGAGAGTTTTCCATGTACATCAAGGATCTGAGACACAGGTCATTCCCTAAGGAGCAGACACAGTGCTTGCCCTTGAGGAACTTGAAACGTAATGGCATATTTCATTACTAAAACAAGTTCTTTTTTTTTTTT
>NC_034597.1:49288003-49298663 GCF_900095145.1 Mus pahari | reverse complement strand
CACCCCTCCTGGGCAGAAGAGGCGCAGGACCCTAAAACAAGTTCTTTAAATCATGTATATGAAGGTATTCTTTAGGATTATGTTATTCAAATATTAGCAGCCAATGTTCTTCATGCAACTGCAGGCATCCATATTCCTCAAGAACAAAAAGTTCCAATATTCTAGCATTCCCACTTGTCATAATTAATCCCCACTGTCAACCTGGTTGGATCTGAAATCACCCACCGAGAGCTGTACCTCTGAGTCTGGTGGGGAGGCTGTTTACACAGTGGGAACCTACCCTCCATGTGAGGGGGAACTGGGGCCCTGAAGTGACTAGAAGTGAACAGAGAGGAGGAGGCAAGCTGAAGGCTGCCTCTCATCAATCTGCTTCCTACAGACACTACCTGACCAGTGCCTCACACTGCTGCAGACAACCTCCTTGCTGTGAAGGTCTGTACCCTCTCTCAAACTGCTTCCCCCCCGGGGGGAGGGGGTCTTAATCAGGTTTGTTTTCTCTGTCAGCTAAAGAATTAAGACAGGATTAATCTCCTGAATGATGTTAACATCCAAGCAGGGAGAATCAGCAGCTGAAGAGGGGCCTTTACTGGGAGTAAGGAGGTACATACATGGAGACAAGGACCCTTGTGAGATATAGAGAAGTCCACTTTCTTCTTGGCACTGGGCTCTTTAAAGTCTCTAAAATTATCCTTCACTAACTTAGACTTGGTTGATTTGAAGAGAGACAAGGATGGCTGATTGGCCCACAACTGTTGTGTATCTGTGTCCTGATCCAGTCATGAACTTGTTGAGCCAGTCCATCAGCAGGGGGCCTCCTGGTGGAAGACAAAAAGCCCACAAGGCTTTTGTCTTAAGCTGCCAGGCTTTTGCCTTCTGGTCAGGAGGGCAAGAAAGAAGCCTTGTTTCCTAGTCATGGCCCCTCTCCCTATCTGTCTGCCTACCAGGGAAACTGTCTACCTCCTAGTCCCTCACAACTATGAGGCAAAATAAGCCCTTCCTTTCTTGAGCTGCTGCTGTTTAGCATTTGGACACAGCCACAAGATGGTAACTAATATAAGAGTTTTCCTTAATTTGGACATAACTCTCAAATATCATTAAGGTAGGACTGTCTATCTGGAAGAGACTACGGTTTGGGGATCAAATTGTCTCACTTTAATGTTAAAGACGCTAACTCCTAAGAACATCCAATGACCTGTCCAAAGCCAAATAACAAATCAGGGGCAAATAGAAACAAAGCTTCAAGCCTTCGGACAAGCCAGGAGCCTTCCTTCTCCGGACTCTACTGGGAACATTACGCTGAAAAACTACAAACACAACCCAAAACAACAACAAAAAAAAAAAAAACGTCAAGAAAGGCTTTGTATTCAGAATATGTATTTTTTTCTTTAAAATACCTTATAAACAAATAAGGCAATAACAATTAAGAAAATAAAAATCAGGGGGTTAGAAAGATGGCCCAACAATAAGCAAAGCCTGCCCTTTCAGCAGAGTTGAATTCAATTCCCACTACCAATGTGGTAGCTCAAAACTGCAATTTCAGTTTCAGAAGATCGGATGCCTTCTCTGGCCTCAAGGGCACTAAGCATTCACGAGGTTCACAGACAGACATGCAAGCACGCCTGCACATAAAAATAAATTCAATAAAATAAATAAAAATTTAAAATTGTCATGAATTATCAGTAGACAGAGGGATTAACTAAATTGTGTGTGTGTGTGTGTGTGTGTGTGTGTGTGTGTGTGTGTTGAGAGACAGAGAACAAAAACAAATAGTTAGATCTAGAAATACCAAATAAATCCCCAAATATGGAGCAGAGGCTGCATTCTGAGAGTGGGGTTAGCGAGAACAGCAGCCAGTACAATTCCACTGGGAGCAATATGGCAGCTTCTAACAAAGTAAGTTGCTATTACCCGAGACCCCATAGCTACACGTCTGAGTGGAACCTACGTGAACCCTAATCATACAGTCAGGCATGGATAAGATGGCTCTGTGCAGCACTGTAACAGGGCAAACACTGAGGGCAAAGATTCTCTCAAATGCCAGAAAACAATTGTAAGTAGACGAATCCCAGTGCATGCATATTGTGGCAATAATGAAGAAAATGGAAATGAATTGCCTGTGTCTATGTGTATATACATGGCTAAAACATCTAAAACATGTGGCAAGGGAAGAAGAGGGCAAAAACATATGAAACATGGAGTAGGTTCCTATTTTTGTAATCATTTAAAAACTCAGAACAATACCACATATTATAGTCATTGAATACATATGCATATGGTAGAAATGCAAAAAGGGGTGTACCTTGTGTTGAACACAATGCAAATTAAACAAGATGCAAAGAACACACACTTACTTGAGGACAATAACCTCCTGAATAAAATATTTGAGATATCTGCTGAGGTGCTTCAGGACTGTGGTGGTCATTTGAGTGTCCTCCTAATTTTATTTCTCTCAACAAAAGATAGGACACATGTTTTATTTATTCCTTCATGCTATATGCTTTAAATACCTTGTAACTAAATTTAATTGGAAAAATGGGATTCTTGTTGTTCTTACTGATTCCACTCATAAATACATTAAAGAGCCACAGACTGTGAATGTAAATAAGATGGAAGTGGTTATGGGGAGGTCTCATCCCAGAGTCCACTCCTCCTCACTCACTTCCCATCATGGCCCAGTAGAGACCAGATGGAAAGAGAAGCTTTGGAACTGTTTCAGGCCAACTAGGAGGACACAGGATATAGGCATTGCCCTTTTCAGAAGACATCTTTGCCAGACTCTTAGTAGCTATGCCTGAGCCTTCTTTTTCAGTCCTGTTTCACAGTAGATGGTAGGTGAGTGGGTAGACAAAAGCAAAACGATGGCCGGTCAAGAGGTGAGAGAAAGAGGAAGAATGTGGACAGTGGTGATGGTTGATTTTGATTGGGCATTAGTGAGACTTTTGAGTGTGTCTGCCACAGCGATGAAGAAGATAACTGAGGGAAGATCAGCTCTGGATGTAGATGGCATCACCTATGGTCTATGGTTCTGGACTGGATGAAAAAGAAGATAAAAAGAAGCTGGCTGAACACAGCGCTTATCTTTCCCTGCTTCCTAGACCACAGACAATTGAGCAAGCAGCCCCAAACCCCTGCCAGCACAGCTTCTTTATGCTTCTCCCACTCCGTGACTTCCCTGCCATGGTGGAGTCTACCCTCAAATCATAGGGAAAGGAAAAATCCTTCATCTCTTGACTTTCTTTTTGTCAGGTATTTGATCTCAGCATATGAGAAATAACAGAAAAAAATGTGAAGATCTATATAGACAGACAGCTCATAGATAGAAAATCAATAGCTAGAAGATATGATAGATGATTGATGATAGATAGATAGATAGATAGATAGATAGATAGATAGATAGATAGATAGATAGATAGATAGATAGAATAGATAGTTATAATCATGTGATTTTGAAGGCTTAATGAGAGTCTGAAATATGAAGGAAACTGGAAAGAAAAATCCTTCATCTCTTGACTTTCTTTTTGTCAGGTATTTGATCTCAGCATATGAGAAATAACAGAAAAAAATGTGAAGATCTATATAGACAGACAGCTCATAGATAGAAAATCAATAGCTAGAAGATATGATAGATGATTGATGATAGATAGATAGATAGATAGATAGATAGATAGATAGATAGATAGATAGATAGATAGATAGATAGATAGATAGATAGATAGAATAGATAGTTATAATCATGTGATTTTGAAGGCTTAATGAGAGTCTGAAATATGAAGGAAACTGGAAAGAAAGGAGACCCTGGTCTGTTCTGGTGATTTTCCACCTGGTCAGCAGTTGTCTCTAAATTTACCTTAAGATATGAATTCTCCCCTCACACATGCTACATGGGAATGCCAGTGTAGAGTAGAGAGGAACTAGAATGAGGTTCTCCTTCCAAACCCTGGGACCTTTTGATTCCACATCGAACTGTCTTCAGAGGCTAATTCTTCCAAGAACTATTGATTAAACCTTCTGAACGGCCTATATGATTACAGGCCTACATTGGTCAGTGCTGCTTTCAAGACCCTCTAACACAGAGGTTCTCAACCTCTTTGGGGAGGTCAATAAGCCCTTCAGATGGTCACTTAAAACCATCGGAAAACACAGATATTTATAATTCATAACCGTGGTAAAATTACACTTATGAAGTAGCCATGAAAATAATTTTATGGTTGAGTGAGTCACAACGTGAGGATCTGTACTAAAGGGTCACAGCATTAGGAAGGTTCAGACCCACTGGTCTAACACAAGGCAAAGGTACTCAGCACACGGGCTCCTCTGAGTCTAATACAGACTTATTCCTTCCCCTTCCCACTGTTGCCCAACTCTCCCTCTTCTCTCCCCCTCAAAGCTCTCCCTCTCTGTCTCTCCTCTGCCTCTCTATCCCTCTCCCACCTCTCCCTCTGCCTGCCCCCTCTATTCTCTCTTGGGAACCCTAACCCTCTCTCAACACTATGAGACCATACTCAGGAACTTGGTTCCTCTTTTTTTATGTCCTGCCCTTCCTCACACCTGAAGCCAGCACAGCTTTCATGGGGAGCCCAGTGCCCATCTTCCCATTGCTCTCTGTTCAGCCTCCAATCTTAAGGCCCAATGAGCCAAGTTCTGCACTCAGCACACTGTTCATATCTATACCTGTTAAATTACATCATTCACAATTCCTCAAGGCAGATGTCTTCAGTACAAACAAGTGGGCTACCTTGACCACTGAAGTGGGAAAGATGAGTCAGCTGAAAGGACTCGGGGACTGTCTGAAACTGCACCACCCATGACCAGAGAATAGCTCTAAAGGCCTCTCACTGAGCAAGAAGACGCTCAAAGTCCTTTCCACTGGTGGAGTAAAGTAAATATGTAAATACCCTGGCACTTAAGGCATCCTGACAGGACTCCTTCATGGAAAATAGGTTGGCAGAGGAAGGTATGTATGTCCTCTCCACAATGTTGTTCCCCTTCAGGGCACTGCATGCGGGATTCTAAAATGTAAGGTCAAAAAGATTGGTCACAGTCTAAGAGACTGTGAAAGCAACACAGCCAATAAACAAAAGATGGGACTGTTGGCCACAACCATATTGCCTGCCACCTCCTGCACAGCTTATTGGAAGCAGAACGCAAGGCCCAGGTCTTCATGCAGACTTTGAAAAATAATCTGAGTAGTCACAAGAGTTCCTTTCAAGTCTTCTCTCCCTCATTCAATTCAACCATATTTTTCAAATGGAAAAAGTTAGCCTTTAGACCACAGAACATGCATCTTTAAAAAAAAAGATGAAAATTCACATTCGCATATTTCAAGATTAAGATTAATAAAAGATGGTCATCCTGAACTAGGCTTCCTTTCTAGGATGCAGTGGACATGGGAAGAAAGCTGATCCTGGGGTTACATGACTCCCACCTATTCTTCTGTCATCGAAGCCATTGAGCAGAGTCTCCACATGGATAAGGATGGTGATGGAGATACTCAGTCTACAAGCTCATCAACCCTGTCTATCAAGTGTCCTTCGAGTGAGACAGTCACCAGTGTGAACCAGCAATGCCCTGCTGGACCATCTCCAGGAAAGCAATAACCACTGTGCAAGCTGACACCCTACCTGCCGTGGGAGAATCCTGCTCGCAGACACACAAGGAGTTGCGCCTGACTCTGAACCTGGGCCACACTTTTACACAAGCCAGAAATGATTGTGTCTTGGCACACTCATAGCCGGTGCACCTTCATCAATGGACTAGAACTTCTGGTAAGGTCTTTGAACTCCAGAACCATCTCTGTACCAACAGAACCCAAAACTTATGTCAATACTTATCCCTGCATTGAGACTTACAGACAGCTGAGTCCTTTACCCAACTTTTACTTTTTCTTTCTCATCCATCCGTTGTTTCTTATTGTTGTGGTTTGAGTTCCCAAGTTCCACGTGTCCAGGCTCCAACACACAGGTAGACCCTATGAACCTGTCTGAGGTGGGATCTTGTAGGAGGCCTGTTGGTCATGATCACATACATCTTCAATAGGAACACTGTTCGCTCAGTATCTTTCTGCTTCCTGGCTCAAAATGTCACCTCTGTCACTGGTACTAACATTTTATATGGCCTTTACTAGAGGCCCAGGCCACTGGGGCTACCCTGTGCTTGAATTTCTTAAGCCACAAAAAAAAATCTTTTCTGCTTCCTAAGTGACCTGTGCAAGACATTCATTTACAGTGATGTAACTTTCATTGACATGCTTACATGCTTCCAGTGCTAGTATTTGCTTGTCGTACTGCTATCACACACACACACACACACACACACACACACACACACACAGTAATACCCATCCCTTACTCCTTTCTCCCAGCTTATGGGATTAATTACTTTTGTCCAGGAATCATGAAGAATCTAGGAAATTTCCCAACAAATCTCAAAACCTAAAGGTAAGCAAATATATACAGCTGACATGGAACCATAAAGATGGCTCAGTGGGCACACTCACTTGCCACAAGCCTAACAGCCTGCGTTCTATCCCCAGGACTCACATGGTGAAAGGAGAGAACTGACATTCAGAAGTTGTCCACCGACCTCCAACGTGTTCTATGGCACACACATGCCCACAAATATGCATAAACATACAAATAAATAAATTTAATAGCAAATTTATTCAGAACATAAAACCAAACTTAACTGGCCTCAGTGAATTCACATTCTTTGAACATTTCATTAATAAATATCTTGAGGGGGAGAAAGGGGGAAGAGGAAAGTGCCTCGTGAACAATGAAAATTACAATGCCAAGAATATCTCGTAGTGAATGTTTTTATACTCTTCAGTCTTCTCTAACACATTCCACTGTGGAAGTCTGCCCCCGTGTACTGATTATCAATATCCCTTATAGGGCAGGTGACAAGGAACAAGTGGAGTTAAGAGAGAAGCTATGTTATCTTATTAGTAAAAATACATTTATTAAGCACATTCTATATTTGAGAACCTTTATCACTTGATCTTTTTTCCTCTAAAGTAGTCCAAGCTAAAGATGACATTAGATGGCTCAGGTGAAGGACAGGGAAGGCAAGGGCTGGTACTGACTGCCTTTCACCAGATGCAGGCTGACTGTCTTAGGTTCCTGCTCCACCAGAATGCAAATCCATCACCTTCCCCAACCCCTGGCCCTGCTTGTGCAACCAGATCACCACCCTAAACTGTTTATTCATGATGTGTTTTGCCATGCATTTTTCTCTTAGGCAAAACCCTCTGTGATTTATGGGAAAGTGAAATCATGTGTTTCTGGTTAGTTTATACTTTAAAGCACCAAAATGTTATTTTGTAAAGCTATTTTAATGTCCAAGGAGTCTTTCAAAGACTTTGTTCCTTGGAATAGAGGTCAACAGCTTGCACAAGAAAAACAACCCCATAAGCTAAAGGCCTGGTTTAGCTAAGAGCTTAAGCCCCTGGTTTTCAGGTCATTCAGGCCAGCAAAGTCAAGTTCACTTCCTCCAAAGGGATTCCAGGATTCTTCTTGCTATCTTCTGTGGAAGTCTGCCATCACCATGGGATGGGCTTCGGAGAGCTTAAGTTCATTCCATGGTGAGGGCATGGGCACTGGACATGGAGTATGGTGTTCCTAGAAAGCCAGTCAACATCTTTCTCCATCCAAACACAGCATCCTTTGAACATCCCATACAGTATATGAAAAGATATACTTGAAACCATGCTGCATTTAAACTTAAGGTAAACATCCTAGGGAGATTTGCCTCAAAGGTACAAAGTTTTAATTATGTAAGTTAATCTTTTTCTTTTTAGTTAGAGAGTTCTGAGGTTCTTATCCAAGTGAAAGAAATTAGGGTACAGTCATAAGTTACTTGATGACAGGGTGCATGATCTTCAGATGGGCGTGTTGGGTATGCTGCGGTTGTAAGAACAAACCAGAACTCACCCAAGCCTGAGAGTCCAGGTCAGTGACTCCATGTGGTTGTAGATGAAGCCAAGAGAAGTAGTAACCATGCCTTTCTGGATGCTGGTGTCACACAACAAGTGGCAAACTTTTCCTGAGTGGGACTTCACTCTAAAACAGTGACAGAGGCAGAGCCCAGAATCTATACATCTGTTACCATTAGCAGGCGGTATGTACAGCACGTGATTACTTTATACAGCTGATAGCACACTAGGTGTGCTGTACCAGCATTGCCACACACAGGTCCGTAATGTACTGTGACCTGATGTCACAGCACCCGCAAGTCACTAGGCAGTGGGGATTGTCAGTGCTTTAATGTAGTCATCACCGTATAGACAGTGGGTCACTTATTGAATCTTCTTCCAGGAACCATGTAAAGATGAGTTACACTTCTCAGAAGTACTCAATAGTGCTCCCTGCCTTAGTGGCCCTGGTCTTCCCCATCTGGTTCTCATAGCTACCTTGTTCTGGCCCACCTCCATCAACACAACACAACACAACACAGCTCAACTCTCCTTGAGTCTACAAGGGGTATCACCATTCAAGAGACCACCCTGAAGGAGGAGACCAGGTAGCTTGTGACCTTGAATGCTTCCTCTTTAGTACCTGCTTCATTTATACTAGTTGCATAAGCAAATGACCTTTTGTACTGGACAGCATTTATTTAAACAAAGGGAGATTCATGCCAGATACATAATTTATGTTGCGTTCCAGATCTGCCCTATGGTCTCCAAACAACTGAAATAAAACTGCTATCGTGACATTAACTACAGATGGAGGTTGTCAGAAAGTTGTTTTAATTTGAATTGACAAGTGTGTCATAAATCAAGCAGGTTATAGCCATATACTCCTAGCAGTCCTGACTCCAAAAGTATTAAACATTATATATGCATAATATATGTGTGTGCATGTATATGTGTGCATGTGGATTCAGAGGGTGACTACAAAGAAAGATAACACCAAAATTCATCTGTGAAAAGGCAAAGAAAGTAAATTGCCTTGAAGGAAACAGGAGACAAGGGGAACAAGGAATCATCCAAACACCTTCTTGAAAGTCCCTAGGTGGTAAGGGAAAGCCAGAAGGTGGCTTTCTAAGACTCTAGTGGGTCATCTCACTATTCAGAGCACATTTCAAATTCTTCTGTAATACCAAGTGCGGCCAGCACTGCCCTCCAGACACCTAGTAATTCTACCTTTCCCTAAGAATAGGTCTCTCTACTCCCCTTGGCAATAAAATCAGGTGGACAGAGCTTAAAGGGGTCTCCTCTAGAACTACGGGTCCCCAAGGTGACACAAATGAAAAAAGACTCTCAAATATAATTGCACTGAAGATCTGAAAGATGTTTCCTTTCTCATCATACTAGTGAATATAGCAAGAAAAATAATTTTAGCTTTCCATCAACTTCTACGCTGATGGGTGGTCAAGATGGCTCTATGGTGAGGGTCCTGTGGACAGTTTAACAGGATAGTTCCCAATAGCCAAACAGCTTCTCATTTCTGTCTGTTTAATATTCTGCCCAGTAGACATTTGTCACATTTTAGAGGTAGGAACACTAAGGAGCTGGGGCACAAGTGGAGGTGGGGCTGGGACTTAGAAAAGGCCACTCCCAAACTCGCACAGGCTCCCAGGAGATAGTCCGTTTATTAAGGACATGAACCAGGTTGAGGCTCATTCTGCTTCCTAGAAGCTGGGAGCACATCAGGAAGATGTGAGGGCACCTGCTGGTCTTCCTGCTTCTCACTCTCTGGGCAGGGATTAACCAAGGGTCAACAGCCATACATTTACAAAGGAAATGCATACAAAGAAAGACCATTTCCGATGCAGGGAGAAGGCTCAGTGAGTTGAGAGTTTGACAGGACAGTGTGCCCAGCAGGTCAACAGCTACCTAGGTGGGGGAAGAAGGCAAGAGTACATGCCCAATGCCTAACATTCCCAGAAGATGCCAAGACCTGCTCTCAATCTACTGAGGAGAGCAAATACCACTGAAGCCAAAAGCAGTTTCTTGAACTAAAAACCCTAATTTTCATTAACTGCCTTTTTAAGCAAAACTGTTATGCAATCAATTCCCTTTACTCTTCTGTGGTTGAATCTCAGTTCTCCTGTGCAGACAGACTGTTGGCTTGGCCAAGGTTTCAGGGCACTCAAGCCATATCTGTGTATTCCAGAGCAGTGGGTCAGACCCTAAAAGCCAAGCTCTATCCAGGAAGCCCCTCCCCATCCACACTCTTCCATCTCACCATCCTTTGTTACAAAAGAACCTTCAAACTCTTTTCATCTGCTAGTGCCAAAAGGTCCTCACTGAGTCACTTCTGAGTCGCATCCCTTAAGAACATGGAACAGCCACCTCCTGAGACTGGCCATCAGCTGGGCTATCATGTTCATTTTCTTACAAAGTCTCTAAGGCTCCTGGTTTGTTAAAATGTCTTCATTTAATAAGAAAGACATCTGGAGAAAGTTTTCAAACTGTCACTCTGAAAAAAAAAATCATTTCATTAAATGAACCACCTCAGGCTGTAAGCAGATACAAGGAGAATAGCAATGGTGGCAGCCGTGGTTGTTCATGCCTATAATCCCAGTCCTGAAGCGACTCGGGTGCAGGAGGATTGCTTTGAGTTTCCAACTGAAGGTATAAAATAAGACCTATGTGAACCTACACATATAAACTCTCTCTCTCTCTCTCTCTCTCTCTCTCTCTCTCTCTCTCTCTCTC
>NC_034597.1:49264724-49287903 GCF_900095145.1 Mus pahari | reverse complement strand
TCTCTCTCTCTCTCTCTCTCTCTCTCTCTCACACACACACACACACACACACACACACACACTCACACACACTCACACATGCACACACCAGAACCTTCACCAAGCTATTCCTCTGTCTGAATAGGAAGGCCCCTTCTTCATTTCCCCAAATGTAAGATCAGCTAATTTATAGTCACCCACACAGTGGGACCTATACTTAAACTTTTGAAAGTCAGCTCTTTGCCTGTGGCAAGTCCTCTGAAAACAAGAAGGGCAGAGCCAAGTACAAAGGGAGACAGCCAGTGGGAGGAGCCATCTGGGCCACTTAAAAGGCACCCACATTGCTGAAGAGACTTAAAGGTAACTTGCAGTGATCCACACAGTAAACACTAATGGACGGCACTTGTCTACTACATCATCAGAGTGTACTTGGCTGGGCGTCTGAACATTTAAAATGTGATGTACCTGGATTTTCCAGAAGAAAATAGGCAAGTGGTGGTCAGGTAGAGATAAGAAGATATATGGGTCAAGGGTCAGTCAATAAACCAGATTGTCTGCCACCCAATACATGAGTAGAGGGTTAGTTTTAAAAGTCAACTCACAGAATTAAACTGTAAATACAGGATAAGAGTTAGTTAAGGAATCATCTATGTGATTAAAATTGTGGGTGGATGGATGGATAGATGGATGGATGGATGGATGGATGGATGGATAGATGGATGGACAGAAGGAAAGATAAGGTGTATCAGGCATGGTGTCATCTTCACACTCAGGAAGTAAGGCAGGATGTCTTAGAGTTTGAGGCCAACCTGGGTAGCAAAGTCCTGCCCCCCTCTCTCTCTCCCTCTTTCTCTCTGTCTCTCTGTCCCTCTCTCCTCCTCCTTCCCTTCTTCCTTCTCCCTTTTCCCCCTTTCTCATACATACACACAGTGGGGGAATCAGGGATTTAGTTTAAAATCAGCTCACATGATTATCAGGTCTCAGGAGCAGCTAGTCTGAAAGCCACAGGGCAACTATAAGGCTGGAATCCTAGGCAAGAGTTGATGCTGTAGGTTTGTGACCAAATCCCATCTTCACTCAGCATCCTCAGGTCTTGCTCTTAACACTTTTCAACTGATTTGATAAGGCCAGCCACATTATCAAGGCCATATACTTTAAAATCCACTGATTACAGCTGTCAATCAAGTAACAAAATACTTTCACAGCGAGATCTATACTAGCATTTAACTAAGTACCTTGGCATCTCAATCTAATCAATATGACACATAAATTTAAGCATCGTGTATGGCAAAAGTGTTCTCTTTAAAAAGGAGAGGGTAGCCGGGTGTGGTGGCTCACACCTTTAATCCCAGCACTTGGGAGGCAGAGGCAGGCAGATTTCTGAGTTCGAGGCCAGCCTGGTCTACAGAGTGAGTTCCAGNACAGCCAGGGCTACACAGAGAAACCCTGTCTCGAAAANCCAAAAGGAAGAAAAAAATAAAAAGAAAAAGAAAAAGAAAAAGAAAAAGAAAAAGAAAAAGAAAAAGAAAAAGAAAAAGAAAAAGAAAAAGGAGAGGGTGACATGGGACAATTCCCACATCCCGAGCTGTACCTTGCAGAAGGCAAGTGAAGAATGGGAGAGAAAGGAGATGTGATGATGTGTGGAGTTTCTTCAGAAGAACACATAGGCACATGCACATAACTGAAACATGTAGGAAGCTGAGATATAAGGGTCTGAAGCGCAAGACTAGCCTTGGCAACAGCAAGACTTGATCAAAAGAAAGGAATGGAGGGGGAGGGAGGGAGGATGCCAGGGGGAGGAAAAGAAGGATGGAGGGAGGAGGGAAGGAGGAAGAGAGGGAGCGAGAGAGAATAGGGATTCGATGTTGGGAGTCATTTTCTTTGGTCTCAGGGTGACCAAGGCATTTCCCTGGCACTTAACAGACATTCGTTTCAAATGACCATGAAAAGTATTGTCCAAGCACAGAGCTGCCTCTTTCACTTTAGTCAAAAAGCTGACCTCTGACCAAGCAATTACATCATGGCCTTTACATTTTCCTTGGCAGTATTTTGACCTCCAACATCTAAATCCCCTTAAATTTCAACACAGGCATCAAAGCCAAAGGCCCGTGAAGTGCTGTTTTGTGCAGGAGTCTGGGCTGAGCCAGTGCCATCCCTGGGAGGATGGGTGGGCGGTGCACAGAGCTATACACACATGCAGATGCATTGATGCCTTAAAAAAATGTGTGAACATTTTCATTCAGTTTAGGCAAACTTAAATAGAAGCTACTGAAATATATATGTATTATTCCTAAAAAGAAAAGCTGCGGTACAGCTAAAATGCCTTATTATCCTAAATTAGCTGCGAAAATCCCTTCAGAGACTTGACAGGAGGGAAAAAAAATTCAAGGCACTGCAGAAAAGAAAATCCAAGATAAGAATAGTCATACAATACAAGTCTTGTTTCATAACACATTCACGCAGCCTTTCAATACCTGGCAATTACCACACAGGAAAAAAAGATGGAACTGAACAGCTAGGAGGAAGATGAAGAACTAGGGAGAATTAATGCAACCATTTAAAAGTGCTCTAAAAAGAATGCTAGTTAAGATCTCTCAGGAGATTCCTTGAGACCTTAGGCCACTCTGGCCAGAGAAACAGGTACCTAACTGCAGATTTCCTCCTCCTCCTCCTTTTTCTTCTCTCTCTCTCTCTCTCTCTCTCTCTCTCTCTCTCTCTCTCTCTCTCTCTCTCTCTCTCTCTCTCTCTCTCTCTCTCTCTCTCTCTCTCTCTCTCTCTCTCTCTCTCTCTCTCTCTCTCTCTCTCTCTCTTTCTCCCCCCATCTCTCTCTTCCCCTCCTCCAAATTGACCTCCCAGTCTCACCTCCAGTTTTATAACAGACTACCTGCTGTGCCGAGCCCCTATGTAGATTTTCTCCTCCATCCTTCCTCTCCATTCATCCTGTTATCCCAGCCCCCAAGTCTATCAGTCATTCCATGGGAACAAGCCAACCAGAGGAGTGAGTAGGCTAGCTAAGCAGGTAGGCAAGCCTCAGGTCTTCACTCCCCCTACTCTCCTCCATAGCCAGTCCCCAGTTCTGTAGAAGACTATCTGTAGGGCCTATGCTCACTCACTGCTGCCCCCATTCCCTAGGGATTAAACAGATCCTGGTGGAAGACCCTGCTTTCCTTCCTCCCGAAGGTTCCTCAGTCCCTGCTCCTAGCCCATCCCCATATTTTACTGGGAACCAGAGGCCACACCTAGCAGTATCCCAGAAGAATTCCCTACTAGGCAACACACAGCCAACACACCTTCCAAAGAACCAGAGAGGGTGACAGAAACCAATCAACAAAACACCCACACAATAAAGACAAGGCCAGATATCAACACCTAGAATTACAATCTTCCCAAACCCAGATACTTGCATACCAGCATAAAAACACAATCAATAATAGCCAGGATAATACAACTTTATTAGAGCCCAGAAACCCTACCACAGTAAACATTAAGAATTGCAACAGAGGGCTGGAGAGATTGCTCAGTGGTTAAGAGCACCGACTGCTCTTCCAGAGGTCCTGAGTTCAAATCCTAGCAACCACATGGTGACTCACAACCATCTGTAATGAGATCTGATGCCCTTTTCTGGTGTGTCTGAAGACAGCTACAGTGTACTTACATATAACAATAAATAAATCTTTTTTTAAAAAATCCTCTTTATAAAAAAAGGAGAGAGAATTGCAACAGAGCTGAAGCACAAAACAATGACTTTAAAACAGTCTTTAGTGATATGAAAGCAGTGTCTAAAAAGGAAATGAGTAAAGTCCTTAAATTTATGAAAACATCAGCAAGTAGTGGAAGGGAGTGGATAAAACAGTTCAAAATCTGAAGATGGAAATAGAATCAATAAAGGAAACCCAAGCTGGGGGAAATCTGGAAATAAAAAATTTAGGAACTCAAACCGAAATCTCAGAGGCAAGCCTCACCCACAGAACACAAGAAATGGAAGACATTATCTTGGGCAATGAAGACAAGATAGAAGAAATGGATACCTCAGTCAAAGAAAATGTTAAATATAAAAATTTAGGGACAGAATATCCAGGAAATCTGGGGTATCATGAAAAGACAAAAATCTAGGAATAATAGGAATAGAGGAAGGAGATGAAACATAGGTCAAAAGAGCAAAAAATAATTTCAACAATATCATAGAAGAAAATATTCCTAACCTAAGGAAGGAGAAACACTTTTTCTCAAAGTACAAGAAGCATACAGATCACAAAATAGACTAGACCAGGAAAGAAATTCCCCTCGGCACATAATAATCAAAACAGTAAATATACAGGATACAGAAAGAATATTGAATCCTACAAAAATAAAATAAAATAAAAGCCCAGACTATTATACCCAGCAAAACTTTCAATCATCACAGATGGAAATATCCATCTACAAATCCGTCTGTACAGAGGATGCAAGAAGGTTAACCTAAGGAGATTAACCACACCCAAGAAAACACAGGAAATAAATAATCCCATACCAGCACATCATAGAGGGAAAAAATACACACACACAAACACAGAGGAAGAGAGAGACAAAGACAGAGACAGAGAAAGAAAACAATTCTGAATAATAAAAGAACTGCATTACAATCCTTAATCCCAAATTGTACTACAGAGCTATAGTAATAAAAACAGTAGGATCCTGGCACAAAACTTGACATGTTGATCAATAGAATTGAATTGAAGACCCAGACATAAACCCACAACCTGTAGGAACCCCCAAACAACCCAGGCTATTGTCAAGACTATATAGTTTGCCCTCTGAAAACTAACAGCAAGAGCCCCGTTGCTGGAGACAACACCTACACAACTCGTTGAACATGAAGATATAGAGCGGGTGCCTACATAGAATCTTCACCCCTACATTCTATTATCTTTGGCACAGGACGGTATTCTACATGCTAACAAAAGAAAAACATAAACACTAAGCCTGGCCACAAAATCTTGGATCAACAATGGTGTCCTGCCTGCAAGATCTGCTAAGCCAGTGGTGGCACAAACCTTATGGGTATAATCAACCGATTTTGACTTAAGACCCGCTCCAGGAGATGGAATCCATACCTGATACTTGATGACCAAGAACCGGAGACGCTAGCCCAGAAACCTAGGGTAAACCAAACACTGGTATTTTTTTTTTATAAAGTAGCAATAAAATGACTCTTAACAAGGTTCTGCTATACTCATAGATCATTGCCTGATCAACCATCATGAGAGAAGTGTCCTCCTGCAGCAGATGGGAACAAATACAGAGACCCAAAACCAGTCATTAGACAGACAGACAGAGAGAGAGAGAGAGAGAGAGAGAGAGAGAGAGAGAGAGAGAGAGAGAGAGAGATTGGAACAGTCAGCTCTATATGAGGTGTCTCTATCAAACCTTCCCGTCAGGGCTCAGGGAACCCTGAAGAAGAGGAGGCAGGAAGAGTGTCCTTTTAGGGATTCCTGAGTATGCAAGCAGGTGGGGCTCTACATTCATTATCTGTTTCATACACCTTTCCTTGCACTCTTTTTCTTCTGCTCTTGGGGATGTTATTGTTGTTGTCATTGTCATTGTTGTTGTTGTTGGGGGTTTTTTGTTTGTTTGATTGATTGATTGATTGATTGATTGATTTTTTTGTCCTCTGATATTTGGTTTTTGTCTTATTTTTATGTTGTATTATAATTATACCATTACCTCCTTTAAACCTTTTAGTTCTTTAATGAAAGAGAGAGAAATGAGGGATGGATAGAGATGGGAGAGGAGTTGGGAAGGAACTGGAAGGAGTATGAGGAAGGGAAGTTGTAATTGGAATACATTATGTGAGGGGGGAAAAAGCTATGTTCAGTAAAGGGGGAGGGAGATCTCTTAGGAACCCCACACAAGTTGAAGGTCGGCATAGTGTAGTATTAATAGATGTGATTTGTATTAGACTAGACTCAACATCATGTCTTCTTTTAGAGGACATCTTTGTTGGTGATGTCTCAGTGGACACACTTTAAATGATCCAAACTGTCTGTGGACATCAGACAAAGAAGAGCTGCTGAGTGGGTCAGTGAAAAGGACAGCAAATAGTTTCAGCTCTCACGTATCTCGAACATAGAGAACAATCATGTGTCTGTTTGTCCTCTGGGCTATTTGATGCTCTTACGGAGTCTTACATCTTGCTAGGAAATTATTTATGAGAAGAAACAGCACCTAAAGCCTCACAAGACCAAGCCACACTTAGGAATAATCAAGACCGCTTCCGAAGCACAAACTCAATCCACTTCGGAACCCGTAGGGCCATGTGTCTGAGATGATACTGGGACAGCCTGAGGGATGGACTGAAAGCAAGCCCACTTATCAACTGATCGCATCAAGCTTAGATTCTACTACAGGAGGCCAACTTGCTTGGGAACAACAGTGAATTAGAAAAAAAAGCACAAACTAAGAACTAGAAAGAACGGTTCACACCAAGATAGGAACCAGGTAAAATTCCCGTGGAAAACCTGAGACAGAAAACTAACACTGACTGACTTCCTCTTAGCCAAAACTCTTCTGGGCGGGACTTATAGTAGGACTTACAGGAAGACTGCATTTCCATAAGTAAAAAGGACAAAGGAAATGTGTGCATTCCGAGACAGAAAGAGGTAAGCAAGGTGGGTGGAAGAAGCTCTCCCAGCAGACAGACTCCCATGGCACCTCCACTGCCACAGACTCCCATGGCACCTCCACTGCCACAGACTCCCATGGCACCTCCACTGCCACAGACTCACATGGTACCTCCACTGCCACCATGGCCGCTCTCTGCTTCCTTGCCTTCTTTGTAATAGGAAGATAAGAGCAGCTCTGTCAGGTGGCTGTCCATGAGGGTTTTGTAGACTTCCTGACCATAAATTAGTTCTCTACATTTGTTTGCTTTTTAAAAATAAATAAAGGATATACAGATGATGTCCTGCTAGCTAATGGATAGTTTCTTAATTCACTAAGACTCCTCTAGCTTCTCTTCTTTTTCTTCAGTATTCAGTGGACCCATGTATTCTCCTCTCTCAATATTTACATAGAGCACCCACAAATCTAGTTACAGTTTACATTTCCAAATCTCACAGAGCTATTTCTGACCTAGCCCCACTATGAGGCAAGTGAACTCCTGGTGTGTACATTAAATCCTGTGAGACACTGAGGATCATTGCTACTCTCTACAGGGCAGCTTGAAGAGGAAGAGAGAGCTACACACACAGCAAGATGTTTTGCTTTTCATGGAAGCATTGGGGCCACTAAAGGCTTTTCCTCTGAGTCCTAAGCTTGGGTGTGGTCTCTCCTATGAGTAGATCAGGCTGGACTGATTATACAAACAGTAGACGTGACCCCTGGAGTTTTCAGCTCCAATCAGATGCTTCTACATCAATACCCAACCAGGAAAATCTCCCAAACAGGTCAATAATCCAAAACTTCACCCCTACACATGTGGGCACTACAGACAAAAGAACGCTTAGTCTAGCTGCTAAGAGTCCTCTGATGAAAAACAGTTCTGTCTTATCCCAAGACAAATACTTCCAGCTCCCAAATTCATTCAGATACAAAGGGCTCATCATGAAGGTTCTAATGCCTTGCCTTGCTAAGACTCACCAACAGACAGGCCTCTATTGTGGGAGAGAGAGAGAGAGAGAGAGAGAGAGAGAGAGAGAGAGAGAGAGAGAGAGAGAGAGAGAGACCAACTAGGGCAAATAAATGGAAAAGATTATGGGGAATTTAAAACTAAACTTTTGTCAGTACTGAGTATTGAACCCAGGACCCCTTGCATGCTAGGCAAGTGTCTCAGTCAAGGTTACTATTGCTGTGGTGCATGAACAAACACCATGAGCAAAGTAACTTGGGGAGGAAGAAAGGGTTTATTTGGCTTATGCTTCTATATCACTGTTCATCATCACAGGAAGTCAGGACAGAACTCAAAAGGGCAGGAACCTAGAGGCAGGAGCTGGTGCAGAGGCCATGGAAGAGTACTGCTTACTGGCTTGCTTCCCATGGCTTTCTCAGCCTGCTTTCTTATAGAACCCATGACCAACCCACAAAAGGGTGGGCCCCTGGGGCCCTCATCAATCACTAATTAAGGAAACTCCCTACAGACTTACATACAGCCCAGTCTTATGGAGGCATGTTCTCAATTGAGGCTTCCTCTCTGCCAGTGAGTCTAGCTTGTGTCAAGCTGACATAAACCATAGCAAATGTGCTTCCTCTGAGCTGTGTCTTCAACACCATAAATAATTTAAATGTCCCAAATTATACACTCACTGGACTGTTAACTACATCCACAATGTCAGAACAGAATGTTGTGGATGGAAAGAAATCCAAGACAAGGATGAAATCTTAGAAGTTAAAAAGTATGACAAATTAATACAAGGTTTGGGAGACAAAGATAGGGCAAAGACTAAAGGAATGATTAATGAGTGACCAGCCCATATGGAGACCCATCCAAGTGACAGGCACCAGTCTCTCACACCATTGATGATACTATGTTGTGCTTGCAGACAGGAGCCTAGCATAGCAGCCCTCCAAGAGGCTCTACCCAGCAGCTGACTAAGACAGATGCAGATAACCACAGACAAACATTGGATGGAGATCAGAAATACCTATGAAAGAGTTAGGGGAAGGATTGAAAGCCCTCAAAGAGATGGCAACCCCACAGAAAGACCAACAGTGTCAACTAACCTGGACCTCTGGGAGCTCTCAGAAGCTGAGTCACCAACCAAAGAGCATATACAGGATGGATTGAGCCCTGACTTAGTCCGGGTTTCTATTCCTGCACAACATCATGACCAAGAAGCAAGTTGGGGAGGAAAGGGTTTATTTGGCTTACATTTCCATACTGCTTTTGATCACCAAAGGATGCAGGACTGGAACTCAAGCAGGTCAGAAAGCAGGAGCTGATGCAGAAGCCATGGAGGGATGTTCTTTACTGGCTTTCTTCCTCTGGCTTGCTCAGCCTGCTCTCTTATAGAATCCAAGACTACCAGTACAGAGATGGTCCCACCCACAAGGGGCCTCTCCCCCTTGATCACTAATTGAGAAAATGCTCCACAGCTGGATCTCATGGGGGCATTTCCCCAACTAAAGCTCCTTTCTTTGTGATAACTCCAGCTGTGTCAAGTTGACACAAAACTAGCCAGTACAAGCCCCTAACACATATGTGGTAGAGGGCTGCCATGCCTGGCCTCGGTGTCTCAGTGGAAAAGGATGTATTAATCCTGTAGAGACTTGATGGCCCAGGGAAGAAAAGTAGGGAGAAAAGAGAGAATAAGGAAAGGAGAAAGGAAATGAGGAAGGAGAGAGAGGGAAATGAGAGAAAGAATGGAAAGATAGAGGGAGAGATGGGAGGGGACATCGAGAGAGGAGCAAAGGGAAGGAGAATGATCCAGGAAGGACAGAAGATAACATGGATGAGGATATGACTTGGGTTCTGTGCCTATGAGTAGCGCTTATGTAGCTAGAGGGATAACACCATGTCCTAGGCTCTTCTAAGACACTCAACCTATAGAAAATATGAAGATGTAACTCTTAGAGTTATAGAGAAAAATGAAGGTAGAAGTCATTCTCTTGGAGTTTTGTTTTGCTCTGTTGGCTTGCATTGGATCTGCTTTGGCTCACTTCAAGGGACAAGGCCCTACTCTCTACCCTAGAGCTCATTATATATCCCAGATTGGCCTCAAGCTCACCATCCTCCTGCCTCAGCCTCAATGCTGGAATTAGAGATGCACAAAAACATGCAGTACTCTAATGCTATTCACCCTCATAACAGAACAAATGAGGAAGGTACAGAGGTGGAAGGAGGAAAGCATACTGCTGGGTAAATCACAACAAACAGGGCTGCTGTCACGGGATGCACTCTCTGTGGCTGCTAAGGGTAAGGTGACTTCTTGGTCTCTTGTCGCCATCTTGAAATTCACAAAAATTTTTGAGCAGGAGTCCTATGTTTTTTTTTTTCCTGGGCCCTGGTCCTGCAACATTTAGCTGCTCTCAATCACTACAAAAAATTAAGGTTGCTTTGTAATGGTTAGGGGTCCTAAAGAATCAGCAGTGAGGGGTTCAAAACATTCTGGGACCATATTAAGACAGAAGTCACCCTCCTCCATCCCATCACAATGGAGGAATGACAGTTGGATGCTAGAGATGGAAGAAGAACCAGCTAAGACAATGAAAAGCACTTGTCCCTGAGAAAAAGCCTAGTGACAGAGACGGAGTGGGATGTGGCCGTGGATCTCTGTCTCTTATCACTACTCCCAGTGTGCTTTATTGCTTTAACCTTGCTTAAAAGGCTCATTTCAGGGTTGGTTTTCTTTGTAATTAACATTTAAAGGATAACAAAAAACCCATAATATAGCAAGTCTATACCATAGAAATATTCTAAAAACTAATCCTATAAATCACCTAATTGAATACATAAACTTTTAAATTTAATAGAAACATTATATGAGTGATCTCTTAAAACCGAAGGTGACAAGCCCAGAGCATGGATGACATAGTTTCTGCCCTCGGGACATCTCTTTTTCTATAAATCATGTCTCTTCCAAGGTCAAAGCTAAATGGAAAAGGGAAATTATCAAAGCCGAGCAGCCCCCTGTGCTCAGATCTGCTCAAAGAGGCTATTTGTCCAACTTTTTATTATATCATTCTTTTCAAAACCTAGGCATGGCTTTTCAGCATCACATCCTCATGTTGATCAAGGATTGGAGAAGCACCCTCACCCTTGACAACTGAGGAGAGCTGTTCACTAGTCAAAGTCAAAATAGGGGCAAGGGGAGTCTCAGAAATCAGAGAGGAGTCTGAACAGTCAGCTCTTCTCCCTGGATTCTCCCAGTGTCTCACACAAGCACTGAGGAATTTATTTTCAGCAAAGTTGACTGAATGATTGTCAGCAAGCTTGGGGCAGCTGCCAGTTTGATGGTGATACAATATTTGAGAATAAAGGTTTTAGAAGATGGGTCTGGTGATGCCCAGTACATTGCATGCAGTCAACAGGGACAACCATGGACAACACACATCACTCTGTCATGGACACTTGCATCTTAGAGGAAAAAGCCACTAGGCAATACCTGCCCCGTTCTGCAAGACAAAAACAACCACAGGATTCAACCAAGTCTTAGAAGCGCTACAAACTTCACCAAATGTCCCACCCCTGCAAAAGTTACAAAGAAAAATTTTAACACTGAGAACCACAGTCTGCTAATAGTACAAATTGAAACTTCTTATTTTGAAGATCTTGGGTGCCATGTTTTCATAACCCACCTATATTCAACAGAATTAAGTTCCCCACTGTGAGAAAATCGTCACTGCCGAGTGTTTGGTAACCTTCCAGAAGTGTTTTAGTGTAACATATCTCCAGCCCAAACAGTGACCCAGGTCAGTGCTGAGGCCATTCTTAACTAGCCCAGGGCAGTGAAGAAAGCAACCACTGTGCATTCTAAGGGCCTGAGAAGGGTAGAAGTCCCTCAGCTGTCGTTGGGGCAAAGGAGCTAAATTTGAGGGGATAAATTTGAGAAAGATGGAACCCGTTAGTGAGAGGTTACCTGGTGGAGAAGCCAATCCTGTCACACATAAAGGAGGAATGATAAGGACAGATGGCCCTACTCTAAGAACTGAATGCCCTGAGGAACACACACAGCCTAACTATGGTACAGAGCACAGTGATGAAGGAGTGGCCTTGTGGAAGGAAGCAGCAAGCTGAAAAGGAGGCAGGCACCAATTGTGTAGGAGTCCAAAGAAGGAGAACACAAGGCCACCAAAACAACGACACTGACAAGTCCCAGACACAGAGACAGATGACAGGATTTGTGTGTGTGTGTGTGTGTGTGTGTGTGTGTGTGTGTGTGTGTCAAAGGGTATCTGCATTGGGAGATACTATGGACCTTTCAGAGGTGAAGCCCAGTGGGAGGCTTTTAGGTCATTGGGGGTGTGTCCTTAAAAGAATTGCGGAGCCCCAGTCTTTTGTTTTTTGTGTTATTTCTCTCTTCCTCCCCCCACCCCTCCCCACTCTCTCCACCCCACTGTCTTTCTCTTTCCTCCCTCCCTGTTTCCTAGCCTGAGATGCAAGCTCAGCCTGATGGAGAACAGACCAACAGGGCCCTCTATTGTTGAACTAGAGGCCCCAGAAGAACAAACGAAATATCTTCACACATTGCTTGTGGTAGAAATGGTAACAGAAAGCTGGTTAACACAAAGTGAGACATAGGGATGGGATGTGCCAGTCAGCAAAGGTATCCGTTCATAAGGCCATTGCAGCTGGAAGACTGGAAGGAGAAGACAACAGAGAATGGAAGAAGTGGGCTGAAATGGGAAACTGACCTGTTCCATCACCTCCACCCCAAACTGCGGCAATATTAGCTGCTGCTTTTTTCTTTTCTTTTCTTTTTTTTTTTTTTTTTTGAACTTTTCATTTTTAAATAATTACATAAGAGTTGTAAGAATAGTACAAAGAATTACCATACTCCTCTACTCAGATTCATACTTTAACACTTAGCCACATTTGCTCCAACATTCCCTTCTATATAGAACATTTTATATATTTTATGTATTTATTCTATATTTATACAATGTAAGACATTCTATTTTTTCTGAATCTTTTGAGAGTCGGCTGCCTCTTCATCCAAAAATCCTTCAGCATATATTTTTCCAATGACAAGACTTTATTCGGTCATAATGAAGGACAAAATTATGTCATTTGCAGGAAAGTTGTGTAACTGAAAAACACCATATTAAGCAAATTAAGCCAGACTCAAAAAGACAAATATTGGATGTTTTCTTTCATTTGTGGCTCTTTAATTTTATAAAGAACATAAAATCACATGCGTATGCATATATGCGTAATAGAAAGAAGCAATAAAACTGTGGGGGGAAAAGGGACTGTCAAGGAGAAACAGGGAGAAAGGGGACACTAAGGTGGGGGGGGAGGGCAAAGCACATTATATACCTGTATAAGAGTGTCCTTTTGAAAACAGGCACTATGAACAATAAATACAATACTACAAATACAAAGTCAAATCAACTAAACAGAACATTATCATGCTCAATTAAAAAGTCAGAGAAGTTGGCTCTTATTCAATGTGGTTATTTATCCACCATCCATATTCAGGGCTCACAATTTGTCTTAATCATGTCCTATGTATCCTCCGTACCTCTGGCTCGGCATTTAACCCCAGATCACAGATTGCCTCTAGCTGACATGTCTCTTTGATCTCCTCTAATATGGAACAAGGCCTCTACTTTTTCTGGTCACATGTGCCCTTGACACTTTAAAAGAATTCAAGCCAGATGCCTCTCGGTTTGAACTAGATTGAATGTATCCATTTCTGGGAAGGAAACAGTACGGAAGAAATGTTTCTGGGCTCATTTCCCAAAGACTCCACCTCCTTTCAGTAGTGTCACCCTGGAGACACAGACCCTTAGCACATGAGCCTTTGGGAACTATTCAAGAGTCAAGCTACAAAAGACCAAATACTGAGAAATTAAGATCTATAGCCCGTGTACTGCTAGCAACCTCTTGGGGGTGGGGTGGGGGGGAGGCATGCAGATTCACCAAACAGATCCCTCTCAAGTTTTCTCTGGAGCTTGTAATTGGTTGTAGGATACTTAGCAAATCCAAAGAAACTGTTTTCTGTTTTGTCTCTCTCTTATTTTTCAATTAAATCTCATAGTGCAGGTGTGACCGAGCTTGTGCCAGCTGCCATCCTCCTAAAATCTGAGGTGCTGTCCAAAATGGAGAGATTTGAAGCTCAGCTATAGTTGGACATCTCTTGGACCACAGCGCTTTCACCTAAGCATTTGCTAACCTGTGTGGAGTAGCCCCACGTGGGCCCTCCCTGTGAGATGTTTGCCTTATTGGAGGACAAGAACGTTGTTAGCAGCCAGGGGCAACCGCACCTGCCTTCCCAGAAGTCCTGAGTAATCGCGGTGTCCGGCTCACAGCTGCGTAGCACAGGACGGGAGAGCACCTGCTCGCATGGCTGAAGCTCTGCTAGCTACATAAATATTCCGAGGTCTCTACACATGCCTTCCGAGTTACTCACAGATACTCTGCAAGCCTTCCAACGTCCACATTCACGTGCACCTGCAGCTAGCCCAGGCTGTCATCGGCTGGACTGTAACCCCATCAGCCACCATGCTTAGCAACAGGTTATTTAAGCATACTGCAGGAAAAATAATTTGGGGAGAATTGGTGAAATAAGTGAAATCTCATGAGAGGGCTCCACTGCCACGTGCCGAGGTTAAGGGAGGAAGAGGGATGGCAATGCCAGTGCCTCAGCAGCAAGGTGGTTTGAGAAGAAAAAATATGTACTCTATATGGTGAGGGGGGTTTTAATTACAAATGTTATGTTTCAAAAATTATATCCTATGCCACTTTAGTTTTTAAAAAGTCTTCTATACAGGGTGGTGGTGGCACAGGCTGGGTGTTTGTTTGTTTGTTTGTTTGTTTTTCTCAAGACAGGGTTTCTCTGTGAAGCCCTAACTGTCCTGATAGTTCCTTTGTAGACCAGAATGGCCTTGAACTCACAGACATCTACCTGCCTCTACCTCCCGAGTGCTGGGATTAAAGGTGCTGGACACAAGTCCCAGAACTTGAGAGGCAGGCAGATGTCTGTGAGTTCAAGGCCAGCCTGGTCTACAGAGCAGTTCCAGGACCATCAAGGCTACACAGAGAAATGTTATCTAAAAAAAAAAAATCTTCTCCCAGTTTAGGCCAGGAAACAGATCAGCAGAAGCTTCTGGTAGAGGATTAACCAGAACCCTCCCCAGACATGGCTACATGTTCATTACATAAAAACTAAAACTAATATTGTTTTACTTCCACTAAAATAAGACATCATTTACATTACACCTACATGAAAAATTCCCTACCCATATGTCCATAGGTGGGGTGAGATTGTTTTTTATAAATACTTTTTTTTTTTGAGACGATTATACTAGAATTACATTTCACCTTTCCTCCCTCCAACCCTTCCTGTGTAACCCCTTTTCTCTCTTTCAAATTCATGACCTCTTTTACTTTAATTACTGTTACATATGTGTGTGTTCCTAAATACATAAATGCAAGCTGCTCGGTCTCTACAGTGTTATTTATATGTATATGTTTTCAGGGTTGACCATGTGCTATTGGGTAGCTCATCGGTGGGCTTTTCCTTGGAGAAGTCTGTTTCTCTGGCTTTTGGCTCTCCTTAGTTGCCTGTAGAGCTCTCTGGAGCTGAGGCCACCGGAGCTTTCCCTCTTCGGTCTTAGCATATCTATTCCTGTTCTCTTTTTAAGACAGCTATGTTGGAATACTTCATGGGTATTCCTATATCATTTCTAGGAGACACAGTCTCACAGAAAACTTCCTGTTCCTCAGGCTCTTCCAAAATAATCCCCGAGCCTTGGGTGTGGACGTTGTAATGTAGATTCATCAGTTGGGACTGGAATCCACAACTCTGCATTTTGATCAATTGTAGTTTTCTGTAATGGTCTCCTTCTGTTGCAAAGGGAAGTTTCCTTAATTAAGGTAAGACCTATACTTACCTGTGGGTATAAGGACAAATATTGAGAGTATAATTAGGGATTGTGGTGATTTAGTGAACTGACAGTTGGAGGTTCTGCCCTGGGTAATTGGCTAGGTTTCCAGCACCAGATATGATTTCCCTCTTGTTGAGGGAGCCTTAAGTCCAATTAGAGAGTTTCTGGTTATCCCCAAGGTATGTGAGCCACTATAGCCCCATTATGGTTATCGTGCCATGCTGGTCTTTGTTGTGGTTCGTAGGCATCACGGCTCGATAGAACGGTTGGGTGCTTCCCCCGCTTTAGAAGCTTGTCTGGCTCCTTCTGGTATCATGAAAACTAGTCCTCAGAAATGAGGCTTTTGGTTCTGATCCAGCTCAGGACCTCTGAGATCTGTGTCTGAAGTAAGTGGTGTCTTCATCAATAGAGACTTACCTTTCACCTCTGGAGGAAAACAGGAGCTATAGAAATCAATAATCTGTGTGGAAATGAAAGGTCTATAGCATCTCTTGAATAACACTGACCCACAACCCAAAGTGGGGCTTCGCATGCCTGATGTTGGAGCTTTTGTTCGTCTATGAGTCTTGGGGAAAGTTTTGTCTTCACAGATGGGAAATTTCACTTTAACTGCATATGTGTATGTATAAACAGATGTACATATATTGTAGGTATTTTAGGTAGGTAGATGTCTGAGTTAGGGTTTTACTACTGTGAACAGACACAATGCCCAAGATAACTCTTATAAAGGCAGACATGTAATCGGGGCTAGCTTACAGGTTCAGAGGTTCAGTCTGATTAAGAGCATGGCAGTGTGCAGGCAGACACAGTGCTGGAGGAGCCGAGAGTTCTACATCTTGATCTGTAGGCAGCACAAGGGGACTGTCCTCCACACTGGACAGTGCCTGAGCATAGGAGACCTTAAAGCCCACCTACACTGTGACATGCTTCCTCCAACAAGGCCACACCTCCTCCAGTAAGGCCACACCTTCTGATAGTGTCACCCCCTATGGACAACTATTCAAACCCATGAATCTGTGGGGACCAAAGCTATTCAAACCACCACAAAAGACAATAGTATGCCTCCATATGATCTTTTTGGTCATCTTTATTGTTATTTTACCCTCATCCCACCTCCTGAGTTTATCCCCCTCCTCCTCCTCCCTAATTAAAGCCCCCATGTTTTTCCCATTTCCCCAGCCAGTCCTCACCATGGTTGCTTTGAGCTCCCTGGTTTCTGCAGTTAACTGCTCTCAGTGTGTCCCCTGGGTTTTCTTGTGTTTTGTTTTCATTCTCATTTAGCTCCAGGATTTTTCTTATCTTTCTGGGTTTCTTTTTTCCCACTGATCATTCAACAATGAGTTGTTTAATATTCCTGATTTGTATGTTTACCAGAGTTTTGTTTGTTGTCGATTTTAAGTTTTATTGAATTAGTGTCTGTCTTGGTCACTGTTCTATTGCTGTGATAAGACACCCATGATTAAGGCAGCTTATGAAAGAATTTATAAAGGACTGACAGTTTCAGAGGTTTAGAGTCTATGACCATCATGGTGGGAGAGCCTGCAGCAGGCAGGCAGCAAAAGCAGTAGCCTGGTGCTGAAGCAGTAGCAGAGTTCACATCCTGAGAAAGCAGAGACCCTGGGAATGATGTGGACTTTCTAAACCTCAAAGCCCACCCCCAGTGACACACCTCCTCCAACAAGGCCACACCTCCTAATCCTTCCCAAACAGTCCCACCAACTGGGAACCAAGTATGAACATATGAACCTATGAGACATTCTCATTCAAACAACTACATGGTCACATAGGATACATGGAGTTCTTCCAACCTTTCTGTATTTGTATAGACTTGTTTTGTGTTCCAGAATGTACTTATTGATAGAAGCTCCCACACGCTGCTGCGTATAGTATATTCTTTGGTGTTCAGATAGAATATCCTGTAGATTTCCTAAATCCATTTAATGTATGATGTCATTTCATTCTGATGTTTCTCTGCCTCTTTTTTCATCTATATGGCATGTTTATTAGAGAGAATTGGGTACTGTAATTGCCTACTGTTAATGGACTGATGTTAATTTGATTCCAGTAGTATAATTTCCATGAAACTAGGTACACCAGAATTTGGCACACATATGTTTAGGATAGTAATACCTTTTGGGGCTAACTGTTCCTTTGACTAATATGAACGTCCCTCTTTATGTCATCTGATTAGCTTTAGTTCAAAGTCTAGTTTGTCAGATATTAGAATAGTGACACCTTGCTTCCTGGTCCCAATTGACTGGAGCACTTCTGTCCATCCTTTTACTCTAAGGTCTTACCTATCTCTAAAGTTAAGGTGCATTTGGTGTAGACAATAGATAGATGGATTTAGTTTCTTGATCCAGCCAGCCAGCCTGTCTCTTTTGATCAGAGAATAGAGGCAGCTAGTATTTAAAGTTATTGTTGGAAGATGTGTGCTTATTGCAGTCACTCTAGTGATGTTTTAGTTTTGTGTTGCTGTTAGCATTCTTAGTACTTTGTATTTTAGTAATAATGGTTCCAAGTTTCTTCCCATAGTCTCTCTACCACGCTCATTCCTCTCTTCAACCTGAAATGTTGCTTCCTGTATTTTCTCTAGGTTTGGCTTGTTGGATATAAAAATTTTAGGCTGTTTATATCATGGAGAGTTTTTCTTCCTCCTTCAACTATGGCAGGTAGTTTTGCTGGCTATCTTAGTCTAAGCTGCTCATTGTGGTCTTTTGGAGTGCATCGCTCCCTGCTCTCTGGCTTTCAATTGAGAATAGCTATCATTCAGATGTGTTTTCCTTTGCATGTGACTTGTGCTGTCATTCAGATGTGTTTTCCTTTGTATGTGGCTTGTGCTGTCATTCAGACATGTTTTTTCTTTGCACGTGACCTGTGCATTTTCTCTTGCAGCTTCCACTCCCTTTCCTCTTTATAGTCGATGCTGTAACTGTGATACAATATGGGGATTTCTTAAATAGTCTAAGCTATTTGGTGCTCTGTGTGATTTTTGTATCTGTCTGTGTGTAACTTTCCTAGTTTGAGAAACTTTTCTCCTATGAGCTTGTTGAAGGTCTGGTTATCTATGCCATTAGCCTGGGGTTCTTCTCCCTCATCTGTTTCTATAATTTGAATGTTTGGTATTGTCATGTTGGGTCATAGGTCCTATGTGTCCCCTTTTCTTGTGATTTTGGCTGTTGTTGTTGTTGATGATGATGATGATTTTGTATAAATTTTCACTTTTTCTTCAAATCCTGATATTCCATCTTCTGTTTTATTCAATCCAATCATCAGGCTCCCCTTTGAGTTTTTAATTGGACCATTGAGTTTTTCAATTCTATCTCCATTTCAGCCTGGGTCCTCATATGCGTACATACCTTTTGGTTGGATTCTAAATCACGTCCTGGGCCATTCTTATATCCTATCAACCTTATACTTATATTTTCTTGGCATTCGTGTGACTTAATTTTCTTGAACTGCTTCTTTAAGTCTTCTTTGAACTCTTTGAATTCTTTGATGAAGTTTATGCTTGTCCAGGAATAGAAATAGGAAGACTGGGCAAGGGTGTACCACTAATCATTCATATTGTTTATACCTTTGTCATAAGATCTAGATATGTAGACTCATTTTGCTAGTTCTAAGTCTGATATGGAAAGAACAGGTTAGAGTAAAAGAGAGTACGTGCAGGTTGGGTTGGCCCTAGAAACTGGCGATAGCATAGGTGGGACTAGATCAGGTAGGCACGGAGAACTATGCTGGTGTACAAGATGTGCATTCTGGCCCAAACCTGGGGTTTGGGTGAAGATATGTGGGTTGTGGGAGGTGCTTGGAGGGGTAGGATCAGACAGACTCACCTACCTGGACCTTGGAGAAGGCTATGAATGATCTGTCCAGGTGGAGAGGTTGGATATGCATCAGAGGGTCTTATAGGTTGGAGTCAGGCAAGGCAGGTCCTGGAAAAGCCTAGAGTTTCATAATGGTTCAGGCAGGGGTGGCCAGACTATGACCAGGCACTGGTTGTGGGACCTGGACTAGATGTGAGGGGTTGGGGAGTATATGGCAGAGGGTATTAGGTAAACTCATCCAGCTAAACCCTGAAGAAGGATGCTCTTTTGTTTGCTCACTCGCTTGCTTGCTTGCTTGCTTGCTTGCTTGCTTGCTTGCTTGCTTGCTTGCTTGCTTGCTTGCTTGCTTGCCTGAGACAGGGTCTCACTATGTAGCTCTGGCTGGTCTGGAACTCACTATGTAGACCAGGCTAGATTTAAATTCACAGAGATCCACCTGCCTCTGCCTCCAGAGTGTTCAGAACAAAACTGTACAGTGGCATGCTCAGCTCTTCACAGTTGTGTTTGTTTGGTTTTTAATCACTAAAGGATGCATTTGTTCTCATACTCCCCTGGGTTTTGCTGTAAAGATACACAGTGCATTTTCGGAATGACATAAATGAAAAGAATTAGTCCTATTCAGTCTCAGACCAGTCCCATACACTGTGGCAGACACTGGGCTGTCTGCTCCTGTCATCACGTGCTTCACGTGAGGTGAACCAAGTCATCAAATATTTGTGGGGGCCTGTGGCATACAGCTTTATGAACATGTGTTAGGTTAAACACATTATCATACCCATGCTTTTATTTTAACAAATCTGTGGTAAGGATGCAGGCTTACTGAATGTGCTGTGGTAGTTCAGTACCTGTATACAGCATGCAAAGATCAGACCAAAGGATGAATCTTTCACTCCAGACACATCTATCTCAGGGGTGGGGCTGGGGGGAGCACTCAGAGTCTTTTCTGCTAGCAAGCAATCCTTACCTATTTGTCTGTCTCCTTTAATTTTACATGTATAGATGACTTTGCCTGCATGTATGCCTGTGCATCATGCATGTGCAGAATTATCAGAGGTCAGACTTAGGCATCAGTTCTCATGGGATTGGAGCTACCGTGTGGGTACTGAGACTAGATCCTGGATCCTGTGGAAGAGCAGTCAGGCCTCTGAGCTGCTGAGCCATTTCTCAAGCCCATTTTCTGCTAGCATTTTGAGAAGTAGTTCATTGTTGCAACTCTGCTGAGAAACAGAACACAATAAGAGATTCCTCCAACCCAGCTGCACCCCATGACCCAGCCCCACCCCACCTCTGCCCCACCCTACCTTCCCGGCTTCTGGCGGCTACTGTTTCACCTGCTCTGAAATAAACATGTTAATGATGAGAAACACTTGGGCATTACAACCACATCTAGGAAGCTGTTGAGTCACTGCACCGTCTTTGCAAATTCACACAGAAAAAAAAAAAAAAAAATCCCTCCTCCTCAGACCCTCAGACCATGCCCCTTTCTAGTAAAGGGGGATGGGGGTAGGAAAAGGTGCTAAGCTCCTCCTACTCTGAACCTGCCAAAGTACCTGGTGTCCCCTCTCCCTGCTAAAATAAAACCATTATGTACCTTTCTTTTGGTTTTGTTTTGGGTTTTATGTTTTGTTGTTTCGTTCTGTTTTTTTTTTTCCTCACCCAGAGTCCAAACAACATCTTGCCTCCTACTGAGTAAATATTTAAGCAATAAACCAATGAATTAATTTCTTAATCTCTAAGGAAAAAAAAAATAGGCCAAGGAGTCAAACCACACAGACTCATATCATCCTAATAACTCTTGACATCACGCTTCCTGCTTACAGTGTCTTGCATAATCCACTAACTACACATGCTCCCGAAGGCATCTTACCACCAGCACAAATCAAACCTTTAAAGTATATGTTGGAACCAAGCAAGTGCAGCTGGGTGATCACATTACAAGCACTTGTTAGGGCCTTGGACACAGCTCCCGTCCTACCCCAGCCATTTAGCATGGATCAAGATAGCCTTAGCCTGTCTTGGTCTGGACCAATTTCTGCCTTCATCCACACACTTCCCTGCAGAGGGAGCAGGGCAGTGCTCATCTTTCTGTGAGTTTTGGAGAACCATGAACCCCTTTAGACAAAGCACCTGACAGGTGACTGCATCCCTAAATAATGACTACTATGATTATATTTTATGTCTCAATTCTTGGAGATGGTCACGTATCCAACTCAGAACCAGAGAATGCATGCTGCTACTTTGAACCCTTCACTCAGACTCCAAGACCTGTTTCCTAGTTCTGTTCTCTAAACTCAATATATTAGAAATGCATTAATGGATCAGTGCATAGTCTCTCAGCACTGACTATAGAGTGGGTTGGTCTTGTGCTGGCTCTGAGGAAACAATGCTAACAAGACCTACTATGTGTCTGCTGTCTATCTTTGTGACACTAGGTCATTCAGTAGGACTACAGACAGATGGTCTGTGGGATAGAAGTCTAGACAGGGGCTGTCTTGGGTGGTGGGTGATAGGGTTATTCCCCAGGGAGGAAAAAACTTGAAGGAAGAACTTTCTCCCTGGATAAAGCCAAGGGAGTAAGTCAAACACCATTCAAGGCATCCCACAGATGCCAAAAACAGCCAACAGTACCAAATATGACTCTTTCTAAATGTTCCCAGGTGATTCTCATTGACTTCACCACAATTTCTTGCCTTCCTATTATTATAAGTTGAGAGTTCAACAACGAACCAAACAAGAATGCAGCCTTGGAGAACTCTTATTATCTATGATATGTAGAAGAAAACCAAGCAAAGAAATAACAAAATCATAGTAACCCTCTTATCTAAGGGGTCTGCCCATACACTCTGAGTGGTCTGAAACACTGTTTTGAATCTTCTTTATGAGTTTTGCTTTCTATACATCTCTGTGAAGCTTAGTTTATAAATCAGACATAGTGAGAAACTAATACATTGAAACAATCAGTGTAATAAATCCAGGGGTTAGGTGAATGGCTCAATGAATAAAGTACTTGCCACTCAAGCCTGAGTACCTGAACTTGATCCCTGGAAGTCGGACTAAGAGGTGGGTCATTCTGTGACACTTCCTGGAGAGACGTGGTCTATTGTCAACTCATCTTAGATGGGGAACTGAAAATAGATCAAATGAAGGATGCTACCAAAGTCCAACTTGGTAAACCAGTGACCTCTACCGAAGTTACTTACAGGAATATTGGTGAAAGATTATTACAGGAGCAGAAATGGTCAACGACAGTTGCATCACCAAACCCCACCCCCGGCATGATTGACAGCTCTCAACAGCTGGAAACCTGGAGCACACTGCACAGCCTGAAGGCAGCTCAACATGGTGGGGAGTGTCCTTTCCAAGCCTCCCCCAGGCAGCTGGGCTGGTCTTTTCTAGGCAGCTCTACTCATATCTCCTTCTTCCAGGATGCTCAGCTGCTCCTCCAGGCAGAGCATCCTTTAACAGTCCTTCCAGCTCTAGGTGTGTTTGAGGAGGGAGGGGGTATAGTGTATCTCATCAGTTTTAGGGACTTCTGGGATCTATTTTGAGTTGTTTACTTCCTGAGCTTAAGGAGCTTCCCTGTAGGATGTATGTTTTACTCCCTTAGAACAGCTTGTTGTGACTGCCGGGGAGAGAGCGGACTGGAGAGGAGGGACCCGCATCTGGACCCGATCGCCCTGCGCCTCTCCTGCCCAGGAGGGGTGTTCACCTGGCGGCTGTCCGCAGGCTGATCCAGCACCCAACACCTTTCCTCCCCGACCGAGGAGGGGTGTCCGCCTGGCATCCAGCGCCTTTCCTCACCCGAGGAGGGGAGTGCGCCCGAGAGCAGTACTAAGGCTTGGTGTCTA
>NC_034597.1:49246162-49264713 GCF_900095145.1 Mus pahari | reverse complement strand
AGAGGTGGGGGGAGGGGTATGGGAATCTTTCGGGATAGCATTTGAAATGTAAATAAAGAAAATAATAAAAAAAGAAAAAAAAGAAAAAAAGAAAAACTACCATAACCCAATTTTTTTTTCACGAAAAAAAAAAAAAAAAAAAGAACAGCTTGTTGTTCTATCTCATTTATATCATCCCATGTTTTAACCAGCTTGCCTCCAAAATTGAATGTTTTAATCTTAGAGGAAACTGCTACACCATAGCCCATATGTGCAGTACTGGAGAGGTGGAGACAGGAGGATCAAGACACCTGATGCTAACTTCTGGCCTAGAACATCCACACATGTGTAAGCACACTGTGTATACCCAAACTAGAACACACAGCAGGTGGGTGTGCATTGTTTGTTTCTAAATTTGACCATTTAATGTTTTCAAACTATTTGATCATGGATAAATGAAATACCAGGAGATGAAGCTGCAGATAGAGAGGACCCTAAAAGGCTGCGCTGGGCACATGGACCAGACTGCGCAAAGTGTAGGCAGAATGTCAATTTCTAGAAGTGTATAGGCAGTACTCAACAGAGAGTAGGTTTGGGGACAGCATCCAGAGTTCAAACCAGGAGCAGAGTGTGGTAGCTCTGGCTTCCTGGTGAGGAGGAGATATAGTTAAGGGAGAAAGAGCAGCTACAGTGAGCAGGTAGGTGAAGATCACGGAGGGAAAAAATGACCACACAGAGGGATCAAGAGCCCAAGTGAGAAGTGGTGTAGTACTGTCTTTGCTTGGGTTTCATTGTTGTGAGGAGACACCATGACCACAGAAACTCTTATAAAGGAAAATATTTAATTGGGGGCTGGCTTACAGTTTCAGGGGTTTAGTTCATTATTGTCATGGTGGGAAGTATGGCAGGCAGACACGGTGCTGGAAAAGGAGCATAGAGTTCTGCATCTGGATCAATAGGCAGCAGGAAAAGACTGCCACACTAGGCCTACCTTGAGCATCTCCGACCTCAAAGCCCACCCCACAGTGACACACTTCCTCCAACAAAGCCACACCTACTCCAACAAAGCCACACCTACTCCAACAAGGCCACACCACCAAACAGTGCTACCATGGGTATTTTGAATATGAATGCCTCCCATAGGCTCCTGTTTGAATACTCAGTCCCTAGTTGGTAGAACTGCTGAAGAATTGGAGGTGTGGCCTTGTTGGAGAAGGTTTGTCACTGGAGCTGGGCTTTGGGGATTTAAAAGATCACACCATTCCCAGTTGACTCTACCTCCTGCTTGTGGATTAAGTCAGAGCTCTTGACTGTTCCTTCATTCTAGTCCTCTGAAACCATAAGCCCAAATAAACACGTTCTTTGATATGTTGTCTTGGTTAGGGCACTTTATCACAGTAGTAGAAAAGTAACTGAGGCAGAAGTTGGCATTAGGGAATGGGCTACTGCTGTGACAGGCCTCACCACACTGGGTTTTGGTGGAATGTGGAAGGCTAGGAGACTTCGGACTATGACACTAGTGAAAGGGATCATCCTAGTAGGATCTTGGAAGAAAATACTCCTAAAAACTGTGCTGAGTATGAAGCTCAAGGACTCTCAAAGGCAAACAAAATTAGAAACTAGGCTATGGACCATTCCTAGGATATTTTGAAAAAGAATGTGGCTGGTTTTTTTTTTTTGCCCTTGTCCAATAATTTGTCTATGACTAAATTGTAGAGTAATAATTTCCTTGGTGGAGGAAGTTTCAAGACAGCCTATATTGATTGACTCTGTCACATGGTTGTTAGTGATCACTCTTAGGCACTTCTGAAAAGAAAAAGAACCAATAGGTCAAAAATAAACAGAAAGCATAGTTTGAAGCAGGGGATTGTGCAGTCATGCACAGCTCATGCTGAAAGATATGAAAAGATTAAAGAGATGTTAATCAAAAGGAGTGGTTCCCTTGGGGCAAGGCCCCATCCATCACACCCTCCAACTTGTGAAAATAAAAAGCCTAACAAATTTTCTACCCTGGAAAAGCAACAACAAGTCAAAGCTGCCACAAATGTGATTCCAAGGTACCAGGGTTTGTCCTCAGTTGGCAGTCAGACGTTGGACTGCCCGTGTCACTCTGGCTTTAGACTCATGAATGGCACCGTCGTAAGGGGTTTGTGAAATCTTCCTCTGCTCTTAAGGAGAGCCACTGAGACCAGGTGTGGGGGTGAGGGGGTGAATGAGAATGGCCTATGTAGGCTTATATGTCTGAATGCTTGGTCGTCAGTTAGTAGAACTTGGGTGAGATTAGAAAGTGTCTTCTTGTTAGAGTAGGTGTGGCCCTGTTGGAGGAGGTATATCACTGGTGGTGAGTTTTGAGGTTTCAAATGCCAGCTCCAGGCTCCTCATTCTCTCTCTCTCTCTCTCTCTCTCTCTCTCTCTCTCTCTCTCCCTCCCTCCCTCCCTCNNNTCTCTCCCTCTCTCCCTCTCTCCCTCTCTCCCTCTCTCCCTCTGCCTGCTGCCTTTGGATCAGAATGTAAAGCTCTCAGCTACTGCTCCAGCACCATGCCTGCTCAAAGTATCTCTTCACAGCAATAGAACAGTAACTAGGATATCAGGCATTTGGAAAGGGAGTCCGCGCATGGAGGCTCTGAGAAGTCAGTTCATGAAGTTATGAAGGAGAAGCCTGGATTTCACTGGAGTCCCTAAGACCTTAGAGGAGCCAATGCCATGAGAGGTCTGTCGAGGAGAGGTCCACACAGGGGATAGGACCAGCCAGGGGACATAAGTGTGTTATCAGTCAGCAAAGTTGGAAGGAAAGAGTCATCTAAGTCCTTTGACAGCAAACATGGGCCCTCAGGATCTGGAGCTTGTCCTGTTGGGTTTCCATCTTCCTTTGGTCCAGTATTTCCCCCACTGTGCCCTTCTCCCTCCCTTTTGGAGCACTAATGCATATTCTTTGCCATTGTATGTTGGAAGTATGTTGTTTACCTTTTGGGTTTGCAGGGAGTTACAATTAAGAGATTGCCTTGAGTCTCCGAAGAGACTTTGGACTTTTAAACTATATTAAGACTGAAATACTCCGGGCACTTTTGCAGTTGTGCTTGATTCATTTTGCATTATGATATGGCCAAAAGCCTATGGGGGCCAGGGAGTGAGATGTGGTGGTTTGAGTGAGAATGGCCCCCAGAGGCTCACATGTTTGATTATTTGGTCCCCAATTGGGGGAAATGCTAAGGAAGGATTAAGAGTTGTAGTCTTGTTGGGGAGAGGAAGTGTGACATCAAGGTGGGAATTGAGGTGTAAAAGACTCATGCCTTATCAGCACCCTCTTTATCTTTGCCTTCGAGTTGTGGATCAAGATGCAAGCCCTCAGTTGTCCCTCAGCTCTGCCAGCATGGACTCTAACCCTCTGAAACCATAAACCTAATCAAACACCTTCTTTTATGAGCTGCCATGGTGTTTTACCACAGCAAAACAAAAGTAAGATGGTAAACACACATACACATACACTCACACATGCACACAAACACACACACACACACACACACACACACACACACTTTGTGCATTAATGAAAAGCTTTTCCCAATTACCCAGGGGGCAGAATATGTGAACATTCAGGACGTTAGTCACCAGGAATTTTAAAAATTTGAAAGAATTCACATATTCTTCTGCACAAACAGCAAGTGATGACTTCTCCTTGTGGGGAGCACCAGCACTTAGTTAAGCCTTGGTTTTGTTCACGTTATGATTCATAATTGCTTGAAATTGTTCACAGTGAGGGTCGGGGAGAATCAGCTCCATCCTTCCAGTGTTTGTGTTCCTGAAAGTCTTCACACAATCCTGACTTGGCACCCGGGAGGGTCTTTGGTCAGGGCTAGGCCTAGGGTGATGGTGACACTTCTCGAGACAGGGAAGGTTCTCCAGAAGGTCCCCCGGGCCTTTAGGTCCCTAACTGACTTGTATTTGGTGAACTCATTAATTCAAGGCATGTGATCTTGGTGCTGGTATGTTAATACATTCTAGTTTTAAGCAGAATGTCTGCATTTTAAAAAGAAGTGCTTTGGAGACCAAGGTCTAACAGCACAGAAATCCCCTGGTCAACATTCCAGGCTCTGGGGTAGATCTTCCAGCAGAGAGGCCTGTTCCTCAGTCAGGAGGGAAGGAGGCAGGGGGAGCTTTTCTGGAACATCTAGATCATAGGTGGCTGAGATGTAATGCCTGCCTGTGTAGGCAGCAGCACCCCGGACCCTCTGTGGGCTTAGGGAGGCCTTGGATACCATTCAAATCTCACACCTCAACCCAATCCCCAAACCACTTCTGACTCCTGAAGTGCCAAGGCGCTTACTAATGTAAAACTGAGACATCAAAATCAGGACCAGTTTCACTGTTACCACCGTAAGGGCCCTACTGGAGGAGCAGACCGCCTGTACCTAGGGGCCACATGCCCTAGAAAGCCCCTGCGGTCCATAAAGCTGCTTTTCCATAAGCATTTTCGGCTAAAGCACAAGACCCTGTAATCAGTCTGTCCTCTGTGGCAATTCATACACTCAAGGTGTCTTAAAGGAACTGAGCCACTTTCCAGTCAGTGTGTTATTAATAGCCGGGATTATTTTCTCCCCATTCTCATGTGTGAAAGAGCAAGCAAAGGAGGGTGGGGAATTCTGTTTACTTGCATAGCAAGAGTTACTGCTTAACCAAGCGGCACTCAGCACGTTTGATAAGAGACCTGAAAGTAAGAAATGTATTTCTTTCCCCCTTGGAAGTTAGCAATTAACTTATGAAAAGTGATGTGCCAGGCTGATTCCACAAAGGTTCCAGAAGGAAACGTTTACCTGCTGCTTGCATCTGGTCAGTAGCTAGCTGTGGTTCCCAGAGAACAAGGAAACCTTGCTCAAATGACTTCTCAGAAGGCAGCGGGGCTTTCTGAGCAGAGGGCAGTTTATCTGGTGGATGGGAGGCATGTGGCAAGGGACAGCACACCCATGGCCATTCCTCCATTCAGAGGAACCTGAAAGACTGCCTTGTTCTGCATCAGCAGCATTCCTCGGCGCTTGCCCGGGGCTCACTGCTTACCTCCACTTTAGTCAGGCCTCTGAACTCTTCCCAGCAAGGCCTTCCATGTACTTCCTTGTAGAATCTGGTTTTTGCAAGGACCCTGCTAAGTTTACCTTCACCAGAACCCTGCTGTCACAAAACCACATCCACCTCGTTATCCAACTGACCTTGTTCCTCATCTCCCATTCCTCAGGACCCACCACCCAGGCCTATCTCACGCAAGAATCCTATCAGGCTGGCTACCCAGATTCTCCTCATACCCCTAGTGTTTGCTCCTACTCTGTTTGCATCCTGAGTCCATCCTGTTCCTTGGCATAAACACCCGTTTGCCCAAACTGTGTTCAGAGTTGTAGTTCAGGTCTTCACTGTGGCATCTAGCCCACCTCAACAGTCCTCAGTGAATCCGTTTGCACCAGTTTGCTATCCAGCCTTGGTTGTTTGGTACCACACACTGAGGTCCATATAGACATTCACAATCAATGGACTGAGTTGTGTTGAGTATAAAAGGTAGAAGAGGGAGCAAGTCTGCTACGGTGATTCGAGTCTTTAGCTGTTCCTCTATGGGTAATCGGGCATCCCTGGGACAAGCATTTTCCCCTGAAAGTCTACCTCCAGGGAAGGGAAAAGAGAATAGCTCCTGAAGGTATCATGACATCTGGTGTCATAACATGGAAAAGTAAGATAGTCATGAGACAGTTGAAGCAGGGGTGATTATTTCCACTCACTTTCAAGAATGGCTTGTGGAAATGACAAAAAATACAACTTAAGAAACAGAGTTAATGGCCAGGGGCCCACGGTGCCCTCCCCAGCCTTTGCTGGCCTCAGCTAGCATGCAGTAGGATATGTGCCTTAAAGGAACTAAACCGTGCCTGGTTTGAGCCATTGAAAACTGTGCTCCTTTTCAAATATCCTTTCATGATTTTCTTCCCTCCTGTGTTTAAAATTGCCTTTTAGAGTCTGCTGTGTTATCTACGGGGGGCTGTGACTCCCGAAATGTCGCCATCATCTTTCGATCCGTTTTATTCATGTTGAGTGTGAGGCTTTAATACGTAACATATTCATTGAGAAAACTGCTTTGTGAGACTGTTTGGAGGCCCCTCGGTCATAGAATTCTACTCCTCTGTTTGTCTAGGTGTGCCTCTTTGTTTCCACATTTATAAAGGGGGATAAAAGACTTTTTTTTAAAAAAAGGGGGGGGTTCGCAAGCTTGGTGTAAAGTCTAGAAAAATCCCTCACTACATCCAAAAAGATATCAATGGGCTAAGGGTAAAAGTCAGGAGCAAATAACAAAGTAATTGAAGGAGGAAAAGGATGTAAATTTGTAACCTGGCTTATCTGATGGTGAAGGTTGCTAAGCATCTCTTTCCGAGACCTGTTTGGCTGCTCCTTCTCTATTCCTGTGTCCTCCTCCTCATCCTTCTCCTCCTCTTCTTCCTCCTCCTCTCCCTCCCCTCCCTTCACCTTCCTCCTCCTCCCTTCCCTGCTCTCCAGCACAACTTGAGGAGAAACCAGGACATTCGGGAATATGAAGATGACACATCCTTGGTATTGATCTCGAGAGATCAGTCAACACCTTCTGTTTGAAGACGCTCGCACCCTCCACCACCACATATCACTTCCCAGCTCAGCCTGCCCTGTGCAATGTGTTAGACATCTGTACATCCAGTCTGACACCTGTCCTGACTTCTCCCAGGACTCCCAGTCTCATCCACTCCTTACCCTGTCCATCTCCCCTGCCTCCAGAGAGCTGCCTTTGCTTCTGCCCCCAGGTCTAAGCCACTCTGCTTCTCTGAAGCTTGTCTTGTATTTCCTCAACTAAGTCCACCATCCTTGCCTTTCCCCCTTCCTCTACTCATTTTTCTTTGCTCTTACGCAACGCGTTCATGTGAGCCATCACAGTCTACCACCATCACAGTTGTGAATCAGCGTGAACATGAGCACTCCCTTACAGGTACAGCCTGGGCTTCCAGGGCTACCCTAGCCCAGTCTGCATCTCAAGAGGCCACTCATCAATCCTCAAGGTTTTACTGGCACTGACCATTCCGCGACCTCCCAACTTATTTTTCAAATTAATTTTCTTTCAGGAAGTTCCTAGTCTTCCTCGGCAACCTATAGCATCTACCCATTTGTTTGCTCCAATTCCTGATCCCCAGACACCTCCTATGAGGATTGGGGAGCCCACAGAGAATCCTGCCACTCCCACAGCTACAGAAGAGTACACATAGAGGGACCCATGACTCCAGCTGCATATGTAGCAGAGGATGGCCTTGTTGGACATCAATGGGAGGAAAGGCTTGATGCCCCAGTGTAGGGAAATGCCAGGACAGGGAAGCGGGAATGGATGGGTTGGTGACCAGGGGTAAAGGGAATGGGATAGAGGGTTTTTGGAGAGGAAACCAGGAAAGGGGATAACACTTGAAATATAAATAAAGAAAATATTTAATTTAAAAAAATGAAAGAAAGAAAGAAAGAAAGAAAGAAAGAAAGAAAGAAAGAAAGAAAGAAAGAAAGAAAGAAAGAAAGAAAGGAAGGAAAGAAGGAAAGAAGGAAAGAAGGAAAGAAGGAAAGAAGGAAAGATGTTAAGAGGTATCTAGCTTTGTGACACAGCCGGCCTGTATAGAGAATATTGAAGTCTACACCAAACACCCACCCCTTTCTCACCCTGGCAATCACACTACTGCCATCCAGTGCCTCCTGTGGCAAGAGACACTGCTGTACCTGCTGTGGCCTCCAGGAGAATCACACTTGCATCCTATCTCTGCCACCTTCTGCCTTTGCTGGAGCTCATCAGTGAAGCCCAGTGTGCAGAGCTTTAGAGTCCCCCAGCGCTTCAGAGCCACAGGGATGTTTCTGGTACTGAGCATTTCCTACTGTGCCAAGGCTCACTGAATGGACACTGGCCAACGGACACTGAATGGCAGATGCTTACCTGGGCTCAAAGGCAGGTACCCTCTTGGTCTTTCCTTCCAACAGTCCCTGTTGAGTGACCACACAAGCCTTGTAGACAAACTTGGCCCCATCTGGATGCCCTAGAGAACTGTCACCTGTTCAGTAACTGGACTCCTTGCTGCCATGCTGCCCTTGTGTAGAGTGTGAGAAAGCTACACACCCTCCCTGTTCGTACTTCCATCCATCCCATATTGTGTATGCCTTAGTCATGGTCCTTGGGACCGGAAGTGTTTCACATCAGGTTGTTGTTGTTTATCAATTTTATCAAAACACTGGGATAAGGACCTAAGTCTGAACATGAATTTCATTTGTATTTCATATACATATTATACTTACAGCCTAAAGGTATTGTTATACAATTGTTTGAATAATTTTGTGCATGCAATAACGTTTCCAGGCATATCATTTTCCTGCTGTGGTGTCATGTCAGCATTTATAATTTTTAGATTTGGAATGATTTCAGATTTGGAATTTTGGGTTGAGGATTCTTGCATTAGATTTTAAAATATGCTTTCTAATCTTTAGCACAGCTGTTTTCTCAGAGAAAGAGGATCAAGTTAAAAGCTAACGTGGGCAATCCGGGAAGGACCGAAATGCTCAGGCACTGGCTCTGGAAAGTGGCCCCTGGTACTTCTTTTGGCCGCCCATTCTCTCGATGAGAGTAGAAGTCCCACCCACCACTTCCTGCATGGCTGGACTCCACTGGCATCTCGACTGGAGAACACAGGACCACTATCAGGTACCGGGGAACCATGGGTGAGCAGAGGGAAAGGCAGTCAATGCCCTCTAAGTGTCACAAACCACTGGGTCCCTCCCACACACTGGCTAATCCTTCCTCTCATAGCACTGAGTACAGTTACAGGTGAAGAAAAGGATGTCCAGTCAGAGCAACTTGTTCCAAGCCACACAGGTGACAAGTGATAGTGACAGTGTCAAGATTCTTGCTATGGTTTCCCTGGTTCCAAGTGCCAAGCCCTTCACTTCACACTGGTTTTATACAATGTATATATAGATCACCCAGGAAAATGGAAGTCACCCTAGAGACTTCCGAAGTCATGGAGGATGTTAGATGGTGGCTACCAGTCTTAATATGTCCATTGTTGCTATAACAAAACTCCCAAAGCCACGTACTTTATTTTGAGAGAAGACTGACTTAGCTCACAATTTTTAAAAGGTCAGAGTACAAAACCAGGCATTACCCCTGGTGACGGCCTCTCTGGCTGTGCCCAGCACATGGCAGAAAAACAGAAAGGGAACTGACCCCATACAGAATGAATCTCAAAACATAGGAAGGCAGAGAGGTTTGAGGGTTGGCTCACTGATTTTATAAAAATCCACAGCACTGCATAAACTTTTCTTATAATGTATCACACACACACACACACACACACACACACACACACACACATACACACTGGCCTAACCACCTCTCCCTAGCCTTCTCTTCTTTAAAGTCCCATCCCTTCTCCATATTACCCCATTGGGGACCAAATTTCCAACACAAGAACTTTGAGGGACATACTCAAACCATATCTATATGTATTATGGCATCAAATGTTGCCTAAAGGAAGGACGCTCCCTTCCTTACTGGGTCAATAAATAAGGAGTGTTCATCCATATTGGGCCTAAAGAGCACAAAACCCCAAACAAAGCAATCCATGGCTTCCCTTTTAAGTCTTTGGCCCCTGGTCATATTGCTAAGTCAGATGGGGTAACCTAGGGGAAAGCTCTAGAATCCTCCACAAAATCAATGCAATGTGCGGGTCTTGAGAAAATAGCCAATCCCTTGCACCTACCACAAAGGGAAAAACCCAGGCTAATTTTCTTGTTGGTGAGATCTTGCTGCCCCGGTCCTGCTTACTCTGGCACGGACGCTTGGACCAGATCCTGCTCTGGTGATTAGAATCTGACTCTTTGGTCTCTGCTCCCATATTCAAAAGCCTAAACTACAATACACTTGGACTTTTTGCTAAACTGTTGATGTGATTCATTCCATCCTAAATTTGTCGGTGGTTCTCCAGCTCAAATGCATTCACTAAACAGGACGATAAACAGTTGTCTGACTGACGGGTGCGGGAGGGTATCTGAGGTTAGAAAATGTAAGCAAGTATTTTTTCCTATTTACAAATATATAATCCACATAGCTAAATCACACAATAATCTTAAAACTGCCCTATATTTAGTATTTTTCACATGTACTGAGTCTCTCTATAAGTAACTAATTCAGACATGTGCAGAAAAAATGCATATTCTTCTTAGAGCTTAAGTTTTGGCATTGTATTGTGGAGGTATTCAGTGACAAAATAAAATCAATCACACACCTCCCAGAATATTTCTAAATTTGAAATGAATTCCAGTTTCCTAAAAGTCGGGTTTCTTTAACTCCCTTCTATCCAAAAGCCTCTCTCTCTTAGTTATGCAACCAGTGTAACTCACTCAGAGCGGGATGCTGCCAGCATCAGACAGGACACTTCACAGACTTCTGTTTTTCTCATATTAGTCCAATTTCTAATCCTCACTCAACCAGAGAGAGATAAAGAGATAGAAGGCACTGAAGAAAGACTCTATTAAGTTAAGCCCATTCAATTAGAGCATTACTGCAACCTCTAAGTTCTCATTTAGCCCTCTCAGGGGGCCTTGCCAGTACTAACCCTACAACAAACAAGTATAGATCTTGTTGGAACTTTGCAAAAGGCTGGAATCAAATACCTGTTTAGCGTAAGCTAAATTCCATGAGTGTCCCTGTTGCACACAGTATGATTCTCTACATAGATCCCGACCCTGATCTGAGGTTAGAAAGGAGGGGAATGTTTTCTTCATTTCCTTCCTCAATTTGAGTTAACCCTTCAACAGCAGAGATTACTGGGCTGGAACTCAGCCTTCTGACAGATCCTGTGCTGTGTGTGATGGTGTGGGACTGTAATCCTGGCACTTGGAAAGTGGAGGTAATAGGTATCAGGGGTTCAAGATCAGCCTCTACTACATAATGTGCTTGAGGCCAGCAGGAATAGGGACGAGCTTGTCCCCCAAAATAACAAACAAACCAACAAACAGTTCTGGTTCTGGAGCTAGAACTCTTAGGTCAGAACCCTACCATGTATCTAAGAGTTTCCTAATTACTTAAAACATCTGAGTCTGTTTCCTCCCATACAGAATGGAGATTCTATAGAATAAGTATCTACCTCATGGGAGGGTGAGCAGGCTAGATGAATTAATGTTGTTGAAACATTGGGTTACTTTTTTTAACACTTGAAAATAAAGAGAAAAAAATTAAGTGCCAGTTTGGGCATAACTAATCTCCAGCCTTTAGGAAAGTCAACACCCGTTTAGGAATATGAAATATGAAAAACCATGGCGAGTGCTCCTCACACGGCAAAACTCAGGGTGGCAAACACAAGCATGTACAAGTGGAAAGTTCCATACCAAGACCTTTTTTTCCTACACTAAATTAAACTAGAATATCCAACTAACTATGAGCTATGTGTAGAAGGACATACATAAAATATTTGGCATTCAGACTTGAGCTCCACCTCAAGATAGCTCACTATATATGTGCAAATACTCCAAAAATTTGAAAAATAAATCTAAAAACAAAACACTCCTAGACCCAAACCTTTCAGATAAAGGATGCTCAACCTTTACAAAGAAGCACACAGCAACTATTAAATAATTATTGGCTTTTGATAGTGGCTATGGGTGTTTGGTGACAGTAGTGTTTACTCTGAAACAGACAAGAGCAATAAAATCCTTTGAGCTGATAAGGTGAGCTAATATTTACCCGGTAAGTCATAAAGACCAAAGCTATTTTACTCTCAACAGTGGTTAGATTTAAACCTATATCAAAGCAGGAACATGATCCGTCCTCTCGGCACTTCCACTTCTGAGTTCCAAACCTGAGCTATCATTTTTACCACTCGGATGGAAGGGGTGAGCAAATAAGATATCTCTCCGTTTTCTGTCTTGCACAAGACAAACGCCAATGTCTGATGCTGTTAAATGTTAAACAGCAATGAGGGTGATAGGTAATAAAGCTCTCACCTTGAACCTTTAAGTAAGAGTCAGGACTGGAAATTCAGCAGACTGGAAGTCAACGGTATCTTTATTTTCTTGACTATTTTCTTAATGGTGAGGATCCAACCCATGGCCTCTCACATGCTAAGTGGTGCTTGGCCATTGGGGCATACCCCCAGCCCTTCTTAACATTTTAATAAAAATTGAAGTCTATCTTCCTAAGACATTCCTAATGGGAATAGACATGGAAAAATAATAATAAAAAGAACTCTGTGCAAAAGCAAATCAAAATGAGAAGTAACCACCTGCCTACTCTCGAGGAGTTTATTATCACACTGGACAAAGAAGCATGCTAATGTTTTTGAGACAACCTGGGGGTAACGTTAATGCCATATGGTATGGAAATAGTCCAGGAATGGAGTCATGTGAGAATTCCAAACGGCTGTGAGGCAACATCAAGAAAACAAGCCTTTGTGACCTTAGTTTCTTCAAATCACAGAACTGTTCTCGGAATGTCTTCACGCTCCTCCCACCGAGGTGTCCTGGCTAGGAGTGACTTTACTTAGCCTGTTGTTATTCATCTGCTTCTGTGAAAAAGCATGTTCTTGCACATGTGCATCTTGTCCTTGTGACCGCACACTTTACCTGGGTGACTCTTCTTAGCATCCATATATGGTCCGACGCTCTGAATAAAGTTGACTCTTGGCGTGAGACTTTAGTCTGCCTCATTATAGGCTTCATTCTCCCAGGCTCCACCACCTCTAGAGTGGCGAACAGCTGGCTCCGTGAACCAGGGACCTGAGGGTCGGCTGTGAGCTAAGAGTGTGGACCCTCAGGGAAGGAGGAGAACAAGAATAATGGGGCAGAAGCCAGGGAAGGCTTTGCCGGATGTTGGACTTGTGCGTCCCTCTTTCGTTTTTTTTTTTCTTTTTGACAGAGAGGATGAGCACAAGTATAATCCCTGACTTCCAGGAAAAGGAAATTTAGATAAAACATGGGGCACCATTTGAAAGAATATTGTAGAGGCAATAATAACAAAGGGAAAGGACCCCTGTTCAATTTTGGGTCACTTGGGCATTCATTCAAACCATTATTAAAATGTTTGAACAAGATATTAATCATGGGAAAGAAATAGCCAATTGCTTAAATGAATATAAACTGGGTGATCAAACCTTAAAATTAATAAGAGAGGCAAAATAAAAAGGAGATTTTTTCCCCCATTCAAGCAAACTTGAAAGTAAAATCAGCACCACCTACAACTGCCAGCGACCACTCACTCGCCCAGCTCCTTACGGGAACCTCCTTCAGGTGTGCCTCCTCCATTGCCTGAAAATGACCCTGAAACAATATGTGAGAAATTTGGTGATCAACCCAATATTGAATTCTCTCTGCTTCTGATAAGAATTTAGGAGAGTCTTAGGAAAATCCGAAGTTTACAGCCTAGGCAAGCTAGGGGTGAGGGGGGATGCATTTTCCAGTTTCTCCCTGGTCTCACGAGTTGCATTTGGTATTTCTAGTGCAGTTTCAACAAAATCAAAATGTTTACCTGATCATGAACTAACCAATGTATTTAAAACTCTAGAAGTAGGGGTGATACTGGGCAGTTCTCACAGATTATCTCAGAGGCAAGAAAAATCTCTCTAGCTACTTGAGTCAGGCTAAGGGAGGCATTTGTGTGTTGAGTGGTTCCTTCGCTGCCTCTAAACTTACTTAATTTTCCCACTAAATTGTCTCCTACAGGTATCATAGCACAAGAAGATAAATCTCTAAAATGGATTTCTTTACACCATAAGGACCATAAAATACTAACTGCTTACCATACGTACTCTTCTTGCTCAATAAGTAAATCGGGAGAGGGTACAATGTCAACAATTATATGGATTTGATCCTTGCTGTAATACTTTACCCTTAACTAGCAATCAGTTTTTTTAAGAATGTTATAGGACTCTATGGATTTTTCAAATTTGATTTGTAGATTCCTGTGGAAGAATTTGGAATCGTTACCTAGCTGGCAAGCTATGGGACTTTACAGACTGAATTTGTGATTACAAATATTGTCCAACGTTCTCCCATTCCACAAGCAGATACTACTTTTATTGATGGCTCACCTAATTACGTAATGAGGGAGGATTCATGGTCCAGATATTAACCAATCTACTAATACTTCTTTTTTTCCCCATCAGACCAACAGGCAGAACTGGCTGTTCTGATTCATCTATTGTGGTGAAATCATAAATCCTTAAATAAATTTCAGATTCTTCTTTGCTGTAGGATTATTTCTAGCAATAGACCCATACTTGTGCATGCTCTAACCTCCCAGTTTTATTGCAGAAGAAAATAAGCAAGCTGATACATTAACCTGCCCTATTTTTACTTCCCCAGAAGAAAATTGGGAAGGGGTGTGGTATGCATCTGTTATTGCAGATGGATCCACTGAAACATTATGGATTCCTCTGCTACTCACCCAGCCCTGGGCCATCAGGAACACTGATGGAGGATGAGAAGTGGAAAGAAAGATAGCAAACCTTCAGATAAAAAGAAGGTGTCACCATATCATCAGAATTCAAGTCTGTCTTCCAGGGCCCGAGTGCACTGAGGGAGACTTTTACTAATGACTCTGTGTTTATAATTTGACCTTGAGACTGTAAAAGACTCACTCATTCATCTGAAGGAGAACTTTAATTTTTCCTTGGGATTTAAATCACTTCCTATGTGCATAGGATATCAAAACATTTTATTCCCATTAAAGGCAATTTTGGGCTTATATTCAAAAAGATACTAGAACCACTAATCCTAAGGGTCTCTTTTCAAGCTATTCTCTAGATTTTCTTGATCAATATAATATATATATATATAATAATGTAACTAACAGTGCTGAATACAGTCTGGATCTCTCTTCTTGGTGACAGAATATTACACACATGCTTTCACTGTTCTAAAATCACTATATTTATAATTTGCCTGCTTATAGGATACTCATGCATCAAATGGCAACTAGATTTATCTACCATGGCTCAAATGAAAATCACTCTGAATATCCTTCTAATAAAAAAGTTAAAGGGAAGTAGATGTTGAAACACAGTCCAAGAACATAATTATGTGAGAATTCTGAGTGCTTGTGAAAAAAAAAAAAAACTCCAAGAAAATAAGACAAGAGTCATGTGACCTTAGTTTCTTTCATACATAGAATTGTTCTCTGGAAGGTGTTTGTGCCCCTCCCAAGTGTAGTGGGCAAGAGGGAGTTTACTTCAGCTGTTGCTACTCATAAGGCTCTATGGGAAAATGTTTTGCCATGTGCAGCTTGTCCTTGTGACTGCACACTTTACTCGGGTGACTCTTCTTAGCCCTCAGAGTACAAATTGTCTGATGCTCTGAATAAAATTGCCTGTTGCATGAGACTTTAGTCTGCCTTCTTTTTAGACCCTGATCTCCCAGGTTCACATTGCCAATTATAGATGTAAACAACATGAGAGGTCTATTAGCTACTTTTCAGTTGCTGTGATAAAATTCACTGACAAACATAAAGAAGAAAAAGATATTTTGGCTTATGGTATCAGAAGGATACAGTCTCACACAACAATGAAAGGCATGGCAAGTGGTAGGGAAGGTTTGGCAACAGCAGGAAACTGGCTGATCACATTTTGTCTACACACAGGAAGCAAAGAGTGAGAACAGGAAGTGAGACCGGACTATAAAAGCTCAAAGGTCACTCCTAGTGATGTACTTCCTTCAGATAGGCAGCACCCCCTAAAAGTTGATAACCTCTCCAATGATCATCAACTGGGAACCAGGTATGAAAATGTATGAATCTGTTGAGTACGTTCATTATTCAAACCTCAACACAAGTCTTAACCATAGAGATAAACCTTAATGTGTTTGGAGGGTAAAGTTTTAAGGGGTCTCTAAATTGATTTTGATGGTAAAAGAAGACCTTTTCGTCAATGATATACATAGTCTTGCAAGCTGGAAGCAGCCTCAGAACCTGAGGCAAGCATCCATTGAGAGTGGTTACTTCCTTCTTCACATGCTCCTAGGACAGGCACTTGGAAACAGAAAGCCACTCTCGCCCTTGCTGCCAACACAGATGGGAGCACACGTTGAGTTTCAGATCTTGTAGCTCATTTTCCCTATGAGCCATAGGCTATGACAATATCAGAAAATCAGGAAACTGTTTTTGCAGTGAGGTTAGAGTCTGGGCTACACTGTGGAATACACGGGTGGGAGTTAGCTCTAAGAAAAATAGAGAAGTCCCAAGGTCTACGGGGCTCAGGCATAATGACCTCATGGGGGTCACCTGTTTAAGGACAGAAATGCAAAGCAACCATGTGCATTTTCCAGAAGAAAGAGGATGGAGAAGTTGGGGGGCACACTTGGCCCAAAATATTCACATGTAAAGATTTGCAAAGTCCTTTGATGTCCCTGCAAAGTCATCTCAGGAAGGCTGTGACTTCACAGGTCACCCCCAGTCTACATATCAAGAGAACACTAAAGGATAAAACCCCTCAGTCCAGAGCAAGGTAAGAAAAGTAGACTGTTGAAAGGCAATAAAGTCCCCAAGTCCCCAAACCAACTGGTCCATCATCTAGAACAGTGGTCCTCAACCTGCAGATTGCAACCCTTTAGGGGGACAAACAACCCTTTCACAAGGGTCACATATCAGATATCCTGCATCTTAGATATTTACATTCCAATTCATAATAGTAGCAAGATTGCAGTTATGAAGTAGAAGTGAAAATAATATGATGGCTGGTGTCACAGCAGGAGGAGCTGTATTTAAAGGATCGCAGCACAGGTTGAGAACCACTGATCTAGAAGATCCTGGAGCAAAGCCTACGCATCACAGGCACATCGCAGAACAGACCCGGCTAGGAGGGGAGAGGAACAAGGAGCAGCAAGACCATTCTCGGGGATCCCACTAGAACTCCCTGTGTTTCCATGCCAAGTTGAGCGGATTGACTGTTCTGTTGATTCCCTTTCTTAACTAATAAAACACTTCCTATTGGGAAATTCCGGGTTGGTTTTTTTTTTGGGGGGGGGGGGTTTGTTGTTTGTTTGTTTGTTTGTTTGTTTGTTTTGCTTAAATTTGTCAATGTTATCCTGTCAGTCTCTAAGGTCCATTGAGACAAGCAATCGGAACGGCCTTCCCCATCCATTCTCTGCCCCTACAGGGAGACACTTGGCAGTCTCCTAGCTGGTTAATTTCATATTTTCTTCCACATCTCTAAATAAATTCCATATATTTCTACTTCTGAGTTTTGCAATTGCAGACAAAATCCAGTTGTTAGCCCTTACCCAACCCCTGAAACATGTGTGTGCTTTCCTTTTGGCCATCTTACCACTGCAGTTACATTGCAATCTGGGTCCAGCCAGGACTCTGGGGGTTTGATATCAGACCTCTGAAAACGAGAGATGTGGTACATACTTCTCCTGCCTATGTTAATACCAGCCTGTCTGTTTGATGACATTACTATGTATCTATCAGTTCAATCTCAAATTCTCCCTGCCCCACAATACATTCAAATACAATGTGGGCTATCGCCCTTACTGTTTGGTGTGTTAACCCATTGGGTATACACTTGCTTTACACAGTATTTTCTTGTCTGTTTAGTGGTAACATAAGCAGAGCCAGGCATGTCTGCTCACTGGGCTTACTTACCCAAAAGGACAGAGATGCTTCATGGTGTTTCCAAGCATCCTCCCCTACCGCAGGTTCATTCGGGGATGGGGACCTTGAAAACCACAATCCATAGAAGGGAGATTTGGCTGGCATTCATGTGAGAGGTTCATTCTTAGTATCTCTGATTTCGTCTCCTTCCCTAAGGCAAAATCATCTGAAAAGTATCATGAGTGTGAGCTTTGACCTCCAAGGAGAGCCAAGCCCACAGTGACAGTCCATCTATCATCCTTTGCCCTTGAGCCTCTAACTGTTTTGGAGATTGACCTTGTGTCATGCCACAGGTGCCAAATATCTACTGTCTTCTTTTTCACAATGTCTGACATTTCATCAAAAATTACTGGGTACATTGCATGTCCATTTTATAGTAGCAGTATTCACAGCACCACAGGGACACTACTTACAAATGTCCATTGATGGATAATGAAAAATATATGCAATGGAATATTGTTGAACCTTAAAATAGAAGAGAATCCTGTGACATGCAACTATATAGATGAATACTTGAATACAGTATAGCACAGTAACTCTCATAAACCAGATACAAAAGGCAAATGTTATATGGTTCATCTAGAAAGGATCTATAGAATCAATTAACAGGAGGTAGGGTGGTGGTTCCCAAAAATCGAAGCAGTGGGTAGAGGATGAGAAGTAGTTATTTAATGAGTATAGAGTTTCAGTTTCATAAGAAGTAAAAAAGTTCTAGCCGGGTGGTGGTGGCGCACACCTTTAATCCCAGCACTTCGGAGGCAGAAGCAGGTGGATTTCTGAGTTTGAGACAAGCCTGGTCTACAGAGTGAGTTCCAGGACAGCCAGAGCTACACAGAGAAACCCTGTCTCAAAAAAAAAAGAAAAAAGACCATATAGTGTAGACTGGAAGACACTGTTAAAATCTCTGTTGTGC
>NC_034597.1:49218643-49246106 GCF_900095145.1 Mus pahari | reverse complement strand
AAAAAAAAAAAAAAGTTCTGAAGATCTGTTTTGTAAGAGTATTAATATCCTTGAAACCACAGAACTGTAAAAGGAAAAAAGAAAATACACAATTGACATAAACTTGGAAGAATATAATTAGCAGACAAGGACATGAAAACACTAGTTTAGCTGTATTCTCTGTCATCAACACACTAGGGGGGAAAAGGTAAAACATACTTACAACTGGGAAATATTTTTTAAATGCTAAGTAAAATCTAGACGTGCACCATGCTCTGTGAGAGACATACTGGCTTTGCAGTGTGTCTGACACTACAAGGGGAAAGTTGATGAACTGAGAGAGACAAGGAATAAGTAAATAAGTAACCTAATGTGAAAGACACAAAGAAAAAGAACTTTCAAACTATTATAGGAATTTGTTAACAAGCTATAGAGAAGCTCCAAAGATTTATCCCACAGAGGTGAAGAAAGAGAACAGAAAAACAGAATGTTAAGAATTAAAGGCTGAGCCACGGCATGGTGAAGAGCATGAGTACACACATGGAAGACACTCAGCAAGGCCCAACAAAGCGAAATTCAGAGGAAAGCTGCACCAGTGCAAATGGAGCGATTCCACTGCTCGAAACAGCCAGGAAAAGGCCAGGAAATACACCAGTCACATCCGGAGAGCAGGGGAAGAACACTATTTCACATCCAGAGAGTGGGGGAGAAGGACTGTAGGTCTTTCAACGAAATCCACAAGACAGTGAGGCAACGTGTTAAAGCAAAATTCTAGACAATCTAGAATTCTGTATGCAAATAGCTTTCCAAAGACTTTTCAAACAAACAGAGAAACCCAGTACAGACCTAAACAACGAGACTCAGTAAAGAAATGTCTTAGGAGGAAATGTTTGGGAGATAGCTCACATGGTAAAGTATTTGCTTTGCAGACATGAGTACCTGAGTATGATCCCCAGAATCCACCTTTAAAAACAGAACAAAATGATGTGACTTTTGATTCCAGCCCTAGGAAGGATATATATATATATATATATATATATATATATATATATATATATATATTATATATATATGGATGTGTATATATATATACATATATATATATGGATGTGTATATGTGTGTATATATATATACATACATATATGGATGTATACATCTATATGGATGGATATATACATACATATGGATACATTTATTGTTAAGCCTTGGACATATATGTATCCATATGAGTATATGGATAACTGGGGTTGTTGGCCAGCTGATTTAGCCTTCCTGGAAAGCTCTAGCCTGTGGGAGACCCTGTCTCAAAACACAATCTGGACAGCACTCGAAGAATGATGCTGAAGGTTAGCCTCTAGTCTCCATACACGTGCATACACACACATTCACAGGCACCTGTATACATATATACACTCACACACACACACACAAAGAAAATTCTCAAGCAAAAAGGAATATGCAAAATACAAAACTTAACACACACACACACACACACAAGAATGACCCTCAAATTTGACAAAGTTGATGTACTAAAGAATGTACAACTGTGTGTGGTTACACGAAATGTGCACAGCATGAGGCCCAAAGGCGTGATGGGTGGGCAGATTCTAAGACAAACAGAGAAGGGAAGAAGTGAGTGAACCAGTGATACCAGTGAGTGTGTCTAATGGTGTGGAAATTGAGTCTTGAAAGCTCAGAAGGGTTTACCAGAAAACGAAAAGAACATTCAAAGCAGATGGACCATTAAGAGATGAAAGTACCCTGTGTACTGACAGAGATGAGTGATCGCCCACAGAAAAGTCAGCACATGCCAGGCTGAATGGAAGAATGAATAAGAACTTGTTGTTGAGAGGCTTGGCACATCAGGAGAAAATTTGAACTTTGGTGACCAATGGGAACCTGACATCTCTTAAAGAAGAAATATTTTCTGTTTTAGTCTTTTTTTTTTTTTTTAAGTAGCTTTGACCAAATGTGAAGTGCAGATCAGAAAAGAAAGGAAAGAAAAAGGGAAAATATAAGTTGGTAGAGTGTCTGTAAAGGATGGCTCAGCAGTTAGAGCACGTGCCATTCTTGAGGAAGACCTGGAATAAATTCCCAGCACCCACATGACAGCCCACAGCTACCAATAACTCCCATTCCAAGGAATCCAGTGCCTTCTTTGGGCACTGGATATGAATGTATTGCACATAACCTCATGTAGGCTTGCATACATACAAAGAAATAAATCTTTTTAAAGTTAATAGAGAGAAAAGCCACAAAGAATGGTAAAGAAGCCCAAGCTAATGTATAATAAGGCGGGACGTAGAGGACACCACAGGGACAGACTCTGAGAACTTCCATATTAAAGGCTATTACACTCGAGCATGCTAGAGGAACCAAGTTTATGCCAAATGCCAACCTCCGTGGACAAAGAAGTAATGCTGGCAGAAGAAGAAATATCAGCTTGGGGGTTGGCAGAACACTGATTTGGTTTTGTAAATACTGAATTTTAGAAAATATTCAGGTAAAGGAGATTAATTTGTTGAGATAGTGGAATAACTCTCCGGGAGAAATGTCAAGGTCAAAGATGACAATTTGGAAACTATCCCAAAGAACTAAAGAGCGAACTTCTGAAATAGTACAGTAGAATCATGTAGCTGTCCCTTGGGGAATCCAAAATAAGGGCTGGGATTCAGGAGGAAGCAGAAGTCCTCAAAGGTAAGAGGAGAGCTGGGAACTCATTACATCTCATGACACACTATGAGGTAGAGGCTCTCCATACGTCGCCATTGTCCTCTCTGACTGTCAGGTAAATACCCTTACCTTTTAAGAAACAAGGTTGTCTTCACTGCTTCACACTCTCCCTGATTCCCATGTGCAAGGAAACTGGGCTTCCTTAAGTTCCTGTTAAACTTAGTGTACACCTTCATTCCCACACTTACAGTGTGCTTATCCCTCCCTGCACAGGATAGGGAAGGTCTTACCCACTAGACTGTGAGCTATGAGACACTACAGATCCAGCCCTTAGCCAACATGCAGGCAGATTCTGCAAGAGTTTGCTGAATAGATACAAGCGTTGAGCACTTATGTGCTAAAGGGATGGTGAAGAAGACAGATAAGCGCCTCTCTCTCTCTCACAGAGCTTCTCTTCCAGCCTTGAGGTTAGGAAGGCAAAAAAGATAAAGCACTCAGAAAACTAGTAATACAGCAATCCTTTTATTCTGTGCTAGTGCAACAGAGAAAAGCCAATCCAGTTGCATCAAAGAGTATTCTTAGATAAAAGTTGGGTACTGTTTGAGGTTTCGTGAAATGAGGGCTTCACTGAGGTTGTAGACTCTGCACGGAGACCTAAATCAAAACAAGGCGACCGTGCGGAGTCTAGGATCATGGGCTCAGGCAAAGGAAAAACAAACATTTAACATAAAATATGTACAATGAAGAGAAGGTCACCTAAGGCGGAGCACTGGAAGAGAGGCACATGCGAGCATGTCGCATGTACATGGTAATATGGGACCGACCTGTTCTTAAAACAACCTGTGAAGAAAGAAATTGGGTTTCCTCCTGGATATCCTCGGTGGCTCCAATCAGTGGAATAAACTGGACATAACTTTTATTTGAAGATATATTGGATGTTGTAAACAGAATCACATGGACTTGGTGGATGGAAAATGAATATATATGGGTAGGTGAGTAGACAGATAGATGGGTGAGTGGGTGCATGACTGATGCATGGGTGGATGAATGATGGGTGGATTGAAGGAATATAAAAAGCAAGTAAAAGTACATCAAATAGAAGCACACTAGTGTGTGAGGAGAAGCCTGTTCACAGAGGCAAAGGATCAGAGTCAAAAACAAAAACAAAAAAACAAAAAACCAACAACAACAAAAAAACCTTACTTAACAGTGGCAGAGTAGAGCATCTTCTCCAGAGTGATTGTCAGTTGAGGAGACCAGTGATGGAGACATTAAAGGGCATGACTTATGTTCTCCAGCCACACTAAAGACAGAGGCACACGGAGTGGGGTTAAACAAGCAATGCTGTCAAACTTTGACTTGGATAGACCTCTCTGGCTTCAGAGGAGCCCAGACCAGCCTATAAACTGGAAGGTTAGGTATCTCTAACTCCATTACGTTGTGCTCTCTCAGTTCTAGACAGCTCCTCCCCTAATCATTGCATCAACATTACAGTGATGATAGAAGTGGTAAAGTAAAATGGGTGTGGGTCAGAACACCAGACAAGTGTGCAAGAGAGCCAGGACCTTTACCACAAACATCATCTCAGGACACCATCTTTTACAGCTCAGCGGAGTTGTCTGCTCCAACAAAGAAGCATGGTTTTTCTCCAGACAAATAGATTCTGCCATAGTCTGGTCTGCGTGCTGAAGGTGATGGATGTGGCCTGGATGGAGCCCACCTACCAAGGCACCATATTAGAGTTTCCTGGCATTTATTTTATCTACAACATGCTTGCATGAGTTTCAGCCCCACCCCACCCCCGTGGATCAGAACCCAAGTACTTGGAGCCCAAGAACGTGCCTTGTAAACAAGTTGGTATGTTGACTTCCAAAGACTGCTGAACCAAATAATCACACACAAATTGACTTTACATGAAAAAGGTTTCTGTTGGATAGTCCGAAAAGGTAAGGCTCTGGAATCCAGATGTCCACTGGACTTATTCTCTCCAAAGGTTCAAGGGAGGCCCCGTCATTGCCTCCCTTCTGGTGGTAGTCACAGGTCTATGGTGTGCCTAAATACTGTGTGCCAACTTCTCTTCATCAGAGAAACATGTTTAAAGGTTCCTCTCCCTTTAAGGATACTAGTCTCTGGATTAGGTCCAAGCCTCCTCCACAGTCACATGATTGTGGTGTAAGTACAAAACCCTGGTAGGTCACATTTATAGGTGGTGTGGGTTGAAGTCCCATAGAGCGTGTGGGTAACTAGGACTGTCATGAGTTAGATTGTATTCCCCTGTGTTACTATTCTTGTTGCTGTGACAAAATACCTGATGACGACCACTAACCAGGGGGTTAATTTTGGCTCATGGCCTGAGAGTACAGTCCATCACGGCAGGCGGGAGTGCGAGGCAGATGGTCACCTTGCATCTTCAGAGAAGAAGCTGAGAGCCATGGATGTGGAGCCTCAGCTCTTTCTCCTTTTCATCCAGTCCAGCGCCCAGCCCTCGGGATGGCGCAGCCCACATTCAGGGTGGGTCATTCTACCACACTGGAAACACTCCCATAGACATTCCTAGAGGCCCATCTCCTAGGTGATTCTAAATCCCATCAAATTGACAATCTTTCTTGTAGTACAGGAATATCCTTGAGCCAAAATTTTACCATCTTTAGGAGTTCTGATGGACCTGTTAATAAAAGCTCATCATAGCTGGGTCTATTGACTCTACCTTCACTCATGGAAGGAGCAAGCAGTAAGGGTCACAGGACCCTCAACTGAGTATCCAGCTACAAACCCCAACCAGCTGTATGCAATCCTGCCCTAATTTCACAGGCCCTCTGGTTAGACATGGGGAAATTGGTGGAAAGAGGTTCCAGCTACATAGCCTAGGAGAAGCCACCATTGCTGCTGTGTATAGACCTTCTATTGAGGCAGCTTTAAGGTTACCTGTGCTAATGCTCATAGTAGTTAAGTCTAATAACTCACCCATTGTTCTGTAGTTAAGTCTAGCAAGCTCATTGGTTTATCCCCTAGATGAACTTGGTCTGTCTCTGGGACCTTAAAAGAAGGGGTAGCTATTGTTTTCTTCTTGCCCAGAGAAGGATGTTTAAACAGTAATCCCCTCCAAGACCCCACTGTTACACTGTCTGTTCACCAAGCAGAGGCAGGAGGTGAGAATAGGAGAATAGGAGGTGGTAGAATACTTATGAGGAGGGACCTGGTGGAAGGACATTACGTCGCTGGGGCTCGCATGGTATTAAGGTAATATTAAGACCCCAGCACTTTCATTTTGATTCTAGATTACCATGAGGTGAGCAGATTCCTTGACCATCATCAACTGTGCCACAACAGGCCCTAGGTGACAGGGCACAAGTGACCATAGACTGATGTTGCTTTTACTCCTTTTAAGTTGATTGATTTATTCTGTCACACATAGTTCAACTCACAACCATCCCCAAGTAAGTTTTGTGGCAGATGACACTTGACAACATAGTCACTGCTCTGAGGACTTGCATGTCCCCAATACCTGACACATTGGATTTTAGTGCTATCTTGTCTGATATAGCAGAGAAAGTGCTGAGACAGGTAAACCGTTATGAAATTCTGAGCAACCCAGACTAGCTTTGTATTCCACGGTGCGTACCTGCACATCTGGCTTTCCAGAAAGCTGCGTGGCTCGTTTCTCCAGAGGCAACATCACAAATACAACAAACAGCTAGTCTTTCCAACCTGAATCTGAAGCAGAGGTGGACGATACTTTTGTCACAATGGAAACTTACCTGCCTCAGTCCCAAGCAACACTGTGGCACAGAGTAAGCACTGGTCACTTGTGGACGTAATAACATTCTCAGAAAATGGCTGGTTTTGCCTACACTGGAGCCAGGTCATCGTCTTCCAATCCTGGCTCTGCCACTCAAGTTACTCTAAGTGATGTCCAAAGTGTGTCCTCTTTGACATTATGGATACAATAGCAGCACCTACCTGGTGGAATCTGTCCAGACACTAGGACGAAATCCCTTGTCACAGAGTAAACACGGGACACATGTAAGTTAGTCTTCTAACCCAGACCACCACTTTGTTCTAACAACCTCACTGAATGTGACTCCCAGGCCCCCAGCCAGCAGCACACCTCAGGGATTGCTAAGTCAAAGCCTCCTTCTGACTTAAGCAATTCAAGTAAAAATGGCCTGGGCCTTGGGAGAGGAAGTCTTTGCTCGTAGTTCACACATCACGAGAAGTATTCCTCAGAGGCTGAGGCAGGGGAGTGGGAGGAGCAGGCATACTCCACAACTTTGGCATATGTGTATATGTTCATTTTACTCGCTGTTGTCCATTTAAAATCATTCTTGATTGAAACGTTTTACTACAGGTCCTATGAAAAGTGATGTGTAATATCTCTTTGGCCCTAAGTAGTTTCAGATCAATCATGATGAAACTGCTCACACTCCAGTAGTCAGCAGATCCTGTACCCCAGGCTTCATTTTGCTCTTTCTCAACAACTACAGAGGAAGTCCTACAGCTCCCACCCTCTTCCCTCTTTGTGATGGTACCCAAGTAGGGGGCTCTCCCTTCTCTGAGAAGAAGGGGAGGGAGTGTGGGAGAAGGGATTTTTAAGGATGGGACTGAGAGGAGAGGAGACAGGGGGACTGTGATCAGGATGTAAAATGAATACGAAATAAATGGACATTTTTTTAAAAAAGAAAGAAATGCATGGGGCCTAGCTTTTCATGTCCCAAGTATTCATAAGAGGATGCCCAGCTCTCAGCTGCTGACAGTCAAGTCTGCTCCATCAGTGTAACAGAATTAAGCAAGGCAGGAAGGCACAGTCGAAGACGGGGTCTTTCAGATGTGTTTTGAGACAGAGTATATAATACTCTCTCAGACAGTCCAGACCGACCTCAAATTAATATGTAGCCAAGACGATCTCAAACTCTTGATTGTTCTGCCCCTACCTCCCAAGTATTGAGATTACAAGCACATATCACCATGCCTGGTTTATGCAATGCCAAGGCAAACCCAGGGCTACCTGCATCTAGGCAAGCACGCCATCCACTGAGCAGCACCCCAGCCTCTTCAAACAGTTTTATAAATGACAGTGCTGCCCTTGGCTTTTTAACAACTCAAAAATAAAATAAAATAAAATAAAATAAAATAAAATAAAATAAAATAAGATGGGTAGAGTAACTGCCCAACTCAAAGGCTCTGGGTTTAATCCCCAGGACTGAAAAGGCTAGCGTCCCATCCTTGGTCTTCCAGTTCCTCCTTCCTCTGCTCAAACCAACAGAATCCAATCACCACAGACCTGGGGGCAGGGAGAAAAGGCTGGGTGGCAAAGGGAAATGACTGTTGAGATCTGAAGCAACAGCCAGGGGCCAGGGGCTTGTTTGCTGCTTGTTTAAAACCGCACGGGTCAGGCGTTTGTGCAATTTATACAGAATGAAAGGAGAGACAGCCCCTCGGCCCCATGTCCACCCGCTCGGCTGTGTTATTACTCTGTTGACTCACTGCGTCATCAATCATAAAAATCAAAACTGACTGTCAGACAAAGGGCCAAGGCCTCCCAAAGACCTGTGTGGCATCTGGGATCAGAGCCCTGCTAGGAAGGCTGAAATCCTGAGTTTCTCCGACGTCACCTGAGCCACTCTCCACCCACACGGCAGTGACCCACTTTCAGTGGGGGCGAGAGGAAAGCTGGGTTACACAACAGCCCAGATGTTTACTTCCCTCTTGATGACTGCTCAAAATAACACTCCCTGATGGAAACAAGGCTGTCCACAGACCTATGTGCTGCAGCCGGACCTGCACACTCCATGCCAAGCTTAATCAGATGCAGAGTCAGTCACCAGGGACTCTGTGCTCAGGGTACAACCTAGACTACATGGTACTAGGGTACATGCACAGACTAAGCATGTGTGTTCTGTGCCCCTTAGAGACGTGTGTGTGTGTGTGTGTGTGTGTGTGTGTGTGTGTGTGTGTGCGTGTGTGTGCGTGCGCATGCAGCCAGCTGTCATATATTTGGCCCTAGGGATTGGGAGGAGGGCACGGGTACTGTGGGCATTCTTTGCTGGCACCAGATATATAGATATATGCACCCATTGCACCTGGTGCATGTTCCTGCCTTGCATCATCGCTTGATCCCCAGACAGTGCTGTTGAGATCAAGTATGGATCAAGTCAGTCATGATCCCTGCAAATGTGCACAGGACGAATAATCTATTCATCAGTCCACTGAAAACTGTCGTACGTACATATGCATGTGTGTGTGTGTGTGTGTGTGTGTGTGTGTGTGTGTGTGTGCTTCTTGTGTAGCCATCCACATGCAGAATGCACAGGACACACAGTGGTAGCATTTACACAGTGTCACATGTACAAGGTGACAGTACCCTTTACTGGGTATACTAAGGCATCACAATACTAGGGAGGAGCTCTGAGGAAGGGCAAGCCACTCATCCAGAAAGTGACATTGGTGGACTCCAGAACTGTGGGCAGGTTAGGGACAAGGTGAGAGTTGAGACCTGATTAAAGACACTCTGACAGGGCCCTGGAGAGTTGGTTAAGTGGTAAAGCAGTTGCTGTGCAAATAAGGAGACCTGAACCCAAGCCAGATGGTTGCATCTGTACCCAGTGCTGGGCACTGAGAGTGGTAGATGCAAGCATCTTGCTGGCCAGCCAGTCTAGCCAAAATGGTTAGCTCCAGGTTTAGTAAGCATCTCTGTTTCAAACCATAAGGTAGAGAGAGCTAGAAGACAGTATAGACCTCTGGTCTCCACATGTACATATGTGCACACACTCACACACACACACACACACACACACACATGCAGACAGCAACATGCACACACACACACACACACACACACACACACACACATCTTTGTTTTTAATGTAATGAGAAAAAAACAATGGCAGATATCCTTGCTGCCGTACCTGGGGTCTATCTCTGCCTGGCTTGTTCACAGGCCAGCTCCTGGCTAGTTTTTGGGTTTCTGTTCCAGCATCCTCTCTGTCACTTTCTGGATGAGTTGCTTGCCCTTCCTCAGAGCTCCTCCCTAGTATTGTGATGCCTTAGTATACCCAGTAAAGGGTACTGTCACCTTGTACATGAGAATAATCAGGGCCAAACCAAACCAGTATCCATATTCCTCACACCCCTCAACCCAGAGGCCAAGACCTTGTGCCCAAGGCAGTGACTTTCGCTGTGGAAAACCCTTAGAGGGAGGACACAAGAAGAGATGAAAGAAGCTTCAAGAGAATGAAGACGCTGGTTTGGAGGGGTGCTAGGAAGCCCTGGAGCTGGAGACTGACCGCTAGCTGAGACGGCGCTGAAACACGAGTGTTTGTGGCAGAGCTCCTGGGGTCTGTGCGGGGTGGAGTGAGCTTTCAGAAGAACATGGACGTTCACAGATTCTGAAGCAATATCAAAGTAACAGATGTCCACTTGTGCATCGCTGCCCTCTCATTCTGAGGTGCTGCCTGCACGGTGTGTGAGAAGGAGGGAGATGTGGCTGACAAACCCCAGGGTCCAGCCACAATGCTTTCCACATGGTACACATATAAATACCACTCTCCACGGCACAGCTGCAGCTGTTCCCTCCAGCACCTGGCTCTGCTTGTCACCCTGCCCCAATCTTGCTCCACAGTGGCCTCAGCTGCAAGGGTCCTCCCCACATCTCTGCCTGGCAGGTCTCCCCTGAAGCCCATCATAGGACCTGCTGAATTTCAAGTGCCCTTGAAGCTTGTCCTCGACCTCCTCAGTTTTCTTTGGAATGGCATGTGTCACCCAGCCAGGGAATTCCAGATGCTGATCCTCAGTGCTGACAGGGGCATGGATCTGCAGATCAGAACCTTAGCCCCTCATCAGCCACACTGCTGGAGAGTAGGACTGTGGGGAGCACACACCATCGCACAAATGCACAGCATGAAGAGAACGAACCTACCTGGAGAATCAAGGCACAAACAGGTACCCATCAGCAGGGAACTGGGCAACAAGAGAAAGCAAGAATATCTCAGACCTCTACACACACATACACACACACACACACACACACACACATACACACGCAATCCCTCTTCTAATTGTAGATAAGGAATTTTCAGTGTGGGCACTTTCAGGAACTTTTGAAATCATTATTAAACCCTGAATAGTTTCCAGTCAGTCAGTCCTGATGAGCCTTCAGATACCACAGCAATCAACACATTGTCCTAGCCAGGCCTCTCCTCCAAAGGAATCATATCACCCGCTTGCTTAAGAACTAAAATACATTTCAGAAGTCCCTTCCACACCCTATCCATCTCTGGGACCCACCATAGAGGCTATCAAACACCCACACATACTGCAATGGAGTCTGGCAAATGTGTTATTGGGAACATGATGCTGTCAACAGCAGAGGAATCAGAAGGTCATAGCATCCTGCCTCGCCACATCCAGCCATATAGGCTTGAGGGTTGGATGGGGACTCTGTCCTCTGTTACTAACAGTGAATGAGACAAGACTCTTTACCAGAGTTCCAAAGGAAATTAAGTCAAGACAAGAAGGCATGGCCCAAGACAAGTGTCCATCTTCTGGCGCATGGTAGTGTGCCTCGGGTGTGGGATTTGACACTTTGTAAGATAGAGGTGGTAATACCTGCTCTGGACCAATGGAGGAGGCCCACAGAGGGCCTGACATGGCTACGGCTCTTACATCTTATAATGCGACCTTCCCTGTGTCCTGGTAAAAGAAGCAGAAGGTAATGAATGGAGTTCCATGAGTCCTCTCAATCCCCAAGATCCTAGATACTTTTATTCCATGAGACTTCTGTAATCATCAACACCTTTGGTAAGACTCAAAACATAGGTTCACATTCCCAAGATAATAGTACCTTGTAGGGACTGGCTCTTTTTAACCACCAACCAATCTGCCACCAAGAAAACTGTTGCTGACAGACCATGGGAAGAATGGACTTCCAGTGGCTTGTCACCAGAGCCACGCAAGGTGGTCAGCGTCTGAAGATCTGGAGAGGGGAGTCCCTCTATGAAGAGCTCTTTCTAATGTTGAAATCAGGAGGTCTCTGCAATAAACAGAGTGTGAGCCTCCTCACAAAGTAACGTAAACCCGATAATGCTATTTTTAAAAGGCTTTAAATAACTTTTTCAATGCAAAACAACCCACTTAAAGCAGACTTAATTCATTTTATGGGCCAGTTCTAAAGCAGAACCGCTGGTGCTCCAAAAGCCACCCTGAACCAAAGAGAGCCATTCCGTATGTCATCACCACTGGGCCACTCATGTTGTGACATTAAGCCAATAAGTTCCACATGGCTGGACGAAAAGGGGTATTCTCTGTATGGCTCGCTCGCTCTCCTTCATTTTGGGATGAGAGAGGGGATTTCCCTAATAGAATCTCCTGCGCTTCTGACTGAACCCATTTTATGCAACCAAAATAAATTAAATTAAATTAAAAAGTCCCTCATCTGAGCCTTTGGCTCCGAGTGAAGTCCAGAACTGAGCTCGGCTGATGTGATTTCCCTGATAAGTTCCTCTTACAGGCTTCACAGCGCTGGCCTCAAATCCACACTGCAGTCAATGGCAGTTCAGCCAAGGCACAGAGCTTGATAGTCCATTCGCTGCCTTTTAATTAAAATTCCAAGTTGGTGTTTTGTTTTCAAAGGAAGGATGGTGAGGCTCAAGGTCACCTAGTGCGGCCATGAGCCCAGGGGAAGAATGCCCGCCATGGTTTTACACTCCAGCGACTCTGAGGAGGGCAGGGCGCTGGCTGCCCCAGGAAGGATCGCTAACAACTTTCCGAATGGTTTCCGGATATAAATAGCAGCAATGGCAAGATATATTCTAGCAAGAAAGACTGGAATAAAAGTAGGTTACTGACTGGCAGATGCCTGCCTGCCAGTGGGCAGTGGAGCATCGGGACTGGGCTCTTTCTAGCTATATTTAGCATTCGCATTAATGTACTGCTGAACAATGCCCTTTCGGAGAACCACAGAAATCAGAGGAAGAAAGATGACGAAAATTGATGAAGCAATCGCTATGAGAAACCCCTGGGCACAATCACTGTGATAAATACCTTGTTAAAATACCGGCCCATCCCCACCTTATGTTTCCTGTTAACACGAGGGGTCCATTAGTGAACACTGCTACCTCCCAAAGGGGAAGCCATCTGCATTTAGGAGTTAGAGGCAAGCTGGGCCCCATCCAACCTGACAAAGCATCCCTAGAATTAAAAAGATGAAGGAGACTGCTGCGCATGCGCATGCTGGGGGGTTCTTTCCAGGTGCTCTAGGTTCGTGGGTGTTTTGTGTGTCATTTGTGTTCTTTTCTATGACAAAATCATAGATGGGGGGGTTACTCCTTGGCAAAACTTTAAAACGAACAAGATAGGAGTCAAAGGTTGACCTTGCCTTGTGTGGATCCTGGTTCTGGGGTCAGAAATGAGTGTGACCTGAAATGTTTTGGAAATGGAAAGGAAGGGGACCCTCCCCAGAAAAGAGCAAGCCTGGCCACCTGACCAGTTCTTGGGTCACATGACTCAGGCAGAGAGCGGTGTGTTACGTTGGAAGGATAATTTTTTTTTCAATTTTTATTAGGTATTTATTTCATTTACATTTCAAATGCTATCCCCAAAGTCCCCTATACCCTCCTCCCCCTGCTCTACCCACCCACTCCCCCTTCTTGGCCCTGGCATTCCCCTTTACTGGGGCATATAAAGTTTGCAAGACCAAGGGGCCTCTCTTCCCAATGATGGCCGATTAGACCATCTTCTGCTGCATATGCAGCTAGAGACACAAGCTCTGGGGGCTGCTGGTTAGTTCACATTGTTGTTCCACCTATAGGGTTGCAGACCCCTTCAGCTCCTTGGGCACTTTCTCTAGCTCCTCCATTGGGGGCCCTGTGTTCCGTGCATTAGCTGACTGTGAGCATCCACTTCTGTGTTTGCCAAGTACTGGCATAGCCTCATAAGAGACAGCTATATCAGGGTCCTTTCAGCAAAATCTTGCTGGTGTATGCAATAGTGTCTGTGTTTGGTGGCTGATTATGGGATGGACCCCTGGGTGGGGCAGTTTTTGGATGGTCCATCCTTTCGTCTGAGCTCCAAACTTTGTCTCTGTAACCCCTTCCATTGAAGCTTTGTTCTCAATTCTAAGAAGGGGTGAAGTGTCCACATTTTGGTCTTTGTTCTTCTTGAGTATCCTGTGTTTTACAAATTGTATCTTGGGTATTCTAGGTTTCTGGGCTAATATCCATTTATCAGTGAGTGCATATTATGTGAATTCTTTTGTGATTGGGTTACCTCACTCAGGATGATTTCCTCCAGATCCATCCATTTGTCCAAGAATTTCATAAATTCATTGTTTTTAATAGCTGAGTAGTAGTTCATTGTGTAAATGTACCACATTTTCTGTATCCATTCCTCTGTTGAGGGACATCTTGGTTCTTTCCAGCTTCTGGCTATTATAAATAGGGCTGCTATGAACATAGTGGGGCATATGTTCTTATTACCAGTTGGAACATCTTCTGGATATATGCCCAGGAGAGGTATTGCTGTATCCTCTGGTAGTACTATGTCCAATTTTCTGAGGAACCGCCAGATTGATTTCCAGAGTGGTTTTACAAGCTTGCAATCCCACCAACAATGGAGGAGTGTTCCTATTTGGGCACAGGGGAAAAATTCCTGAATAGAACTGTAAAGGCCTGTGCTGTAAGATCGAGAATTGACAAATGGGACCTCATAAAATTGCAAAGCTTCTGTAAGGCAAAAGACACTGTCAACAAGACAAAAAGGCCACCAACAGATTGGGAAAGGATTTTTACCAATCCTAAATCTGATAGAGGACTAATATCCAATATATACAAAGAGCTCAAGAAGCTGGANTCCAGAAANTCAAANAACCCCATTAAAAATGGGGTACAGAGCTAAACAAAGAATTCTCAACTGAGAAATATCAAATGGCTGAGAAACACTTCAAAAAATGTTCAACATCCTTAATCATCAGGGAAATGCAAATCAAAACAACCTTGAGATTCCACCTCACACCAGTCAGAATGGCTAAGATCAAAAATTCAGGTGACAGCAGATGCTGGAAGGATAATTATACCTGCTGATTCTGGTTCTTCACGGAGCAGTGGATTCCACAGAGGGTACGGTGTGTGGCATGAGGAATAATGACCACAGCTTTCGTCTCTCAGAGGCTGTGTGACCTTGTGAAAAATCCCCCCCCCCATGGTGCCAGCCTGTCTTTCCACATCTGAGAGACCAGGAGGATAAGAGTCTGCTGTGGTTCAGATGTAGTTTGTGTCCCCCCAAGCGAAAGCTTGGTCTCCAGTATGGTGGTGGTGAGACCATGAAAGTTTTAATAGTTGGGACCTCGTGGAAAGTGGTCCCTGTCACACCAAGAAGTGAGTTAAGTCACAAGCCAGAGGGGCTGCTGTAAAAAAAAAAAAAAAAAAAAAAACCACCTGTTGTCTCTTCTGTCCACCCTCACAGCACTGTGATGTTGTGATGTCATCTGCCTTGAAATCCTCATGGAGCTCATAGATGTAGCTGTCACATCCTTAAATCCCCAGAACTATGATCCAAATGAACATCTTTTGTTATAAAGTACCCAGCCTTGGGCATTCTGATACAGCACAAAACAGACTAACGCTTAGACCCAAGAAGACCTGCTATGGAAAAAAAAACAAAAACAAAAACAAAAAAACAAGGAAATGCACAGCCAAGTGTTTAACTTGGTACCTAGAATATTGTGAGTGCCCAAGCCACATTAGAGCCACATTAGTTATTTTGATGACCAGTGCTGATGTGTCTCCAAAAGCACAAGAGTAATGAATATAAATGGGGGATCTGAGACTATTCATTTCTCCCCAAAGCCTGGTAGGACACAGGGCAGATGGGGGCTGGGATGCGCTATCTTGACAGTTCGCTATTGGGAGCACCATTTATTCCTATATGGACTGAGCTAAGCATGCTGGGAGTAGAGGTCATGTATCTCCCTTTGTCTTCCCTCAGTTGAACATCTGACCTGTGTTCAAGGATCAGATTGAAATTAATCCAAGCTGCTAATTGATCCCATTCCCGCAAAACAGTCTCTTTTTTCACAGCAATAACGTGGATTGCATTTGTGGCACACATTTCCAAAAATAAAAATGAGCTTGGGAAGATGTTACTGTGATAGACAAAGCTAAGGCCTTTCATGTTGAGTAACACAGAGTCACGGCAAGTTATTTTTGCCTTAAAACCTTAGTGTCTTTTCACTGAGCCGGGTTACACTGAGAACAAGATGAGGCTGTTGGGTAGAAGAGGGCTAAAAAAAAAAAAATGATGATGAGAAAGGAATTTGCTGACTGAAGGTGTGATTTGTACGCAGCTATGAGATCGGGAGTGATGGGGAACAGAGAGGAGCCTTGTCTCTAGACAAGGGTGTTGAGCCAGCTGGTGTGTGAGAAGAACAAATGGCAGAGGCTACCTCCTCCGTGTGGCTACTGTGCACATCCCAACCTCTGTAAGAGTCAGCATCTCCTGCTGTAAGAAGACAATAATTCAAGCATTCCGCAGGGAATCGGGAGGCCCTTCTCCCTGGCAAACAACCTCCTCTTTTCTGTTCAGAGGGGGGAGCTTATAGCAAGGCCTGCCACAGGCTAGCCCAGGGGTTGGCTATGTCTCAATGTCTTCATCCAGATGAACTCAGGTTTCTGGAAACATCAAAGCAGGGTTTCCACTTGACCTCTGCCAGCACAGCTCTACTGAAACACCATTAAGACTTCCTTGTTTCCAGAAGTGGATGCTCACAGTCAGCTATTGGATGGAACACAGGGCCCCCAATGGAAGAGCTAGAGAAAGTACCCAAGGAGTTGTAGGGGGCTGCAACCCTGTAGGTGCAACAACAATATGAACTAACCAGTACCCCCTAAGCTCGAGTCTCTAGCTGCATATGTAGCAGAAGATGGCCTAATCNGCCATCATTGGGAAGAGAGGCCCCTTGGTCTTGTAAACTTTATATGACCCAGCACAGGGGAAAGCCAGGGCCAAGTAGTGGGAGTGGGTGGGTAGGGGAGCAGGGGCAGGGGTGGGGTATAGGGAACTTTTGGGATAGCATTTGAAATGTAAATAAAGAAAATAATAATAAATAAATTAAAAAAAAAAAAGACTTCCTTGTTTCAAAGGTTAGTAGCCTTTAGCCAGGATTTCTTTCCCTCCTTTTTGCAGCAATTTCCCACTGGCTGCTTTCCATATTAGAAACCTTTGGTTTTTGGTTTTTGGTTTTTGGTTTCTGCTTATTCACTTGCTTCTATGGTACAATTCTGCTCTAGGTCTTCCCGGCCTCTCTGATGCTTTTCCTCCAAGTATACATTTTATATAGTATGCAGTTCTGAGAGAGAACTGTGTCACCTACCAACATTCTTACACTTCTTCTTCTCTTCCTTAAATTATCTCCACAACCCCACTAAAAAGTCTCATTCATTTCCTTGTCTTCAATTCTCCATTCTTGAATTAATGGTTCCCAAGTCCATATCTAGGGTTCTAATGCCATTTCTGATCCTAAAACGGGAGGCAGGCAACGCAATAGCTAGACTGGCTGAACCACGGAAAAGTGGTGGGGACATAGCTCGAAACTCCACATTGGTATTTTCCACATAAGATTGTGAGTCCGACAATTCCTAAATTTCATATTTCACAAAAGAACTGAAAGTGCAGATTTCTGACAGTCCTTTACACATTTTCTTTCTCATCTGGGCCTGACAGAGAGGCTCGCCACAAACATCGAAACAACCCTGTCTTTGTGAGGTGGTGACCTAAGAATATACACTTTCAACATCCATAAGCTAATGTGTTGAGTGGCCTTTGAGATGTGGCTCTTCGGATGCTCAATAGAATTTGGAAATTTGTCATGATGTGGCCAAGGCTAAACAAAGCCCTCTGAGCCAAAGGATGAAGGAATGGCTGTCATCCTGAACCCAAGCAGGGTCAAATAGAGAATGTAATTGAGATGAAGATTCATTCAGCAAACAAGCTCTGTGTTGGCTTATCTATGTGCCCATTGCCACCGAAAGCACTTGTTGGTGCAGATGAGAGATCTTGATTAGTATGTTAATTTCATCTCTGTTGCTGTGATTAAAATATCCTGACAAAAGAAACTTAAAGGAGAAAGGGTTTATTTGTGCTTACCCCTAGAGCAATGGTGCTCAGCCTTCTTAATGCTTCAGTGCTTTAATACTGTCCCTCAGGTTGAGATGAGGCCCAACCGTAAGATTACTTTCATTGCTACTTCATAACTGTCATTTTGCTACTGTTACGAATCATAATGTAAATATCTGATGTGCAGAATATCTGAGATGCAACCCTGTGAGAGGGTCACATGACACCCCCTGAAAGGGGTCATGACCCATAGGTTGAGAACCTCTGTTCTGTGGAGACAACACACCATCATGGTGGGGAAGGCATGGTAGCAAGAGCATGAAGCAGTTGTCACCTTGCCTTGGCAATACAGAAGCAGAGACAGAACAGGAAGTGGGGTGGGACTATATGCCCGGAAAGTCTTCCCTGGCTTTCTCCATCCAGGCTCCTACTTCCAAAGGTACCAGAACCTTCCCAAATAGCACCACCAGCTGGGGACTAAGCTGAGCCTCTTGGAAACATTTCACATTCAAACCACAGCTGTCAAAGATATAAAACCTATATAGTATGAATATTTTAATTAGACATTGTCCAAGTCAACCCCATGCTAAAGATATCTAATAGCCAAATGTGGCCCATGGTCAACTAACTAGCTTTTCTTTCTGGATTCACAACTTTAACTGTTACTGTATACCTTATAAAAGTCTTTCTGGAGCAATCTTTACTTGAAAAGCTCTCTGTAATGCTGTCTGTTATTAAATATGCCCAGTCATATTCAGCATGCACCTGGGTGTAAAAATTCTGCATCCTTTCTGGGTTTGCTCTCAATCTAAGAGCTCTGCTACATGTCAATGAAATGTGTCCTGACTCTAGAGCCCCTTTTCTGTCTCCTCTGAGCTGTTAATTTCCACCTTTTTGTTATGGTAGCTCTGTAATATTCCAGTATCTTTCTCCCAATGGTAATCCTACTACGGACCAATTAATCTTCTGAAAAATATTTCTTTCCTCATAATTCCCTTACTCAGAATCTTCAAAGCTTTCTATAAGTCCAAAAGTTTAGTGTATCTCCTTCTGAAACTGGCATCGAAGATCATTATAATCGGATATGGTCTTTGCCCACTATTCCCAAGCATATTCTATATACTCTTTCCTTCTGTGGTAATAGAATATCCAATAATTTGCTGAAAACATGAGCATTTAAATACAAAGCTCATTTCCTGTGTCTCTTGAAGGTAAGTAGGCCTGGATGACTATCTTCTACTCAATTCAGTTGATACAAAGTTTTATGTGAGAAGTTCCACAAATCTTCCCTGAGAGGCATGTCATATACGCCCTTTATTTCCTCTATTTTTGTCCATTTTACCTCCTGTTGGAATTTTTTTTTTGAGACAGATAGAATATACAGCATAGCTTAGGTTTGCCTCAAACTTTCAGAAACCCCACCCCCCGCCTTTGCTGTCATGAGTCACTGTGCTCTGTCGTTTTTTGTCCCTTCTCCACCTTAATGGCTAGACTACAGCTGCATTGGTCAGGGTTCTCCAGAAGGAACAGAAACAAAGAATTCATATATAGATAGACATGGTTTATTATGAGAACTAGCTCATATAATTATGGAAGTCAAAAAAGTCCCACAACATGCTCTCTGCAAGCTGGAGACCAGAAAATTTTGTTGATGTAATTTGGTTCAAGTCCGAAGGGCCGGAAAAACAAGAAAGCCAGTGGTATGAACCCCAAGGCCATAGCTTAGAGTGGAAGGTCCAGGGAATCATGTAAAGATAAATGTCTTGATTCGAAAAGAGGAAGGGAATTCTTCCTTCCTCTGCCTCTTCATTCTGTCCAGGCCCTCAACAGACTGGATGATACACAAACACACTTTCCTGAGACTAGATTTTTATCAGTCCACTGATCAAATCCTAATCCCATTCAGAGTCGCCCTCACAGACCCACCTAGAAATAGTTTTATCAGCTCTGCAGAATCTCTTGGCACGGTCAAGTTGATGGTTAAAAGTGGACTTCGTGATGGTACTTTACAGTCTTGGACCATCAACTGAAGGCCTGTCCTGGAATAACAATGTCGAAGGAACCTGGATCCCAGACAATTCCCTTCCAGCCCTTGGCCTATCAGGCTTGGCAAATTTATATCTTAAGTCCTAGTTGCTTTGAGTTTTCTACTACTTAGCTAAACCTTAACCACATTAATCAACCCCATAGAATATATCTGTTTCCAGATCCTAACCATGTCTTATCCAATACTCAAGCTATATGTTGTCCTCCAAGCTTGCTCTGCTTCTCTCTCTCTCTCTCTCTCTCTCTCTCTCTCTCTCTCTCTCTCTCTCTCTCTCCTCATACTAAATCTGGGTATATTCTCACACTGAAATCATATTCCTCTCTTCCAAGACCTATGGTATAAAATTCTACATTCCAGTTCCAGGAAATCTTCCTCCATCCCCGCTAATAACATAGACGATCCCTCCTCTCCCTGCCTCCTACCCTTCCCTCTCTCTCTCCTTCCTTACTCTCCTCCCCAAGCATATTGTCTGATGTCACAGTAGTTGTGTGATCTCTATCAACATAGGTTCATATGTGCATACAGCATCCTATGTCTCCACATCATCAACGTTGTGCTTCTCAAACACAATGGGTATATGTGATGGCATTTGTTTAATTGAAGTCAGAAAAATCACCTATAGAAAACCAAGTGGCTGAGGCTTGTACACAGAGGATGTCCCTTTGGGTCTTGGGATAGATTGGAGACAAGGCATGCACTGTGTGCAGGATTCAAGTAGATCCGTGGGCTAGGGTTTGATGCACTAGCTCCCTCCTCCCTGTCATTGCTTCAACCCATGTCATTCTCAGCTCCTAGGAATCAAGTAGTCATCAACTCTCTACAACTTGCCCATGGCTTTCCCCTGCCTCACTTTTGCCCACGCTACCCCTAACAAGAACAGCCTTGGCATTACCCACTTGGCCAATGGGCTTCTTTGGCTGTGTAGTCATCATTCACACATCTCACAACTCTTGACTTGGATATAAGCTCTGCTGTACTCTAAAATCCATGCCTCTTTCCAGCTTTTTCTTTTGAAATCTTATCTGAATGACATGGAAAGTATCTTGGTTAAAAATCCAGGACTATGTGGTATATGGTCCTGTTGAGTGTAAGCCATGCTCTGAGATTATCCAAGGGCTGGTCTTGGTACCCAAGAGCTGCTTACCTGAAAACCTCCATTACTTCTCCTTATCTATGACCTCTGGGATGGCATCTGAATAGGAATGGTAGTGAAAGGCACTGAGAGAGAAGATAGAGCATATCCGGGCCCCAGACTAATCAGATTGAGCCTGCCAGATTATCACTTCTGAATGTCTGCCCAAGTAACATATGTCCCCCTAGAAACTGTGGCTCTTAAGCAGTTTGGGCTGCATGTCTACTCCATCTCTGTACACAGAGGTTTCTCACATGACCTCTGTCTCTCCACTGCACATCTAGAACATTCTAAAGCCAGGTCAGTGGTGAGGGTAACAATGGACATGCAGGAATGAGGGAGGATTGTGCAGCTTCCTGGCTGAATAGAAAGGAAAGAAAGGGGGAAGTGTTGGTTTCCAGGGGTTAAAAAAACAAGCCTCCTCTGAAGCATCCAAGGGCAATTTCCCTCTGTCCTCTGGAAGCCTCTGATCTCAGCCATTGACCCCACTGTCATCACAGAGCATTCTCCATGCACCTGCAAAAGCAAATTCCAACAAAGACCTTGACTTGAACCTTGGGCTTATTTTTCTTTTCTTTTTTTTTAATGCTACCTTTTTAAAACAAATTATTATTCAACATTACTTCTTGTTTTTGATGTAGGTAAACTGACTGTTTAAGCATCCCTCTAATGCTTAGGTCTGGGCTCAGCAAATCTTTTCCACAGAGGTCTAGGTAGTAAGTGCACTTCAGCTTTGCAGGCCATTCAGTCTCTGTCATCCTGCCCCACAGCAAAAGCAGCAGTGAGAAAGAAAAAAGTAAGCTAATGAGCATGGCTATGTTCTAATAAAACTTTATTTGCAAAAACACATAACCAAAGATTCAGCCCATCAGCTAGATTTTTGACAAGCCCTGAATCAACCCAGACATGAAAAGAATCCAAGGAAGCATCCAGAAAACAAACTGAGGGCATTTATGCCATCACTCTTCCAGCCAGGCACTTGTTTTTATTCCAACCTTCCAGTTCCAGATGTTAGAACCATAGGCACATCTGCTTACACCTGAGGCTCATAGAGAACATAATTTTTGGTTCTCAATCAGTACCTCTACCTGTCAGACCAAGAACTAGACCATTTGAACCTCATCTATTTCCATGCTGACCCTAGGATTTATCTCCACCTGCCATGACCCATGATGATTTATGGAACAAAATAACACAGCCACACAAGTCTGCCTCTGGTGTCACAGAGAATGTGATAGAGGAGGTGACATAAGAACAGGGTATTTGTCAAGCAAAGGAGAAACATAGCTATATTCTTTAGTTTTCTCCTCACGATGGCCAATATGATAAGAAGCAATTTCAGGAAGGAAGGACTTATTAAGGGCTTACATGGTGTCATAATTCAGGAGAGCCAAGAGCATGGGGAAGGCTTGGTGCTGGGACCAGCTCCTCTCCACAACGGTGAAAGACTGCCTACTCACAGCTTGGTGAGTGAACAGACAGACAGGACGCTGGAGCTCACCTGACGCTCTCATCTCTCCCTTTTCAGCTAGTTGGGACTCAACCTTATGAGAGTGTGCCATCCACTTTAAAGGTAAGGCTTATCTTCTTAGTTAATCCCCCCTGGGAAAGTTTTTATAGACTTACCCAAAGTAGTGCCTCCACAATGCCCTGAGTGCTTTTCACACTAATCACATTGACAGCAGAAATTAATCATCACAGTAACACATACCAGGGAGCATAAAGGAATGACCGAAGAAAAATGATGCAATTAGATATTAATTTTATAAAGTTATATAACTTTATTGGGAAAAGATAGAAGGCGGGGCCTGGTAAGGACACAAAACATGGGGAAGTTACAAGAGCCAGGGCAGGTGAGAATAACAACTCTAGGGCATGCAGAGGTAGCTGAGTAAGGAACTCATCCCATGCACGAGCAGCTTCTACTGTAATATTAAAAGAGCTCAGTGGCCACTCAGAAGGGGCAGTAGTGGAGAGGATAGGAAGTTGGTTAGGGGTAGGGACCGACTTAGGTCTTATTCAAGACAGCATTGAAGAGTGCTGGGGTCCAAACTGAGGTTGTCAGTACTTTATTTCCTGTTTTAAAACTCATTCTAAGATTCTCAAAATCAGTTATAATCCACCAACTCAAAAACATACTAATTTTCATATTTAAATCATTTCTTTTTTATTTTACTTTTTTATGTGTATGAGTGTTTTACCTGCATGTAGAAATGTACACTGTCTGCCACTATCTGCATGTTAGATGCCTGTAGAAGTCAAAGATGGTGGGGGGGGTGGGGGTGGGTATCAAATCCCACAGAACTGGAGTTATAGATGATTGTGAATTACCAAGTGAGCACTGGAAAATGGATGCAGGTCCTCTTCAAAAGCAGAAAGTATTCTTAGCTGCTGAGACCTCTCTCCAGCCCCTATTTTCCACATTTCCACTCTAAATGAGCAAGTATCCTGCAAACATTTCTGTGTGTCTTAGCTAACTAGCTGGATGTTTCATCTACATTTCATTCCATAGCACAGTGAATTATCTTCCAATTACTGGAATCCTGGATTTTTATGGAATACAGTAGTGTGCTGAAAATCCAGTAGAAAACTGAATAATTCCTGTTTGACCTGGTCTGCAGGCCAGTCAACAGGGTCTACAAGGGATGGAGGGGCAAGAGACTTGAAGAATGGAGACAAGACAGACTGTCTGAACAAGTCTCATTTATTGAAAGGCAACTATGGGCATATAAGCACAAGGCAACTATGGGCATATAAGCACAAGTTGGGGAGTGCAGCTGGAGACACTTAACCACAAATCCAAGATGTGCTTGAGAAAAACAGGTTGTTGATGGGCTGCTTGCAAAAACATCATGCTAGGAAAACAAGTCTCTTGTCAGGGTGGAAAAGTACCAACCTGTAAGTAAATAGCCCGAGATGGCTGCAGAGATGATAGCCGCTTTCTGCTCAGAGTCGGCTCCCGATACCTGTTCCTCTTGAGCTCTCTAAACCACTGTTCATGATTTGCTAGTCACTTAGCAAAACTTTGAAAGGCTTAAGGAAGCTTAAAAAGACTCTTAAATGTTTTCATGAAGAAAAGATAACTAGCCACTCTTAGAGGCTCAACACAACATGGTTTCTGTAAAGACCAAGGAATACTGGGTAATTAACTTCATGGTGGTCAGGAAGCAGCATGCAAGAACACATCCAAATTAAAGAATAAAGTGGTAAAGAATAAAGTGGTGGTGCACACATGTAAAATTCCATCACCTGGAAACCTAAGACAGAAAGATCACAAATATCATAGCAGCCTGGACTACATAGTGAACCCCAGCCTGGCTGGGACCATGTAGCCAGATTCTGTCTTGAAAAGGAAATTGAAGTCGTTTCTGCAATGATTGAAGGTACAATTCTTAGAAAGAAAAGGTAACAAACATAGCCAGAAGCATGATTGCTAGACCTAGGGAATTTAGTTGGGACATTTAGCAAGCAGGTGAAAGCAATGAACAAATTAACTATTTTTAAAACAACTTGTGACTCATTCACAGCCTTGAGTTCATTCAAATGGGTCCTTTGTTATTGTTCAAACTGGACCATGTGAGTATCTAATAAACAGAATGTCATGTGAACCTATTAATTGCCTAAGTCTGGGAAAGGGCTAAAATCCTTAAAGGCACCTAAGGATAAGACGCTAAGGTGAAAGGCGCCTTTTTGTCCTGTCTCCTGGTCATACACCTAGAGGAATGTAATGAATTCCTGATAGGAACCTTCCATGGCTTAGATAGGTGTCCCCTGTCATATGACAGGTGTTGCCCAGAGGCCCATGTGCTGAGTCTTAGCAGACCTAGTGAGAGTAAGTATAGTCGCTGGTTGTGTCTCCTTGAGGGAACTTTAGGGCATAGCTCTTCTACCTCTTTGATTCCTGGCTACCTTAGGTAAGTGATTTTGCTCCACCAAGGCCTCTTGCTATAGTGTCTTGCCTCACCACAAAAATGGTAGGCCAATTCACCATGACGTGAACCCCTAAAACCTAACCCAAAATCAGTCTTTCCCGCCTATAAGCTGATCACCTCAGATATTTTGACACAGAGACAGAAAGATGACTGACATAGAATCTCTTACTTCAGCCTTATCTCTGCCAAACAGATTCACCTCATACCATACCAATTCTTCTTACATGGCTGTTTTGCATTGTTTCTTACATGGTTGTTATATTCCAAGATCCCTAATTGCTCTCTTCTAAAACTCCCAGTGCTTTTGGTAAAACATTACTTCCTCACTTGGAAGATCTTTGATCTGAGATTAAAATAGATGAAAGGATAGATAGACTGACGGCTGGATGATGTGTGGGTAGATGAATGGATGGATGGATGGGTAGATGGGTGGATAGATGGGTGGGGGGTGGATGGATGGATGGATGGATGGATAGATGGGTGGATAGATGGGTGGGGGATGGATGGATGGGTGAATGGATGGATGGATGGATGGATGATAGATGGGTGAGTGGATAAGTGGATGGATGGGTGGATGGATAGATGGGTAGGTGGATGGGTAGGTGGACAGATTAGACATATAGAGATCCTTCATTCTCTCCATTCACCTTCTATGAATCTGCTAATAGAAGCTTACTTCAGCCCAAGCTCATCAAGGTCATTCCACTGCCTCTTCTTCTCTCACTGCCAGTCATAGTCCTGTCACACCCTACTACACTCAGGGTCCCCTGCAATGGAAACTTTTATGACCCCCTACTCCCACCCTAGGCACTGTATACATTCTGTATATGTGATCAAGTTCCACATAGCCAGATCCTTTGGCAAAACTAGACAAGAGTGGACTCCTAACCCAGGCCAGCAGTCAGCAGGCTGGCCAGCTTCTGATAAGTTACTAGGCTCAAATGCTCTGCTTGAGTAAAAACAGCAAAATAAAACCAGACCAATGAGGTCTTCTCTCTTGAACATCTGTGCAGAACATATAGAAAGGGGTCTTGAAAAGTAAAGGGGTTAAAACACTGGGAAAGAGTCACATTGCCTGAAAAGGCCCCTGGCTCCTGCTGCTGCCAGACCACAGATTACCCTGACACTAGAGCCCTTTTGCTCCAGTGTCTCCTTCAGCTTGCTTCCTTATACAACCCATGACCACCTGCCCAGGCATGGCACCACTCACAGCAAACCAACCAACAAGCAAGAAAATGTCTACCGGTCAATCTGATGGAGATAGTCTCTCCATTGAAGTTCCTTCTTCTCAGATGACCCTGGCTCCTGTCAAGTCCACAGAATCAAACCAACTAGACCATGGGATCCTGGAAATGTGTAGATTCCTTAGAAATGTAGGAAATCTAAGTACAGCTGCACACACATAAACACACACATACACACACACACACAAACTGACCTTCATCAAGTCCTGGCTCACAATGTCTGCAGAGTTCCAGCTCAGTGTGTTTCCTAAAGGTTGCTGGGCAGATCATAACAAGCAGAGCTGTGGCTCGTGTTTCCTTTTACCTTTTATATCCCTATGACCTTGGATCAGTTATTTAACCTCCCTAAGCATCAGCATTCTCATTTTCAACACCAGAATAAGAACTTCACCTACTTTTGTAACCGTGGGCTTTTCCACCCATGCACCGGTTCCTGAAATACTCTGAGGCTGAATTATTTATGAATAAATGACTAGACCTGGCGCTTTGGCTGGTTCACACTACCTTGTAACTTAGTTAACCCATTTTTTCTATTCTAAATCCTGCCATTTGACTAGTTACCTCTCCTCAGGTTCATGCTACCATCTCCTTCACTGTTGGAGGGGAAAATCCCTTCCTGTGCCTCACTCTATCCCAGAATTCCTCTCCCTGCTGAAGCTCCCACCTCCGATTTCCTACCCCAACTAATAGGCCATCAACTTTTATTGACAGGTGATGCTTACAGGCAGTACACAAAAGATTCCCTCCACATACTTTTTAGGATAATTGTGAAGAATAAATAATAGTGAGTCTGTAACATTTTCAACATAGAACCTGATGCACAATGAGTGCCCAAGAAGTCCTTCTGCTGCTAATAGTGATGGTGATGGTGAAGGTGATGAAGGTGGTAACAGTGGTAGAGAAGGTGATGGTGACAGCAACGGTAGTAATGACGAGTGTGATAGTAGTGATAGTAGCTGGCATATAGTCCTCTCAGAACATAGCCAATAACTTGAGAATGTTTTCTGATACATGAGTTGTTTAGCAAACTACTTAGTATAAGAATTGCAAAGGAAAGTAAGAGGCAGATATACATTAAAGTAAAAACTCAAATCTGAGGCCAGTGATGTGGCTCAGTGGGTGCATTCCTACCACTCCTGCTGACCTGAGTTCAATCCAAGGGACCCACAAGCTGAAAGGAAAGAATGACTCCTACAAATTGTTCTGGGCATATACCCAGAAGATCTTCCAACTGGTAATAAAGAGACATGCTCCACTATGTTCATAGCAGCCTTATTTATAATAGCCAGAAGCTGGAAAGAACCCAGATGTCCCTCAATGGATACAGAAACTGTGGTACATTTACACAAT
>NC_034597.1:49204820-49218002 GCF_900095145.1 Mus pahari | reverse complement strand
ATCAGCCTTCATTGGGAAGAGAGGCCCCTTGGTCTTGTAAACTTTATATGACCCAGCACAGGGGAAGGCCAGGGCCAAGTAGTGGGAGTGGGTGGGTAAGGGAGCAGGGGCGGGGGGAGGAGGTATAGGGAACTTTCGGGATAGCATTTGAAATGTAAATAAAGAAAATAATAATAAAAAATCTTTCAAATAAAAAAATTTAAAAATTTAAAATTTAAAAAAAAAGAATTCCCTGGCAGAAACTCTTGTTTAAGGATAAAAATTAGAATCAAATAGATCAAAAGACTTGCACAATTTACAAAACTAAGAGGTGCCCATGCCTGGGTTTGGGCCCTGTACAATTTCAATGGCATCTTTTGCATTTTGTCATGCTGCTACACAAAATAATCGACAAAGTACCCCTGAGTAGATGATGAGGAACCCCAGCAATGTTTGTTCACTATAGTAATGGTTTCAAAGCACTAATATTTATTCTCAGAAGAGGACCTGTCTATACAAAGTAGTCTACCATTTGAATCTCCCATTGAACTGCAATCCCTGTGGATATTTGATCAAGGCTGACATTTGAACATCAAGGGTAACTACTTGAATTACTCTGTCTAAACATTGACTTTTAAAGAGGATGCAAGCCACAAGGTGTCACAGAGTGATTTGACTGCCAGAGTTGACAAGCATCCATCAGGTGCAGGCTCATTAGCAGGAAACTTGAACTTTCAACTCCACAGGTATTTTCATGCTGTCTCTGGCTGACTGAGCTCGGAAATCTTGCTTTAGTCTGGATAAATGCCTTTGTAGGTTCTGATGTTCGGGGATAGGAGAATGCTGGCAGTTGCTGAGCATCACTTGCCACACTTGGGCACTTCACCAACTCTCTCAGGTTCAGAGCTCTAGGGCTCCTCTGAGAACCACACCATCTCAGGATGTAGAAATGAGGCTCAGTCATTGCCATGAGTCATAGGAGCCACCAAAAAAAATTGAACTGCATCTCAATTCTCTGTGCTACCAAACCTCAGTGATGCAAAGGTTTATAGACAAGATAGCTTGGATTCAAACCAAGCTCTGTTACCTCTAGCTGAGTGACTTCTAGCTCCTTGCCTAATGTCTCTGGCCTAACTCGCCTCACTCTGTTCCACAGTACTTTCTATGAAGTAGAACTGAAGTGGAAACTTCTGATTTCTTTGGAAAGTCAGTTATGTCAAAGAACATTTCACTGAAGCAGACACAGGTGAAAGGATGTTTTGATAAAGCAAGCACATGAAAGGACATATGATGAAGGATTCTTCACTAACAACACGCATGTATCGGTTCACCTTGTATTGCATTGCTGAGCTCCATTTGCTGTGACTCCATAGAAAGAAACACACACACCCCCCCAAAAAATCTATATACATATACATATACATATACATATACATATACATATACACATAGTGGTTCTCTGGTGGCTTCTTTCCACTTCCAAGGACTTGGGCTGATTGACAGAGTGATGTCAGCTGATACAGACTCACATAGTGAGGCAAGACCCATGATGTTTGAAGGAAGTATAATTAGGATCCAACAGAAAGTGACAGGGAGGGATGGTTGTGGGGGCAAGGGGGTCTTGCATAGCTGGCTTTGCAAATGCTCCGTGGTCTCCCGCCTTCACCTTCACTGAACTTTGCTTCCTTGAGAGAGGCACTGCAGAGAACGTCTCCTGACCTCCCTGCTGGTCCTGGTCACTGCTGCTGACTCGTGCCAACTCAGCAGAGGCCTGGCTGTTTCTGCTGGGTCGTGCCACAGCCGTTGATTCGTGTTTGCTATCCTGGTGCTACTGAACTTGGCTGTTGGTATATTCCTGAAGCGTTTGCAAGTGGACCAAGCTGCTGCTGAGAAAAACTGAACTGAATGAACTGCTGATTTCCCGACAATGCAGATTGAATTGCTCCAAAGAACAATTTCTAAATAGGTCTGCTTCCCCCATACCCTAATGACCTTTCTTTCCCACTATGTCTGGTGGGTAGAGGGCTAAAAGGGAGGTTAAAGCATTTAAGAACCCTTATTAAAAGTAGGATTTGGAAAATTCAAGCAACATAGAAGAGCTTTACAGCAAAGTCTCAGTACAGAGCAGTAGCATGTGACACACAGTAACTATTACTGATTATACCACTTATTATGACTTAGCTCTTGACTTCCCAAAGGCCAGGTGTTGTGTTGAAGGTGTTGTTGCTAGCCTGATGAATTATTAAGTGGTAGCGGGACCTTAAGAAAGTCTCAAAGGAAAGACCATTGGAGGTGTGGTCTTGGAAGAAACATCGGGTCTCCAATTTGTCCCCTTCCTCTTTCTTCTCCTCCTTTGCTGCCAGCCAATCATGGATTGAAACACCTTAAACTGTGAGCCAGAACAAACCTTTCTTCTCTTTACAGCAGTGGCCTCGGATACTTATCACAGTGAGGAAAAGCTGAATCACTGAATAGCTTCCTTCTGTTGGTATCTGTCCTTAAAGTTTTTTTTTTCCTTCCTCAGTTTTGATGCTAAAAGCTGACTCAAAAAAAAAAAAAAAAATCAGGAAAGCTCACTGTAAAAAGTGCTATGCCCATCACTCTCTATGAAGCAAAACACTCAGGCTGTGAAAGAGCTGGCACGGTGACGGTGAGAAGAATGTGAGATACAAGTTAGTAAAGCTGATATGGCAGCAGCTCAGCTAATGCAGTTCCGGGCTGTGGTCCCGACGGCTTCATCAGCAGAGCACGGAGGTGATGCGCCTTTAACAGCCTTTCTCAAACCCCACCTGGAAAATCACATTAAATTCTGGGCACTTCAATACATAAAGATGTCGAAAGGCTGAAGGACGTTCGGAGAAGAGTAATAAAAACGATGAGAGGCTGGGAAACTCAATTTACTAGAAAAGATTAAAGAGCTAACTCTGCGCAGCACGCCTGGGGCTGTCGAGAAGCTTAGAGAGAATACTAGAAGCTTAAACAGCCAGGAGGAGTTATTCCGTACAGTCCACGGAGACACAATCGAGAGGGGAAGATGGAGAGCAGAGAAGAGACAGGCGAAGTCATGTCACTGGGCTTTTTATCTAGCATGCTAAGAGACTCAGAAACTAAGGATACCAAAAGTCAGTGTTCTGACTCAGCAAGATGATCCCATTTTTCTGACCCACGTGCATTTCTGTCTCGTCTCTACACATCTATCACCCCAATGTACTGAAGCTTTCCTGTTGGTCCAAGTGTGGGAGAGTAGGAATGCATCCATCTTCTCGCTGTTGACTCCAGCCCCAGTGTGGTGCCCACACACAGCTATATGGCCCTGTGAATGTAAAGTGAAAGAGTGACTGGATGAACAGACCACTTTCAATGAAACAGAATGGAATTCGGTATCTACTGTAAAGAATGGTGTGTCGTATTGAGCGTTATTTTTAAGATTTATTTTATTTTGAATTGTGAGGAGGGGCTATGTGCACATGAGTACAGTTCCTATGGAGATGAGAGGACAGTATCGGTTCCCCTGCAGCTGAAGTTACAGCTGCTTGTAAGCTACCAGACTCTGAGAATTGAACTCATGTCCTCTGAAAAAGCAGCAAGCTCTTTTAACCACTAAGATACTCCCCTTGACTATATGTGTGTGTGTGTTGTATGTTGTGGTATGTGGCATATACATGTATGCCCTATGTGCTCATGTACATGAGTCCACATGTAGAAACCTGTCTCCACCCCACCAGTGAAGTTCCACCAAACATGGCTTTCTATGTGGCAGCTAAGGATCTCGACTCAGGTCCTCACATGTGTATTGTGGGTACTTTATCCACTGAGCCATCTCTCCAGCCGTGTAATGATCATTTTAAAGAAGCAAAGATCTGTCAGAAACATTGGTATAGATTAGCTCATAGAATTGGAGGTTGGAAGGGCCACTACATGGGAGATGCTAGCCAGTTTATGACTGTATCTACACCTTGCCCAGCTTACTGTACACTGATATTTCTATTACTTCCATTCCTCTATGAAAAGTATTCAATACTTAATGGATATTGGAGATATATATACAGAGAGAGGGGGGAGAGGTTTGTTTTTTTTTTTTTCAATTCCATGAAGCACCAGATGACCTTTTCTTAAAAAGGAGTCATACTACCTGTGGCCACATGGATGGTCCTGAAGGTCATAATGCTAAACAAAGTGACACAGAAAGTGGCATGGTCTACTTATAAATGGAAGAAACATCAGAGAATGTTTGGGGACCCACTGGTACTTCAGGGAATACAGGAAGACAGACAAATGCTGGCTGAAGAAGATACACAGGCTGTGACCAATAATAAGTCATATTAGAATTTGCTCTGCAAGGCCAGGAGACCAGAGCATTTCTAAAGACAGGCAAAGGCTGCTGACGCAGGCCTGTCACCCCAACTACTCTGGATGCCAAGACAAGAAGGTCTTAAATTCAAGGTCTGTCTGAGCACCAGGCTGAGTTCCAAGTCAGGTTGGGCAACTTAGTGAGATTCTGTCTCAAAAGAAAAAGAAAGAAGAGAGGTGGGGTACAAGCTGGGGACAGAGCACTTATGTAGCACGTAAGGTCTGGCTCCACCCCCAGTACCACTCTATAAATAAATAAATAATATATAAATTTAAAAGTCCCTAAAGCCAAGAATACAAAACAGGCCTGCTGAAGCTTAACCAAAGATGCACAATTAGGAATTAAAAAAAAAAAATCCAAAATGGAAAAAGCTGATTCCTAAGTCATTTGTAAAGAAAATCAGACTGGATCTGAGCCTGAATCTAGAGCTTATGCCCAATTCAGATGTGTCAATCTGAAGGGCGCGTCGATTACCTACCCACTGTGACCAATGTTCTGTTACCTCAGACCCGGCTGGGGGCTTTACTTAAAATACAGAATACACAGCATGTCACTCTACTAAAGCTTAGAACATTTCAAATACAAACACAGCAGGCCCCCTGCAGTCCCTTGCTGCCCTGGTGGCTCCAGGAAGGATGAATGGGGGCCCAGTGCTAACAAGAAGGGGGCTCAGCTGTATGGTGTGGCAGGGGGAAGAGAGAGAAAGATATAGTTCAAAAGTTAATCTGGGGGCAAATCAGTATAATCCAGTGGACTGGGACTTGGGGAGCTGGAGGGATGGGGTGACCCAGACTCACTGGGTTTCTCTAGAATCCTGCCACCATCCAGATGACACTCACACAAGGTGAGCGCCTTCAGAGACGGGCATTGATATATTGGTATAGCTCCAAGGGTCAACACAACTTCTAGCTCAAGCTATCCAGTAGCGACTGTAAGTCACACAGCTCCCAGAAAGTGCTTGGCAAGGATAGCGATAATTAAAATTTTATAGGTGGATCTTCTGCAGAGGAAGGGAGGGAAGGGAAAGAGGGGTAATTCAGAATGCCTTTCCACTGGGCAATCAAAAACAAAAACAAAACAAAAACAAAAATAGAAAAACCACCTAAGCTCTTCAACGAGTCCCTAGAGAAAGTCTGCCACACACCACCAAGGCAAGTGACAAAGGAATAGAGGCTCTTTACTCAGCTCTCGCTGGCCAAGATGCTGGCTGGCTTTTTGTCTACTTGACAGAAGCTAAACTGCCTCCATCAGACTGACCCGCAGGTAAGCCTGTGGGGTCATTTTCGTTGTTAATGAGTGATGAGGAAGGGTCACTGTGCATTGTCCCATCACAGGCAAATCCTGCCATCTACATAAAAGAGCAAACTCAATAAGCAGCTTTTCTCCACAGCCTCGATTACAGTCTGTGCCTTGTCTTCCCAGATGGTGAACACCTATATGGCCATTAAACCTTTTCCTCCCCAAGTTGCCTTTGGCAGTGACAGTTTAGCACAGTAAAAGAAAGGACACTGAGAAAGCCTCATCTCCAGACCACTTAACACTCATTTCCATCTCCCGGTAACTCCAAGGAGATAAGTCAGAGGAGCAGCATGACAGCCACTGGAGCATCTCATTCCAGAAGGAAAGAGGACCCCACTGTTGGCTTTGGTTCTTTAAGTTGGGAAGTTTTGGGTTTTGTTTTAATTATTGTGACTACATGTAAACATGGGCATCTTGGTATGGTGAGACGTCATGTGATCTGATCTGGTCCTTCCTTAGGAGTAGGAAGACTGATGAATACCTGCATCCGAATGCCCTTCCAGGCCTTGTGTCTCAGCACTTGGTGCTTTGACTCTCTGGATAATCTCTAAAGTAATTGAAAAGGTCATTTCCGAAATGTAGACTTGGCCACCAAGTCTCAAAAAGAAGGGAAGGCAGAAGAACAGAATGCCAGCAAAGGATCTCTAGCCAACTAGCTCTAAGGAAACATTCAGTTTTACCAATGATAATAGGTCATTGTTGTTGTTGTTGTTGTTGTTGTTGTTGTTGGGTTTGGTTTTGTTTACTGAAGACAGGTTTCTTAGGCTGACTTGAAACTCCCTGTGTAGCTAAGGATAAGCTTGAACCTCTGAGGTTCCTCCTTCCTCCAGCTCTTGGATACTGGCACTGCAGGCGCTCAGTATATACTGTGATAGAGATCAAACCCAGAACTTGGTCCAAGCTCAGCATGAAAACTCCAACGGAGCTCCAAAAAAGTTCCCTAAAGTCATTTTCTGTAAAGCAAAATTTTACTGCCCAGGGAGTCTGACCTACAACCCTGCTCAAGGTCTACATTTTGACTCTGCCTTTGGATTTTGTTACTCATTTAAAGTGGGCAAAATATGCTGGGATGTAATTCAGTAGTAAAGCACTTTCCTAGAATATGCAAGGTCCTAAGTTTAATCCCCAACTCCAGAAGCAAATGAATAATAAAGTGAAAAGAACCTACTGATATGATAAAACACTGACCAAAACCAGCTTGGGAGAAAAGAGCTTGTTTGGCTTACACTCTGCATCACAGTCCGTTATCAAGGGAAGCTGGGGCGGGAGCTCAATGCAGGAACAGAAGCAGAGACTGAAAGAATGCTTGGCCCTCCCACATCAATCATTAATAAGAAAGCAATGCTTTGAAGACCTGCCTGCAGGACACTCCCACTCCCATGGAGGCATTTGCTCGACTGAGATTCGCTCTCCTGAGATGATCTGAGCTTGTGTCAAGTTGAAAACAACTAACCAGTGCAAGCCCGCATAAAGCTGCGAGGCTACATGTGAGTATGTGTAGACTTGGACTTCATTAAGTGGAGTGGCGGGAGGTCATGGGATCTAGGCTGCAGATCCTACTGTCCCCTCTCAAACAGGAAAAGGACTAAGATGGAATAAAAGGAACACAATAGTACAGTCTCAATGTTAATATTTATAGGGCACATGTATTTACTTATTTACTTGTTTACTATGAATCTGGTGAGTGTGTGTGTGTGTGTGTGTGTGTGTGTAAGAGAGCACTTGTGTATGTGAATGTGGGTGTGGACATGCCACAGTACACATGTAGAGGCTGGCAGACGACAACCTTTGGTATTATTAGTCTTTGTCTTCTACTTTGAGGATTCTCTCTCTCTCTCCTCTCTCTCTCTCTCTCTCTCTCTCTCTCTCTCTCTCTCTCTCTCTCTCTCTCTTTCACACACATACATCTTTCTGCTGTGCCTCCCATCTTCCAGAAAGAGAACTAGGGATACAGACACTCTAGACATAAGTCCAGTTTTTACATTGGTGCAGGGGATTTGAACTCATACTTGTGCAGCAGGTATTTTTAACAACTTAGCCTTTTTCCCTGCCCCTTTATTTATTTTTAATTGACAAATAAATATTATATATATGTGCTATAAAACATGTTATTTTGAGCTATGTATACACTGTAGAACAGTTAAATCAAGCTCCTTAGCCTATGCATGGCCTTGGTTGTTCTTACCTTCTCATCTGGAATTTTCAAGTATGTGATATATCAGCAACTACAGTCACCTTCTAGAGATCTCTTGAACTCATTCTTCTTTGTAACTGAATTTTAGATCCTTCCACGTCTTTTCCATCACTCTACCCGGAGCCCCTGACCATCACATTCTGCTCCCTACTTCAGAATTGACTGTGTCTACGTCACTGTTTATTTCTCTCTCCTGTGATACCAGAGCAGCTGTGCTCAATGCTCTCCCACATGTGGAGCCCCCTTAAATGCTCACTGAAGGATCCTCCTTCCACTATTTCTATAGTCTTTGCAGCTCTTATGACCCTGGAGAACTTAACTGCACGGGCGAAGAAGAGTCTCAAAGGCAGTCTATGCTCCATGGCCCGGCTACCTAACGGATGGTTAAGGGAAAGGCTGTCCATTCATAGACAGCCTGTGGTCTTCCCCCTGTGGAGTCCAGTGATAAATTTTAACAGGTAGAAGTGTCCTCGGGAGTCTTGAACTGTCTACCTGAGCATACCTTCTCTGTATAGAGGAAGGGATACAAAATAAATAAGAAAGGAAATAAAGAATATTTAGAATTGTGACCAGAAGGGAGAGTTAGTTACTGGGACAAAACCAATGTAGATTGGATAGTTGGGCTTCCAAAGGGACTGTCTCTCATTCCAGTGTAAATTAAACTAAATTGAGTCATTCCTCTTTTCTAAATTCTTTTTTTTTTTTCAATTAAAAGTACTAGTTATAGTATTGCAAGCCTTTAATCCCAACACTGGGAAGGCAGGGCCAGCAAGATCTCTGTAAACTCAAGGCCAGCCATCCTGGTCAACATAGCTGGTGACTGTTGTCATGACAGAGATGCTCCAGAGGAAGAAAGAAGGCTGAGGCTAGGCCACTGCATCTCCTATCTGGAATGGGATGAAGGCTAACAATACTGTGTCCACCCTGAGAGAGGATGCAACTTACAAATGACACCCTGTATTCTATATTTGACTACCAGAGCAATCGGCAGTGGCACCCAGAAACCCATTTTGATCCAGGTAAATTGCGAGATGGGGCTTTCCCTGTGGAGGATGTGGATAGCATGCCTCTGGTATTGCAATACCTCATAAAAGAGAAAAGCTGGGGCCGGCTCTGGGAACCGAGGCCAAGCCACACGTTGTATGAACTAGCTAGTTTATTATCTACAGAACAGAGGAAATCACACTCCTCCCTCTCAAGACTCTTTAAGGATTCAGATGTCAGGTGTATAAGGATAACGACCATCTTACACAGACATCATTACTGTGTGGTAATGACAGGCCTGGTGCTTTTCAAAATGCAAAATCTTCATTTACCTGATCTGAAAAGCAACCTCTACAGAACTAAGAAGAGAAGATAGCAAGATAAGATATTGAGGGAGGTAATTTCATCCCCAGCCTCAAAATTAGAAAGGACAGAGGAGCTGAGATTCAGATCTAGGTGACCTGATTACACACCTGCTCTTTTCTTTCTTTCTTTTTTTCTTTTATTGGATATTTTCTTTATTTACATTTCAAATGTTATTCCCTTTCCTGGTTTCCCACCCAGGAACCCCCTTACTCAGACCCCCTCGCCCTACTTCTATGAGGGTGTTTTCCCCCACCCACCCACCTTGTCTCCCAATCCTGGCATTCCCCTACACTGGGGCATCGAACCTTCACAGGACCAAGGGCCTCTCCTCCCATTGATACCAGACAAGGCCATCCTCTGCTACATATGCAGCTGGAGCCATGGGTCGCTCCGTGTGTACTCTTTGGTTGCTGACAGGAGCCTGATATAGCTCTGTCTCCTGAGAGGCTCTGCCAGAGCCTAACAGGCAGATGCTTGCAGCCAACCATTGGACTGAGCACGGGGTCCTCAGCATACCTGTTCTTTAAATGCTGTGCCAAAGCACCTGGTAGAGAAAGGATGCTTAGCAAATGGGCATAGATGACATCTTATTACAAGAACTATCCTTAAACGCTGGTACCCCATGGATCTTCACCAGTCAGCATCCCAAAGGCAAATGGATATTCTCTACCCAGATTAACACCAACACAAATGATTCTTATCTTAATGGGCTCAGATCTTTTTAAGCAGCTCCAACACATCTGAACAGCTAATTAATAAAGGCTGTGGTACCCAGTTGCTATTAAGTACAACGATGCACACTGCGTGGCACAAAACAACATGATCCATTCACCACCTTTCAAATAAAATCTTTACTCCCAGTTGTAGAAGCAAACCCGAGGCTTTGATCGGGCCGCCTCACTTTTGCACATAACTTGTTTGAAGAGTATTTTGTACTTTAAGTCATATCTTAAATACAAAGACCTCCAGTCCTGAAGTCACAGTCCGAGTCACCGTGTCACCTATCTCTCGTCACCTACACAGCAAGTGTCTGAATTCTTGCATTCGCTTCAAATGCTTAATGCCTAAGTAACTGATTGAACGGTTTATAATTTGTTCCTACACGTGTTACATGGCCCTTAATATAGTTCCTTGAGTATGCTCAGAACCATGGGGTGTGGTTCCCGATTTAGCCTCCTGACTGTCACGTGTTTCTGAGATAAAAACAGCTAGCCCGGCATTTTGAAATGTAACTGCTGCCCTGAACTAAAAATATGGAACTATTACAAAGCACATCAGAGAGATGCCCTACTTGGTGTTTCATGAGTGGTTTCTTTTCTCGTTTGATTTTTCTCCTGCTTCCACACATCTGTTAGCCCTTCCCGTACACCAAGCCACTTTATCCCGTGAAAGCGCCGTGTTAGTTTTCTTGTTGTCATGACCAAATAACAGATAAGAAGCAATCCACGAAGAAGGGGCTTACATGGCTTCACATTTTAAAAGGGTACAGTACAGTGTGACTGGGGAGTCACGAAGCGTGAAGCTGGGTGAGATCTCACACCTACTCCCTGCTTAGTAGAACAGGAAGCAACCTTGGGGACAGGAAGTGAGGCCAGGCTGCAAAGCCCACCCCTACTGACTGACTTCCACCAGTGAGAAATCACCTCTGAGAGGTTCCACAGCTGTCTAAAACACAAATTATGGAGCAAGTGTTCAAACACAAGCCCATGAGGCACGTTGATGTTTAAACCATAATGTTAACAGTTTTCCAAAAGGAAGACTCGACTGGAATCTGGGAGAGAGGCTGTCACAAAAGCCCCACTCATCCCTTGGTCCCACTCATCTTCATCTTCATGGCTCTCTGAGGTGCACATCTTAACACTGGGTCCCTTCCTCTGACTCTACCCTCCCACTTCTACTTAGCAAACTTTAGGGAAATTTCTTGACAGAAAATGTTAGGTTGCAGTTGTTAGAAAACTGAGAACATTTCTATTGGATTCCCTGATACACTGGATCTTATAAGCACCCATTGTCTCATCCACCTGATGACTTCAGATAAGTGATCTTGGCTGGCTTCTGTTTACTTTTTGTTTTAATCATTTTATACCATATTTTCTGATTTGTTTTCATGGCAAAAGCTGGCAATCAATAAACTGCACATGGGTGTGTAACTTGATGGACATGATAGAGTATTCGCCTGATAAATCAAGATTCAAACATGCACATCAGCAGCCAGTGTCCCTTTCCCATTGGGTAGTCCTTTCTCATGCCTATTCTGCTTGACCCTAGGGAACTACTGATCTTTTGAGAAGTCTGTATTGGCTTCCAAAACAGTGTCCACTCTTTTTTATCTGCCTTCTTTCTTGACTACAGTTGTCTAAACTTTAGACTCTAAAGCACTGTTTTTGTCCAGCAGTGTCACACTGTCCAAGTATACCAAGGTTCTTTTTTTTTTAACATGAAGTATACCCTCGGTTCTTACATCTTCTGCCTATTACAAATAAAGTCACATCTTTGTATGTCATGGGCATGGGCTTTGGATAATATTAGGTACATATGTAGAAGTGTGGCTTAATCAGTTGGGAGTCTTAAGACTCTGCCAGATGTTTACAGAAGTTATATGTTCTATATTCCCAACAGCTGTGTATCAGTGCCTTGTCCCTCACACTTCATGCAGGCAAGGTTTTAAGTTTTAGCTGGTTTTCTGACTGTGGCTTAATTGTATCCCCTAGTGAGACTGGGCACATTTTCAATGCCTCAGGACCTTTGAATGTTCTTTGGAGAAGTATCTGTTCAAACTTCCTTCCCAGGTGTGGTGGTTTAAATATGCTTAGCCCATGAGAAGTGGCACTATTAGGAGGTATGGTCTTGTTGGAGTAGGTGTGGCCTTGTTGGAGGAAATGTCTGTAGGTGAGAGTCTAATGCTCAGGCTCTGCCCAGGATGGAAGAGACCTCCTCCTGGCTGACTGGGAAAGAGACCCTACTCCTGGTTGCCTGCTGAAGATAGTTCCAGTCTGCTACCTTCAGATGGAGATGTAGAACTCTCAGCTTCTCCAGCACCACGTCTGCCTGGATGCTGCAACGCTCCCTGCCATAATGATAATGGACTAAACTCCTAAAACTGTAAAACAGTCCTAATTAAATCTTTATCTTTATACAAGTTGCCTTGGTCATGATGTCTCTTCGTAGGAATAAAACCCTAACTCAGACACCAGGTTTTAACCAAGTTGTTTGCTTCCTTGAGTTCAAAGAGGTTTGCACACACTCTGCACATAAGCCTTTATCAGATTCCACATCTACTAAGATGTAGCCCTTCTCAGGGATATTGGCGTTTGGAGAAGGTTTTTCTTTGATTGACTTTTGTTGTTGTTTTAGGCTTTTCTAGATCTCCTGCATTTCCATATGAATTCAAGAATCAGAATTTTTACTTCACTTTATGTATTTATTTATCTTTTTTTTTTAACTTTGGGGGAGGGATGCACTCATGCATCAACATTTCTATGGATGTCAGAGGACAACTTTCTGGAATCAGTTCTCTCATTCACCATGCCAGTGCTGGGATCAAACTCAAGCTATTGGGCGGGCAAGCCTTTGCCTACTGAGTCTTCTTGCTAGCTCAGAATCAGTCTTTTTAAGCTCTACAGATTGAGATGGGGATGTAGAGGAAGGGTCAGGAAGATTTGAATGCGAGGGAATAAGATTTGAATGTTAGATGAGAGAGAGGGGAGGGAAGGAGAAGAGATGAGATGGGTTGGGGAAAGAAAGAGTGGGGTGGAATGGGTGGAAAAGGAGGAGATGAGGGATGAGTGGAAGAAGAAGTGATGAGATGGGATAGGATGGGGTGTGAGATGAGGGGATGGGATGGGTGAAAGAGGATGGGGTAGGGCAGGTGAGGTGTAGTGGGTGGGATGGGTTGAGGTAGGGTGGGATAGGGTAGGGTGGCCTGGGTGGGGTGGGATAGGGTGGGATGGGATGGGGTGGGATAGAGTGGGATGGGATGGAATGGAATGGGATGGAATGGGATGGGGTG
>NC_034597.1:49198895-49204625 GCF_900095145.1 Mus pahari | reverse complement strand
GGGGTAGGATAGGATGAGGTAGGGTAGGGTGAGATGGGGTAGCATGGGATAGGGTGGGGTGGGGTGGGGTGAGATAGGGTGGGGAGTGGTAGGTGGAAGATGAGAGGAGATGGGATGAAGTGGAATAGGCTGAAAATGCCTGGGGTTGCCTTGGGTCTTGGTTTGTGGGAAGTTAATATTATAGCTACTTCTGAGACTGACATATGTGCAGCATATTGGTCTTGAATTTTTAATCACTTTTGTCCCTAAGTAATCCTATCTCTCCTCTTACTAAATGATATTCTTATGTCAATTTGCATTAAGATGTAAAAGTACATCTTAACTCAACATTTTTCCACATTGCCTTTGCACCCTACAACCCTCATGAACTCACTGTTTTTTTTATTATAATAGTTTCTCTGTAGGTTTGATCACATTTTCTGTAGTCATACGCTAGGATAGCTCTTCTTCACACTTTCTGCAAAGTTACCTTTATTGGTGTCCCTTCCCCAGCAGACTGGATGCGGGGAGTCTCCAGTTAAGCAGAGCTTGAGAGCGGCCAACTTGTCTTATCCCTGAGGTTTGGTCTATAGTACTCATTCAGCATTTCCTCAGTGTGACTTTGCCACAGTCTGCTCACGTAAGCCCTTTATCAAGGTACAGAAGTTTCTTTCTGTTCCTAATTTATGGGTGTTACATCAGAAATTAGTTGGATTGTCTCAAATGCTTTTTTTTTGCATTTCATAATGTTGATAATACAGTATACACATACTTTTGTATGCATACTTTTGCTTTGTTTACAAAGCAAATTATATTGGCTTTTCGTTAAGTCAATGGTTCATTCTTAATATAAACCACATTTGAATATATTTTCTCCTTTATAAATACTGTTGGATTTAACTTGCTAAAATTACATACAGAATCTATGTATCTTCAAGTGTGAGCTATGGTGGAACATAGATTTCTGATTTTACAGTGTTTCACATAATTAAAAAAAATTCTCTTCAACTTCCTGAGTTTATCTTAAAATAACATTTATTTTTATGTTTTACTTGTATTTTATTTTATGTGAACAGGGTTTTTTTTATTGTTATGCCTGGATGTATGTCTATAAACCATGTGCATGCCTGGCACCCAAGGAAGGCAGAAAATGGTATCAGACCTGGAACTGGAGTTACAGCTGTTGTATGCATGCTGGGAATGGAACACAGCAGTAGGATCATCTTCGAGAGCAGACAGTTCTCTGAATCGCTGAGCACTCCCCAACCAAACATTTCTTTTCCTTAAATGTTAGCAAACATTACCACTGTTGCCTTCTAAACTTAAAGGAGTTTGGGGCAATTCTTCTTTCTGTTTATTATTTGTGAATTTCACATCATGTACCCCAATTCCATTTGTCTCCCTTATCCTCCACCCTTGAAACCTCCCCCTCAAAAGAAAACAAAAAATAAAAATAAATAAATTAAATTAAATAAACAAACATTTCGAGGTGGAAGCCAGTGTGTCACAGCAGATCACACAGTCTACCCTTTTACCCAAACAGCTTTACATGCCAATGTCCATTGCAATGAGTGAGTCATTGGTCTGGTTTGAGGCTACAACACACAGTTGGTGGGGGTGGGGGAGGGGGCAGCTCTTTTTTTTTTTTTAATGATTTATTTATTTTTATTTTATGTACGTTGGTGTTTTACCTGCATGTATGTCAGTGTGAGGAAGCTGGATTCCCTGGAACTGGACTTGTAGACAGTTGTAAGTTGCCATGTGGGTACTGGGAATCGAAGCTGGTGACTCTGCTTTGCTGTTTTAGTACCTGATTCGGGGTTATACCACACCTCTCTAAGTTCCTGTGTTATACGGCTCCACCTGTCCTATGAGAACCTTACAATAACATGCGTGACCAATTCTCCCCTCCTTGTTCTGTGCCCTTGAGGCTATACATTTAGTTTTGAATATACAATAAGTTACACATTCTTATTATTTTTGTTTAAACAGCCAACAATAAGTTTAAAAAGTTATCTAGGAAAATATCCTTTTTTGGTTGGTTGGCTTTTTTTGTTTGGTTGGTTGCTTTTTTGGTTTTTTGGGTTTTTTTGGGTTTTTTTTTTTTGTTTTTTTTTGGGTTTTTTTTTGTTTTGTTTTTTTGAGACAGTGTTTCTCTGTATAGCCCTGGCTGTCCTGGAACTCACTCTGTAGACCAGGCTGGCCTCAAACTCAGAAATCCGCCTGCCTCTGCCTCCCGAGTGCTGGGATTAAAGGCGTGCGCCACCACTGTACTCATGTCGCTCACATTCCTCATGCTTTTCACTCTTCACCAGATCAGTATTTCCATGTGGTATGTTTTTTCTTATACCTGAGGGATTTTAAGATTTATGATATTTTTAATATTAATAATTACCAATAAATATTACCAATTAATAATTACCAGCTGAAACATTTCTTGCAAAGTTAAGTCAAATGATGATAAATTCAGATTTGTGGAGTTAAAAAATAATCTTCACACTTGTTTTGTAGATCCAGCTTTGCTGGATGTATGATCCTAATCCTTGGTCCCTCCTCTGTCACCCCCCTCCCTGCATTGGTCCAGGTGACACTGCTATTGTTCTTACACTGGCTGGCTGCTTTTAATATTTTTCTCTTAGTTGGTTGCAAACCTTTTGATTATTTTAGGCTTTGTGGTAATTTTTCATGTTCCACATACTTGAGGTTCCTTGGGCATTTTAGTATGTTTACATTGTTTTTATCAAATTCCAAAATGTATTTTGAGACAATCTTGCCATGTTGCCTAGCCCAGCCTCATACACGATGTTCCTGCTGCAGTTTTCCAAGGTCCCTCTCCATCTAAATACTTTGGAAAGTACTATTTTACTTGTTCGATCTCTCCTTCCCCCTCCCTCTCCTTCTCAGTCCTCCTCCCTCTTCCCCTTCCCCCTCCTCCTCCCTCCCTCTATTCTTTCCTTTCCTGGGGGCCCAAATTACTTATACATCAATCCAGTTGAAGTTGATACCACTTGTTGAATGCTGTTAAGTTCTATAGAAATTCCTTTTCTCTGTGTCTTTCATTTTACATCATCTACTGTTAGAATTTTGAGAACATTCTGCTTTCTTATGCTTTATCTAAATTGCCAGTAACCCCTTCTAGTGTAACGTGCATATCACACGCATGCATGCACATGCATACGCATACCCACACACTATCTAATTTACATCTATTTGTAGACACACACACACGCAATTTAATTTGCATCTTTTTCTGTACTTTTTCTATCTCTGATATTTTGGAAAGGTGAACTACAGCTGCACCTGTTTTATGCTTTTTTCTGCTTATTTTAATGTCTTTGTAGTTGTAAGTCAGGCCGGATTGACTACTAATGTTTGTGTCTGCTCTTCCTTGTAGTTAGTGTTTTCTACAAGGCTGTGGCTTTTTACTGGTTGCCAGACTGTGTGTTTTTGTGTGCCTCCTGGGTGCTGTGTGTTTTTTATCTCTATAAATATTATTGAGCTTTGTTTGAAGATGAATATAAGTGACTTCAAAATAGTTTGATCTTTTTTAGTATTGCTTCAAAAATATCTTAGGTGAGACTGCAGCAGAGCTTAGTCTCGGGCTGATGACTCCCCACAGCTGAGGCATGACCTCTCTCCACCTGGTGCTCTGAGCTTTTGAAGTTTTCCAGCCTGTCTAGTAGGAACAGGAACTATTCCTGGATAGCAGTTCTGTCTCAATCCTCAGATGCTTTTCTAATATTCATACACTAATCAGTGCGCAGCCCCTTTCTAGACAGCAGTAACTAATCAAACACATTTATAAATTGCCAGACATTTGTCATGTGTTTCCCAATATAGTCCTTTGAGTATGCTTAGAGCCATTGGGTGTGGTTCCCGAATAAGACAGCCTCATGACAAGCTGTCACATGTTTCTGGGATAAAAACAGTCACACAGGAATTCTGAAACTTAACTGCTGTTCTGAACTAAAAATATAGAGCTAATCATTACAAATTCCAAAAAGGTAAAGTGTACCATGTTGACTTCATCTATGTTTCCTTTCTCAGAGAAGTATTACAACTCAAAGTCAAACCAAGAAGGTATTCCTCTAGAAACAATAGCACACAATGAATGGCAACCCAAAGAAGATCCCCAATGACCAAGACCACCATTCAGAAGAGTTGCTTTAATGGGATTGCTGGACTTTACACCACATCCCTGGCCAGGCCTTTGCCCAGGAGAGAAGTTGTATTTAGCATAAAAGAGAGGAGAAACATCCTGACGATTAGTTCATGCCACTTCCTTCGAATGTTGGCACAAGCCAAGTGCATGAAGTTTACATTGTAACTGAAAGTGTGTGCTTACATTGCACAGAAAATAAATTTGATAATTTTCTCTACTTTCATAATTTTAGAGGGTAAAATAAGTGTGTATGTGAGCATGTATGTGTATATGCATGTATATCTAAGTATGTATGTGTGGTGAGTTTCTGTGTATATGTATGTGAGAGTATGTGTGAGAGATGGTATGTGTGTGTGTGTGTGTTTCTTGCTTAACAAAATAATAAATTGCAAAAATTTTCCTTTCCTTAATTTTTATTCAAATATAAGCTATTCATTGAATATAATATACATGTTGGATAATAAGCTGAAAATTAAGAGTTAATTATTGGTGACTGTGTCAAATGTAATCCACAACTACAAAAAATTATTTTTATTATCCAAGCTTAATAAATGCTGCTATTTATTTATTATTAATGTGCATGAGGGACATAGGGGACAGAGAGAGAGAGGAGAAGAGATCAAGGGAGTAGGTGTGCCACTGTACATATGTGCATATGTAAAAGTCAAAGGAAAACTCTTCATAGTTGCTTCTCTCCTTCCACCTTTACAAGGTATGGTGGTTTGAATGAGAACTGTCCCCACCCCAGGTTCATAGTTGAATGCTTGGTCCCCAGTTGGTGGAACTGTTTGGGAAGGATTAGGAGGTGTGGTCCTGATGGAGGAGGTGTGGCCCTGATGGAGGAGGTGTGGCCCTGATGGAGGAGGTGTGTCACTGGGGATGACATTTGAGGTTTCAAACGACTTCTGCCATCCTCAGTGTGCTGTACTCTTTGCCTTTGCCTCCTATATGTAGATCATGATGTGATCTCTCAGCAGTTCTACTTCCAGAGCCTTTGCTCTGCGCTCATGGACCCTAACCTCCCAATGAAACACTTCATTTTATAAGTCACCTTGGTTATGCTGTTTTATCATAGCAATAAAGAAGTAACTAAGACACAGGTGCTCCAGAGATTAAACTCAGGTCACCAGGATTTTGGGCCAAGCACCCTTACCCACTGAACCACTGAGCCACCCCATATTTTCTGTTTTAATTTTCTTATAAACTGAGATTCTTATGCTCAAATAAATATAATGTTATTAAAATTATATATTATATTGTATTGTTATATAACATATAACATGGCTTGTTGAGACCAGCTTCTTAGGACACAAATAAAAAAAAATGTGTTGGTCATTTCAAGTCACTTACCAACTTGAATTTGATATTAAACTGTACCTATAGGTACCTTTATCCATGTATTTCAACAGGTAGCTGTGAAGATAAAATTTTCCTACTCAACAAATTGATCATGGTGAAAATAAGTACTCTTTACCTGCAATAAGAAAAATATGAAAATTGAAGATCTCAGAAGATGGAAAGATCTCCCATGCTCATGGATTGGCAGGACTAACATAGTCAAAATGGCCATCCTGACAAAAGCAATCTAC
>NC_034597.1:49194947-49196980 GCF_900095145.1 Mus pahari | reverse complement strand
TAATTGGCCATCACTGGGAAGAGAGGCCCCTTGGTCTTGCAAACTTTATATGACCCAGCACAGGGGAAGGCAAGGGCCAAGAAGTGGGAGTGGGTGGGTAGGGGAGCAGGGGCGGGGGGAGGGNATAGGGAACTTTCGGGATAGCATTTGAAATATAAATAAAGAAAATATCTAATTAAAAAAAAGTTATAATATAGACCAAAAAAAGAAAAAAAAAAGAAAAATATGAGAACAGTAGAATTCAGCCTGCTTGTGTGTGAAATAAGACAAAGAAACAGGAAGGGTTTGCTTAGTCATATTACACAAAATCTGAAGTTCTGTCTTTGAAGCAAATCATCCTCAGTGGTCTGGTTTCTAATTGTGTATCTGCTTCCCAAAGGGTCACTGTAGCCCTTATCCATCTTTGGATGACACTTCCGATGCTGGCATGGTGCGTGGTTTCACACGTGTTACCCACCTGCACTTCAGACTCACAGAACCAAGTCCATCTTGAAAGATACAGAACGTTCTTTTCTTGTCAATATGCCCTTCCTTAACCATGGCTCTAATTCAGTTAACTCTCATTTCTTCAGCCAAATTCAAGATCATAAAACTCTCCTGGGAGAATTGCAGAAACCATCCACTCCACTATGCCCATTCTATGCCCATTTTCCTTACTCTGTAATAGACACCTAAACATGTTTGCCCTTTCAGAGTGGGATATAGGGAAGAGAGCCCCAGGGGTGTTAGAATCCATGATATACCTTTAACTGCAGAAGAAAATTCAAGAAGCTGATTAACCACAGGTTTGTAACTCTGGGGAAGACAGACAATGAGTGGTTTTGTTCCTAAAAACCAAGCTGTGCAATTTTATGTCTCCAGTATTAGAGTCATGTGTCTACCCATTTATGATCTGGTGAGCTGAGGCCTGTTCAAGCTTTGTCATTTAAGTTCCACAAGTTGTGGGTTTCTGGCACCCTCAACAAGCATCACAAATCTATACATCAGAAATTTCTGGAAGTCCATTGCCTTCTCCCTTTGGGACTCCCAAGGAGGGAAGAGTAGGAAACAGGATGGTCTGCTAATTTCTAAAGTAACTCATCTCTATGAAGGAACCCATCTTCCCAACATTCTGGATCATTCCATTTGATGGCAGCCTTTTCAAACGTCCCGACTGAGGCAGCAGGGCTTAGACGGGGCTGCTCCTGGGTTGCCTTGTGTCAATATAGATGAACTACATCGTCGAAGAAGAGTAAGCTTCAAAAAAATAACTGATGTTGTTCAGCCTGAGTATGTGGACATCCCAATCTAATAATGGCCTAAGTGGGCACCACATGTCTGCTCATGAAGCAGAATCCACCTGAGCATCTATGGATCTACTCAGAATGCTGTGCTTGGCTCCTTTATTGTTGGGGGGGGGGATTCAGTTTAATTTTCACTTTTATTTATATGTAGTCTCTGTTTCTGGCTCTGGCTCTCTGTGACTCTGTCTGTCGTGCGCGTGTGCATGTGCATGTGTGTGTGTGTGTGTGTGTATGCATGCACCTGCATACACACATGTACACACGCACACCTGTGCACATGCATATGCAGCATGTGTGCAATTGCCTGTAGAGGCCAAAGACATGTAATACCTCCTGGACCTATAGTTACAGATAGTTGTGAACCACCCAACAAGGGCAGGGGAACCTAACTTAAGTCCTCTCAAGAGAAGCAAGTGCCAATTTCTTTAGCCCTTGGAGGTTTCTTAATTACATTTATCTGTTTGTGTGTCTGTGTATATATGGATATGTGTGATCATATCCATGCAACAGCACACTTCTGGAAGACAGGTGAGAACTGGTGGAAGTTGGCTCTATCCTTCCATCATGTGGGTTCCAGGGATCAAACTCAGGATGTCAGGCTTGGTAGTGCAGTTCTTACCCCACTGAGCCATCTCACTGTCCCTTGAGGCTCTGGCTTTGTATCTGCTTATTGTTTTGTTTTTTGAATAGGTATTTTGTGGGTTTGGTTTTAGTTTGAGATTTTTTTTTTTTTTTTTTTTTTTTTTTTTT
>NC_034597.1:49154665-49194932 GCF_900095145.1 Mus pahari | reverse complement strand
TTTTTTTTTTTTTTTTTTTTTTTTTTTTTTGAGACAAGGTCTCATGATATAGCCAATACTATCCTGGATTCACTGCTTAGCCCAGGCTGGACTCTAACTCACTAAAATCTTCCTGTTTCCACCTCAAGGACACTGGAATCACAGGTACAACCCAGCCATGACACCCAGCTTGTTTTTAACTATTTCATCCCCAGCGCTCCTTATGTCATGCAGCTATTATCCAATGCATACTTAAAGAAGAAACTGAGTGGCTGAAAGACTGCTTCGTATTTTCACCTCTTCTTTTAGGAGTGTCTAAGAATGTAGTCTTCCTATGCTAGTAAGCCAATGCAATGGGAAATTTTAAATGAGTAGTCCTCAGTATGGTTGGAGGAACTACCTTTGTCTGGATAAAAACCAGGTAAGTCCCAGAGGCAGGGGTGGTCAGATGCCAAAGCCAGGGCTCTCTTCATCTTGAGGATATCACGGTCTTCTATAAGGTAGATGAAACCCAGTGATATTCTCCAGCTAAGCCACTGTGATATCAGAAAAAGATACAACCAACCCATACTCCTAACAGACAGGGTACCTCTGTGACACAGACACAAGTGAAAAATCCAGTACCTCCCACTCAACCCTCGCATTTCACCTCTGACCTTGCCATCTCAGGAGCCTTGGTCTGTATCATGTGCACTTTACAGTCCACAGTCCTGAATCTTGCTTATCCCGAGATTCATACCACACTCCACCAAGATGTCTTCTGATTTAGACTCTGTGGTGCCATCAGTGATTTTTCTCCTTATCACTGGTGCCCCTCCACCGGATGGAGAGATGGGAATGGGGGCAAAATTGGAAGGGGAAAAAATGGAGGGAGAAAGAGTTTGTTGGCTGTACAGTCCAGGAACAATTAGAATATGGCTTGCCTCTGAAAGAGCAGTGCTACCAGCCTCACAGACTAGGGAAAGCCCCCCCGGTAGTAAGCAGTAGAGCTCACACGAGGCTGTTATCCTCAGCCTTGTGCATATGTCTGGGCTAGAAGCCAGAGGCAGTGGCCAGGTGGAGCCTACACAATGTTTTGCAACATCCCAGTAAAATGGTTATGAAAAAGCCTACATAAATGTTCAAAAAATAGGTGTCTGCAAGTTAAGACAGGAGCATTATCAATAAAGCTTGTCCTTCCCTGTGTGCGGAAGACAAGCGGCCCCTGGGGTCTACCTCCTCTCTTTATACAACCTATTGTTTCGGCGCCTCAGCTCCTACTGTCCATTCTTCTGCCTAAGTCCATACACAGCAATAGGAACCAACCTAAATCACAAATGTATTTAAAAGGATGTCAGGGGAATACAGGGGACAAAGGCCAACTCCAACCTTTTTGCCATTGGCTTTTTAGATATCCCTATTCAAGTATTCAGATATAAGTTATTCCCAATTTTAATTGAATTTTAAGAATTCTTTTCATAATAAAAGCTGAGACATTGAGGGAGAGCAAAGGGACTTCTTAGAATGTCCTTACTATTAACCAAAACAGCTAAGAAGCCTCTCCAACATTTGTCTGACCTGAGAGTGCGGTAGCACTGCTGTTTCGAGACCTAAGAGCCATGATTGTGGATGGTAGCTCTTCAGGCACTACTGACATGTTCTTCCCAAGGAAAAATATAGCAGAATCTTTTTTTTTTAATTTCTGAAGCTTCTATTCTAATGGGATTAGGTTGCATTATCCAACACTTTTCTAAAGTCCTAAGGGCAAGCACAGGAGCATACTAGAAGGTTTCTTGTTTTGTTTGTTAAGTGGGGAAGGGGTGTAAATCTTGATTCTGAGATTCTGTTCAGACATTTCTAACCACACTTCCATGATCAGGGTCCATTTTCTACAAGCCTGAATCACTGGATTTTGGGTTGTGCCCTAAAGAAGGACAGTGTGTAGTTATAATGGTCCCCCATTCCATTCTGCAGATGTGTAGACCACACAGGCACACACACACTGGAGGGGGCCTTGGTGGCTCACACATCCTTTGAATTCAGCTGGCACTTTGCCTCCACCACCATCACTTCACTGCTCTTGCATGCACGTGACCACAGACTGTGCATCTAAATTTGGCACATTTCAAGGTCAATTGATGCAGCAAACGGACTCTGAACTTGGACAGTCACCATTGCCCATTCGTCTGTCCACAAAAACAAAAAACAAAAAACAAAACAAAACAAAACAAACAAACAAACAAAAAAACCTGTGCAAATACACTGCCTGTGCTCTCTCCAAGTTCATCCATCTTCATCCCAGAAGATCCTGGCTGCTTTACCGAATGCTCACAGGAAGAGGAGGAAATAAGTGACTATTGTTCCTCCACACCCTCCATGCTCCCTCAGCCCTTCAATCCATTTTCACTGTGTGGGCAAGCTATAAAGGCAGAGGCTGCTTTTTACATTCCGCTGGTTCACACAGGCAAAGAATCTGAAGCACCTCCAAAATGGACATCGAGTAAAAACTACCAGTTTTCCAAAGTCTGTAATTATGTATTTACACAATGTATATAATCCTGTATGTACTTACATTCAATTACAGATTATCAAGTAAGTGACACAATATTGCGGTGTTAATGAGATGAAATAGGGAAAACACCACCAACTGAAGCCATTTTTTTTTTTTTTTAATCTACAAAACAGGACCTGGCAGGGCAGGTTGCAACACTGACCTGGCATGTCCTTCAACACTGCTTGGGGACATTTGCATGACAGATGGGAAGGTGGTTCAGTCCACCCTGGCTAAGTCTTTGACCAGGATGCCAGTGTTGGCACCAACGAGAGAGTGGTTTGGCTATCTGAGCATCTGCTTCTGAGCTGGAATCACCCAGCCCACAGTGGCGTGGGGCTGCCATCCAACAGGCTTTGCACCTCTTATAGCAGGACTGAACCTGATGTAAACCAGAGAGCTGGAAATAATCCATCCACTTCCCAGGGTGATACACTGAACCCTGAGCCATCTTCCCTCCCAGAATGCTTATTTACATAAATAGCATACATCAATATTTATTTATTTACAGACCATTACAGTTTATTGTACTGGTTACCAAAAGCACACAACATTTTGCTTTTCAGAAAAGAAAAAAAAAAGTACCAAAACAAAGTCCAAAAAGAGACATTAAAGTAGCATTTTCTGGGAATATATGAAATTTTTAGTTTCTGCACAATTCTTTTTTATTCTTCTGGGCTGATTTTCTGGAACACCTGCTACTTTATTATTATTACTGGCTGTCTCCTAAAATCAATTTCTTCAGATATTACAGCTATGACATCCTACCAACCTAATTCTTTCCTATGGCCAAATGTTGAATCTTTTGCAGCAAAAATAAAATAAAATAAAATAAATGCTTTTGGGTAAATGGAAATCTGAGTATGTGTACATTTTAGCAGCAAAGTGTTAAATAACAAACAAAAACACTGCTCAAAATTCACCGCAGCTCCTGTTTAGAAAGCAGAAGGAAGATCCAAAGAACACACATTCAGAGTGCATCCTGATCTTTACCCTATTGAAGGATCCACAGAGCGTCTGGCTCCTCTCTCTGTGACATCTTTCAATTCCAAATGCAAGCTCCTCCCTAATGCTCATCAGCAGGGAAGATCATCACACGCTCCGCTCCAGCTTGGACCATAAGAGGGCTGTGTGGATTTGCTCAGTACAGGAAGGCAGGCATTTCTAGACCATAACGACAGCTATCCCGTGCCAGTGACACGCACGCTTTCCCTTCCCATCGAGAATGTGCATCTAAGCAAAACGAAGCCAGAATATTGCATCTTAAAATTAGCTGCACAAACTCAAACATATTTTTTAGCTGTCACTTTCAATTTCCCCACGTCAACTAGCTAGAAAGTGAGAATGTATTATAGGTTTCTTAAGTATTGCTTCAAGAATTTGGCTCTTTTCACTTTAGTATACAGTGAGAGAGAAATGGTCTCTCTTACCCAGTGGGAGGATTTTGGCAATCAAATAAGTATGTATTCTTGGGCTTTTCAGCATATAATGTTATAAAAGGTTTTGTAAACAGTGTTCTATTTAGTACCCACTTCTCTGAGCACTGCTGAAGACCGATTCAGAAATGAAGCACAGACAATGAGTACAGTAACCCCTCTAATGTCATTACTGATAAAGATTTATTAGTTTCATGTTGCCAGTTTTACTTGAAGGATACTAGTCCCATATGAGTATGACAGTTCACACCAAATGCAATCTCCATTAAAAAAATGTTATAGTGATCCCTAGGGTCCATGTAGAATTCCATATTTGATAGCCAAGACACAAATAAAACCTTTACAAGAATGATCCTGTTCATCTGATTTTTGCCTCAGGAAAAGAAAATGAAGCAAAGAAGAGAAGAGAAGAGAAGAGAAGAGAAGAGAAGAGAAGAGAAGAGAAGAGAAGAGAAGAGAAGAGAAGAGAAGAGAAGAGAAGAGAAGAGAAGAGAANAGAGAAGAGAAGAGAAGAGAAGAGAAGAGAAGAGAAGAGAAGAGAAGAGAAGAGAAGAGAAGAGAAGAGAAGAGAAGAAGAGGAGGAGGCCGAGGAGGTGGAAGAGGAGGAGGAGGAGGAGGAGGAGGAGGAGGAGCTACATAAATGGCTTTCCCTCTCCCTTGGGAATTTTTAATCAGTGCCATGTTTGATGTTTGCCCTGTTGTCACGGAAGTGGGCTGAAATGTAAAAGCATAGTCATTGCTTAGCTTTGGTACACTCTGCAATAGATTAAAACAAGTAAGACATACACCAGCCCTCATCTGTTCCAACCGCCCAGGTACACTGAGACACTGAGTTACGAGAGAGGAAAATTACAGACACGACATGAAGGGTTGAAACCCAGTTTATCTTTAATCCTCTGGGATAAGCTATGAAACAAGCAGTCTGAAGAGTGACTTCTCAGTGTCGTGAGCGAGGTGCAGAAGTTTACAATAATATGGGCACAAAATAGATTGTCGCCTTTAGTACATTAGGGCCATTAGAATTTCTCGTATACCTACTTGCATGAAGTTACCACAGGTTCATAGCAGACTTTGCCATTTAATGCCTACAGAGCCTAAAGCTTCCAAAATGCCTATCTGGCCTGTACATATTTCATTAAAAATAAACTCTATATAATAAATAAATATATAAAATAAATAAAATGTTGCCTTTGGAATTTCTATAAATAAATTTAACCTTTTTTCTTTTTTTCTTTTTTTCCTTGTTTTTTTTCTTTTTCTTTTCTTTTTTTTTTTTTCTTTCTTTTTTTTTCTTTTAAACTAAGAGGTCTTTGCTTTAAATTCACTGGGCTATGATACCAGTGAAAATGAACTGATAGTCTTTTTAAGTGAGACTGCTCTCTCCACGCCTGTGGAAAGGCAATGTTCCCTTGAGCAGGCCACCAGCCAAAAATCCTGATGAGTTGAAGTATGGCAGCTGTGCTGATATAAAATGAAGTTCAACTGATCAAAAATGTAAAAGCGTGTCTATTTCCCAGCATGCATCAGGCCGTTGTCCTCGTGGCGCGCTGCAGTCCCCTCCACTCGCTCACGCACTCTCACCCTCTCGCGCAGCCTCTCTCCCCTGCTTTGCAATAAATCAAGCAAGTGGCCCTAGGCAGCCCTCCAGGAGGACCAGCCAGTCAGTGCAGAGCAAATTGGCAAGTCCTCATCCAAGCTTCCATCATACATATGCATGCGACAAAGTTTGGCAACAGTGGAGCTGAGGTGACGGCACTGCTAATCAATAAGAACCCACCGCATGAAAGCATTTATAGTGGTTATGTTTTAAGGGCTCAAGTGAAGACACTGTCTTTGTCAGCTTTGGCTTAGAATATCCTTATATAGTTCAGGTACTTTGTCAGGGTCCACTGGTCTAGGTAAAAAATGTGTAAATTTCTGGTGCCGTTTAGTCCTGGTCCCTTCTCTTGGAGTCCCATCCTTATTTAATGCAACATAGTATCTCCTTCCGGTATCCACGTGTTTATAGAGGTTAGAAGAGTAGGTGTTGTACCAGTTCTCTTCAAACTGTTCTCTAAACACACATTCCTGTGTTAGCTTTTCCTGTAAAAAAAAATAAAGAGAAGAAAGCAAATAAATATATTGTAAAATGTAGCTGCCGCATTAAAAAGCAATATTCTCCATTATTACATACAAGTTGAATCCCCATTATTCAAAAATCTTTGGACCAGAATCATCTTAAACTACTTTTTTCAAATTTTGGAACAATTGCATTTGCATAGTGAGATATGTAGAATATGGGACCCATATCTAAACACAAAATTAACTTATGTTTCAAATATACCATCTTCAAATAGCCCAAAGGTAATCTTGCATCATATGTTTTCATTAAAATGCCCATAATATGGAGTTTTCCACTTGTGACATCATGTTACTGCTGAAAAAAAAATGTTTAAATATGGGGACATTTCACAGTTCAGAATTCCAAATCAAGTATGTTTGAGCCATATAAGCCTAATAAAATCTTTTTTTTTTTAAAGTTGCAAGCAAAAAAAAGTCACACATGGAAATTAACAATAACCAAAAACTTTATGATTCATTAACCCTCTATATAGTTATGTGTACTGTCAGAATGGAAGCTATGAGGATTCACACTGGCTTCTGCACTTTCACTATCAAATAAATTTTATATACTTACCCACCACTGAGAAGGAAAACAAAAATCCATCTTTACTTCAATGCACTTTGCAAAAACTGTTTAATTCTATCAAGTTAATGACATTTGAATTTTTTATTTAAGATAGTTAAAACACAAAAGATTCTAAACAATTTGAGGGATAAGAAAAAAATATTGAATTTTTTTTGTAATATTCATTAGTTTTTCCATGATCTAGCTAGACAAAGTGGAAATGTCAAGGATAAAATCAAGAAAAAGGCACCACCTTGATGAATACAAAATTTAACATAAAAAAACAATTTGCTGACAAGGACTAAACACTTTTTACTGAGTGTCTTCCACATGCCAGTCACTAGACCCAAAGGACAACTGGTCCACCGACCATTCTCATGTTTGCCAGCACATTTGGATGGTGACCCCCTCTGGGAGGCATTTGCCCAAGTGGACGCTCTAAGAAGCATCTCATTGTTAACAGATTTTTATACAGTACTTGCGATATCAATGACATCTGTAGTGTTAACAATGAGTGGCACCTCGGAGCATTCTGTGGCATGGATTACGTTCTAAAGCCTTCAACTCGAGCTTCAGTGTGCATGCACTTGCCTGAGGCATGTTTTTAACCTGTGGGTTATATAAGCCTCTTCCCTTTAAAATTCTCAGCTCAAATTTTACAAAATAGAGATTTTTTTTTTAAATCCCTGGGAGACCCAGCAGTGGCAGTGCACACCTATAATCCTAGCACTCGGCAGGCATAGGCCAAAGGATCTCTGAGTTCAAATCCAGCCTGGTCTACAGAGTAAGTTCAAGGACAACCAGGGATACACAGAGAAACTCTGTCTTGGAAATCAATCAAACAAACAAACAAACAATCAAAATCCAATTCCTGGGAGAATTCTAAAGCAGACCATTCTCAGTGCACGTTTTAAGATGTCCATTGTACCTTGGTATACCCAAAGGATTGGCTTCCAGACATCCCACAAAATCTATGGATGTTCAAGTCCCCTTACACAAAAGTGGTATGCTTACATAGAACCTATCACATCCTCCCACAGGCTTTAAACTATCTCTAGATAACTAATGAACCTAATACAGATAAATACAGCAAGAGTAACTGTGTAGTGGCATTGAGGACATAGCTTCCTAAACTGTGTGATGTGGTCCCATATGTGATCATGCAACTGAATGTGCAGGTCACAAAGAGAATTGGTAACTACAAAGGTCTCCAAATGGGCAACAACCAAAACTAATTCAAACTCAAATTCAAAGTGAACATGAGGTGCTTCTGGCAGCACGTTCCCACATCATGTCACAGGACCTCACTACAGCCTTGCTCTGAACAACACATCATGCTGTCAGCCACACAGGGCCAACCAGCATCGCCTGAAGCACCTTGCCTCAGACTGGAGACTCTTAAATCCGATGAACTGTAATGTTTTCACCATGCATAAAAACTTTTCTACTCTTGTAAAAGCAAAACCATTTAATTATGAGAAACAAAAACTTTAATATTTTCCACTTTAACATGTAAGTTTTTCAAATTAGAACACCTTCGGATCGCATTATGTTAGAATGTTTGATTTTTAAAATTATTTATTTGAGTTTCATAAAACCTGAGTTGCTAACTTCTGTTTTATTAAAAAATATACTTTGGGTTGAGATTAGAATAGAATTTCCAACAACTTCTAAAATGATCTAAACACACTTTTGACCTTTTGTACTGTATTTATGTTAAGCAATGTCCTTAGCACTGATGCTTATGAAATCAGAATCTTGATCACCTCTGGAAAGCACTGAAAGTCATCTATATCTATGCATCAAATATTCCACTGAGGCTTAAGTCTGTGTAAATGTAAATGAGCATACCCACTTCACTAGCATGCAAAATGATTTCATCCTTACATAAAGGTGAGTGAACTATTTTAATTTTTTTTGTGATGTATTATTAGCAAGTGTTTGATTTGTGTACCTAATGTGTGTGTATACACATACACACCTGTGCATGTGTGTATACACATGCACACAAAGCATTCATGAGTGGGAAAGGTTTAAAGCCCTGGTTTAGGGAATAATGACAACAGTAATGTGTATGTTGAGGGTCTTCAATCCACAGAGAGTTGGATCTGCACATGTACATCCTGTGAGTCAGAAGAGCGAGCCATAATGCTTTCTGTCTTGACTGAGGGAGTATTTCCAAATACAGTAAAGTAAAACCAAATCTTCTAGCCCAGTGACTGATTCCTGGATTAAATAGAAGTACCCCCTTATTTCAGAGATGGCAAGGGGAAAGCGAGTCTCAATTATACACTCCCACTGCAAGAAAAACCTCTGTCTTCTTAACTGTCCTCCCTTCCTCTCCCTGAGCTCCATGAAAAGTGCAGTCCCTTCCGCCCCCACAGTGTGGAGGATCACACAGCCACGGGGAGAAATGACATATCCAGCACATCCCACTCCACAAACGCACTATGGGCCGAGGTGTGTGACTGAGGCTACTCCTGGTGAAGGGAAGAAAGAGAACTTTCTACCTCTGGTTTTATTACTGCTCAGTTGAAACCTTTAAAATCAATACCTTTCTAGCTAGCTATTTTAAAACGAAACACTAAGAGAGCTCTTGAATCCTTTCTGCTGGGCACCTGCTGGTTGCTGTCCAGATAGGAAAGTTCATGAAATCAGGGAACATGATGCTGGCTAGACTCTGCTCCAGATACAACACTACTGTGGAGAACAATGATGGTGACACCTCAGACTCTCCTGATAGACATGCTCTGGCAGCTGGAACTGACCATCATGCTCACCAAATTGGCAGATATAGGCAAGAAGAAAATCACCATGAGGCCAAGAATGAAGCCTTCATGAAAGTGTGCGGCTACAATCACCTCATGCCCTCAAGGTACCCTGTGAGCATCCTCTTGGACAAAACTGTCATCACAAGATGTCTTCAGAACCAGCTCTGAAACACAAACAAGGCCAGACAGGAGGCCAAGGTCAATGCTGACTGAGCAGAGGCATGAGATGAGCAGGAACAAATGGTTCCTCTAGAGCTTGAGCTCCAAGGGTGGCTTTTGTTTCCAGCATTACAAAAAGGAAACGGTGACTTTTAAAATTACGGCTTTGCTCTTGTCCACTTGGTGCTTTGAATAAGTAAATAATAAATAAATAAATAAATCAGGCCCACAGGTTCCATGGACACACATCCAAGTAATGGCAGACTGAAGTTATTTGGAGTATCATTTATATGAGGACCAAACATGTTACTATAGATGTTCCTAGAGCATTATGCAAAGATGATCTGCAGGAAGGAATGTGCAGTATGTGCGCAATGCTATGGCGTTTTACATAGGAGACCCGAGCATGAGCATATTTGGGTATATCAAAGCAACTAGAACTAATTCCCTACAGATTCTGAGGGACAACCGTCATCAAAAACATGTAAGGTCATTTAATATTCTTCTGTCCCTGTCATTCAGAACTTGAGGGCATACAGCACACTTTACATATCACCAAAATACTGATGCCCTTTTATATCCATATATTAAGCATATGACTTAATACACTAAGTTTGGAAAAAAACAAATGGAGAGAGACATCTTCTTCTCCCATTGTTAGAAAGCCCAGAGGGCAGAATGGAAAAGGACAGAATTTTACAGAATCAACCAACAGTTCAACAGAAGGCATGCTGTGCCTCATCTCTTTGTGCTTCTTCATTTACATTTCTTGGGGGCAGGGAGCTCATTCTTTGGTCCCTGTGTATAGATAAGAAAACAATCTGCATTCTCACCTTCCACCATGTGTGTTCAAGGGCCTGGAGATTGAACTCAGGCGGCCAGTCTTGGTAGCAAGTGGCCCACCGAGCCATCTTACTGGTGCCTGGTCTCTTTCTTACCCCAAAGGCCTAAGGCATCCTCCAATAGCTCTTACCGGCTTCCTCAGAAGTATTCTTCCAAGTGGCCAAAAAGCACCAGCAAGGTTTTTGGTGTGATTTTGGTTTGGTTATTTGGGTTTTGTGGTGTTTGGAAATCAAATTCCGGGCCTTGTACATTCCGGGCAAGTGTTCTACTGCTAAGCATCCCCACCCACCCACCCCTCCCCTTCCTCCCTTACCTCCCCTACCCCACCCTGAGATTTTTAACCAAGTATCACCTCATCAGAAAAAAAAATGTGTTCTATAGGTTGAAACAAGGGAAAGTAAAGGAAAAGGGTCAGCCTGCTCATACTGGGTTCACAGGGACAAAGTAGATGGGAGGAAGTAAGCGGCATCCATAGCACCTCACACACACACACACACACACACACACACACACACACACACACGCTGCTCCTACTGATGCTGCTTGAGGAAGCTCAGCCTTGCAGGGGCCTGGGGTACACAGCAAAGAGCAATGTTCCACTCCCCTCGCCTATAAATCTAGAAGGGGCTTCAGGACAAATGCAGCTACCACTGCGCTGAGAAGCCGGCCTGAGCCTGACTATCCCCCACACATGTTCCTTCATCAGAGTCCTTGAGACAAACAACAGAGGGGTGCGTTCAAGCAAGCAATCGGTATTTCAGGGTTTACTTCCATCTGTACAGTCGTCCCCTCCCAAGCAAGTTAATTCCTGGCTAAAAACAAATTCAGGAAATGTTCTAAACAATTTTTTTTTCATTGACGAAATGGAATAGAAAATAGAATTAGATGCTAAGACTTCGGGGGTAGGAAAAATGGGGTGGGGAGGCGGGAAGTATGGATACAGGTTAGGGGTTTTATCTCTCCACTGGAAATGGACCAACAAATATTGCAAAGTAAGTCTTTTTTTAAAAATACAGAATGATTTCTCCTTGTTGGGAGCCGTATTTCAGGAGCAGTTCCTGCTCGATCTGCTCGATCCAGGCTGCATGGAGCCCTTTCTTACATCAGGGACAGACCACAGGAACATCAACTGGGAGAGCCTGGGAGAGCTGGGTCACACTCTGGGAGAATCTCCTCAACTTTTACCCCTCACTTACTCACTGAGGAGACTGACAACCATTTACGTTCCTCCCCAGTTCTCAACAGCCTTATCTTTAAAAGGTTAGGCCAGGTAAGGCAACTCTAAACTGAAAATCCAAAATGTGTCTAGTGTCTGAATTTTGGGGACACAGTGTCGGCCTTCATGAAGCTTCCTATCTCAGAGTGTTTCCGGTTATTTCATTAGGAATGTTCAACTCTACAACTCTACAGATACTCCAGAAACTCTTGTCCAACTCTTACTGCGAATGCTCTGTCTATAGTAAGGACCCTGATCGAGTGGATAACAAAGATACCATCAGAGAACAGGGCTAAGTTCCAGGAAGCCCTCAGTGACAATGGTGTCCTTGATGTTCTGTGAATATCAGAACCTCTCAGAAATGAAGCAAGTGGAATTAAATGGAGCACATGTCATTTCCAGTTCCATGTGTGGACAATAAGCCCGAAGGTGACCTGATGCATCATCATCATCATCATCATCATCAGGACCATGGCCTCCTGCCATTCAATGGTGAAGGCAAGAGTGCAGGACATTTCCAGAAGCCCCACTTGAAGCCACCCTCCCTTGGGACCTGGCTGTTTCTGCTTCTCACTGCACACGAATGATCCTGGGATTCCTGGAACTTTGTTCATGTGGGACATGGGGTGCCATTTCCCAAGGGCCACCACCCACTAGGGCTGTCACCTGACAGCTAGCTGCAACAGCTGTGTTCAGGAATGGGGTTTCCTGCATTCCCTTCTGTCTCTTCCACAGTGTGTAATCTTAAACACGCACTGTTAATTTTGCAGGTGAAAGAGGAGGAGAACAAAATGAAGCAGAGGGCGGCATGAACAAATTTCTACATGGCCAGAAGATTTTCATCACACATTTTAAAACTATGAAAAATTCCTCAAAAAATAAGGAAAGCAAAGAAATAGAACTAACATTTGCACAGTTCAATTGTATGGCTTTCTCTCTCACAGGCATTTAGCACTGTTCATATTACACATAACTTTCTGGGGAACCCAGAAAACACGGTGTTTGTTCAACTTTTAAAACAGTCTAACTCCTCAGACATTTTCCTGGTGGCCAGCTCAGTGGTCATACAGCTGAGGATTCAGCAGCTTCAGGTAAGTGAGGGAGGTTACGCAGACACTGAGCCGTTAAACCAACTGTGCACCTGCTATAGCACTCTGAGAAGCAGCTTTCAATCAAATTAAGACTTTCATTGAAAAATCAAACAGCATCTCTATACTGCATACATATCACAGATGATCTCTCCCTTCCCTGGGGATCAGGCTGATGTGCGATCGCTAGTCTACACACACTGACAAGACTGACAGGCCATGTCTTCATAACTACTTAACTAAGACAATTGTTTTTTTTTGTTTTTTTTTTTAAGATTTATTTATTTATTATATATAAGTACACTGTAGCTGTCTTCAGACACTCCAGAAGAAGGCATCAGATCTTGTTATGGATGGTTGTGAGCCACCATGTGGTTGCTGGAATTTGAACTCATGACCTTCGGAAGAGCAGTCGGTGCTCTTAACCACAGAGCCATCTCTCCAGCCCCAAGACAAATGTTTTAAGTTATGCATTTTTATTCCAAAAAAAGTATCTTTAATTAAAAATAGACAAATGCAAATTGGAAAACTAGGGGAAAAATGTCTTAACCTGTCATTTTACATGTGTGCAGAAGGGGAGTGTGAGCCTTCAAACTGTACACTTTTTAGAATTATAGAACACAGATGTTTTAGAACTCACCACATGTTTCCAATGCAGACAGTTTATAGAGTATTCCACTATAAAGTGATCAATTCTTGTTTTATTGTATTTCCATGTTTTAAATTTTTTTTAGATTATTTAACTATAGCTGTTTATGGCATACCTATCTTTGAACTATTGGATTTTATCACTAGACTTGGGTGGAGAATGTGGATTTAATTCAAAAGTCTACTAAAGTCCATGCTTTGGAACAAAATCTGGTGAATGTTAGCAGCTATGGAAACCTCTTTTCATTTCATGTCATCAAATTCTGAGCAATGGGGAAAACTGAAATTAAAACTTCAAAACCTTTACCATTCCTGTCGAAAGCAGAGTATGAGATAATATTGTGAAATTTCAGTACAGTCCAGAGGTCGCCCAAGCACACTTTAGGACACAGACTCATCTAGACACTAACTTAAAATGTTAGACAGCGTGGAAATAGGTAATCCACACAGGCAGTATTATGCTCAATTTGAATCTATGCCCTTTTTAAAAAAGAAAAAAAGAAAAAGAAATTAGAGATGTTACAACATTTGAAACAGAACAATGGTTCTTGTTGCAAATATAGAGACTTATGCTATTTTAAAACATGATTTCCAAATGAATGTATGGCAGGGCCTTAACCACACTATGTAAATTACTCCATTCCACTCCTGGGTCACTTAAACAGCCGGCTGCTAGGCTAGAAACCGCCAGAGCAGGGAGACTGCATGACAATGACTTAATTGCAAAGCTCCTGAACGGTTCCGGAGCTAATGACTCTGCTGTAGTCATTCATTCTCATATCTAATGTTTGTTACAGTCGAGGTATTTAAACCTCCCTTAACCACAATGACTCTTTCTCATTAATAATACAGCAGTAAAGCCTTAATGGGAGCTGTTGCCAGGACCAGGGCGATTAAATATAATGACTAAAGGACCATTAATAAGAAGCCAGGTCTTTTAACTGCTCTCTCCTGGGAGAAGTCCCCAACTAGATAGAAACGGAGTGGGAGGGCACCTTCTCTGATGTCAGATGCTCCGATTCAGATCCAACCCCCATGTGCCTACACCATGCCTCACCCTAAATCCTGTTTCTCAAAACCTCTGTCAATTCCCCAGCATTCTGGATAGATCTGCCTGGATTTCATCGTCTTGACCATCTTTATTACCTCTGGAATTATGGGAACTATGGAGTTGGTTGCATCCAGGTCAATATGAACAGGCAAGTTTTCCTTTTGCCTTATCAAAATATATCAGGAATATATGGGGAAGGGGAGGAGTGGGGAGACTGCTGACCAATCAGTAAGTCACAGATAGACAGCCAGGACTATACAGAGAAACCCTGTCTCGAAAAAACCAAGAAAAAAAAAGTCACAGATAGGCAAGAGGAATGTTGGACACAATCAGGAGGTAGTAAGAGTGCACTGTATACTTCAAAAAGCAAAAGGGAAAGATTTTGGTACTTCACCAGAAGAAATGAGCCCTGTTTGAGATAAACGTGTTTAACCTGATTTAAATATCACACAATGGTCTGGGGGGTGCTTACTTATTAGCATGCACAAAGCCCTGGGTTTAACATCAATAACATGAAAAATGAAATAAAATAGTACACAATGTATTCATAGTACCCTCTAAATATGTGCAATTTTTATATTCTTATGTATTGATTAACACATAAATTTAAGCCCAGCACGGCGGTTTTACATCTATGACAGTTACTTGAGAAACCGAGGTGAAGGTATAGCTTATGCCCAGTGGTTCTTAGTCTGCTTAGACAATACAGTGAGAGTCTCATCTCAATACATTTAATTAGTTAATATTTAATTAAGTAATAAGTTTAAACATAACTTTAAATGTCTTCATATATGTTTAATTCTATAAAATATATATGGAATTAATAATGACTATAACTTCTGCATTCTTCCCATACCTAAAAGAAAAAAGACAGAAAAAGGAAACAAAAGTTTGTCCTTTCCAGATTAAAACTTTCCAGAGAAGCAGGCATGAAGTCCCACCCTAACCAAGAAACTCTCTGCCATGGGGACCTGCTGGAAGAGGGCAACCCTTTCCTCCAATGGAGTTGACACTGGGCACACCCCAGGACAGGCCCCACGCCCCAGGACAGGCTCCACGCCCCAGGACAGGCTCCGTGTCCATAAGTAGTTTTCCAACACAAAACAGACTCCATGATTTTTGAGGGTTTTATTCTCTTTTTTTCTTTTTTGCTATGGCTTGGTGGGTTTGTTTGTTTGTTTGTTTGTTTTATCTTGCAGGGTTTTGTTTTGTTTTGCTTCCTTTGTTTTTCTAGGAGAAGTTAAGAGAGAAAGAGGTAAGGATGTCTGAAGGATCTGCGGGAAGGGAAAGAATATCATCAAAATATATTTTATGAAAAAAATTAAAAGTGTAATTTTTAAGAAACTAAAACAAAACACACCTCCTCAGAATCAAGTTACTTCAGTATTTAGGAAGCCATCAAGGACCTCGTCTGAATCTGGATACAAGCACACACAGACACATGTATGCAGAGAGACTGCGTACACACACACACACACACACATACACACATCTTCCATGTGCTGCGCTTGCTCGCCATGTGGTAATAAATGAGCTGCCAGGGACAGATCTGCTCTGCCAAGTAGGACGAGCAAGACTGTTCGGGGGTCTTCCTCAGGAGCTGCTTACAGAAGTAAATCTTTGTTTTAGCCGATCACACTACTCATAAACTTTCTGTATATTTTCAAAGAGGTATTCCCATGGAGAAATCCTTGCTCCACACAGAATAGAATACGAACTTAGAAAGTTTGCCTCTTGCTTTAGGGAGCATTTGGACAATTACTAACGCACAGCTGATGTGAGTCGAATTCTTCTACAAACATACCTATAGAAAAAGTTGATCAAATTTCCTTTAAGATCTAAGTTGAAAAACAAATCATAGGACACATTTTTCACTGCAGACTACACCTGGTATGAGTAATGACATCATCCAATGACCATTTAAAACACACACAAAAGATACGTAAATGCTATAAATACATCAATGAAATGTTCTTTGGTGGGAACTGAGGACAAGATGCCCTTGAAGGGCCAGGCTGAGGGACAATGAAGAAAAACAAAGCTAAGCAGCTGAGAGGTAAGTGAGGGAGAGAGATTCAAGGAGGACCCCAGACAAAGACAGGAACCCAACAACGACTTAGTGTCTGCCATAATCGGCAGATAGGAATCCAACTAAGGACTTAGTGTCTGTGGTAATCGGCAGATAGTTTGCTGGGAGGTGGAGTCCAAACGTGAAAAATGAAGAGGCTTTCCAAGATAAACAAAGCAGTCTGAATCCAGCATACAGTTAGCAGAAATAAAGGAAAGGGCTTGAAAGATCAGAGGAGCCGATGACAATGTAAGCCCAAAGATAAATTCTGAAGACCTAAAAAATACACAGAATTTCCCCAGGAGAGGCATGCACTTCCCAGAAACATACACTCCTGAAGCTGGCCAACAAGGCTATGATTTATTTCTCTGTAAAACAGGGACATTGTACAAAGAGATTTCAAAAGTCCTTTTTCTATCAGGACCCCCAACCCCAGTATTAGGGATAGAAGCCAGTGCTTCTCAGAATGGTAGGTGTTAAGTTCCATACCCACTGCACTGCACCCAGTCCTGAGAGACCCAAGACTCTATGATTGAGTCTCAGGAACATCAGAATGCTATACATGATAACTCTGCGGGACATATTGAATGGGAAACGAGGAGAAACTTCCAAGGGGCTAGAAAATAGACAAAAAAACCAAGTTGAATGTGCTGCCTCAGGGGCCTGCTTGGGGGCACCTGGAAGTGCAGGCTGCTAGCTATCTGGAGAACAGGGCTGATACTTCCAGAGATGAGCCAAGGGCAGAGAAGGAGGCAGCCACTTTGTTCTGGGGTTCTCCACATCCCTCAGACTCCCCTTCCATTGTCTGTCATCTTCCCTACCTGGCTTCAAGGAACAGGGCTCCTAGGGGAGCTGTCTCCCTGTGAACACTTGCCTAAGAGAACTTAGGAGAGCATAAATGGTTAGAAATATGTAGACACGTGGTGTGGGCACAAGGCAAAGAAAGGACACCACCAATGAGAGCTGACGATGCCAGGGACCCTGGCCATTCCGTGGTAGCTCCATGGGACTCCTGGATGTTTGAAGCATCTCTAACTAGAGCTTGGCTGCCTCTGGCAGCCCATCCCACCCATGCCTACAAACAGTCCTCTTCAGACTGGAAGGGAAGGGAGCCCGTCCCTGGCACTCTTCTTGCTCCTAGGATCCCCAACTCCTGGTTTCCACAGACACTTAGTCCAGACTCCTCTGGAACCAACTCCTTCTACCCAGCCTCGATTTGCAGCACATAAATGGCCATCCTTTACTCCACACTTGCAGGACTCTGTCAAATTCTCATGGGACCCCTGTCTTCTACTGTATAAATGAACTTACTTCCAGATCTAACTGGGGCTACCGTGACTAATTAGTCAGTCACCCTGTTATTCCAAGACCCCAAACACATACTGTGGGAGTGAGAATGTTATTCCCTTACAGTTTCATATTACAGTTAGCATTGGAGTCAGACAGGACAGGAACCCAGAGACAGGAACTGATGCAGAGGCCAGAAAGGAATGCTGGTTACTGGTTTGTTCCTCATGGCTTGCTCAGCCTACTTTCTCCTTCTCCTTCTCCTTCCTCATTCTCTTTGTTTCTTCCTCTCTCACACAATATATTCCAATTGCAGTTTCCCCTCCCTCCCCCTTTCCTAATTTACCACCACCTCCCCTCCCCCCAGATCCACTCCTCTTCCTTTTCCACTCAGAAAAGAGCATGTCCCCAGAGAAATCAATTGAACATGGCATAACAAGATGTTGTAAGCCGGGCTGGTGAGATGGCTCAGTGGGTAAGAGCACCCGATTGCTCTTCCGAAGGTCCGGAGTTCAAATCCCAGCAACCACATGGTGGCTCACAACCATCCGTAACAAGATCTGACACCCTCTTCTGGAGTGTCTGAAGACAGCTACAGTGTACTTACATATAATAAATAAATAAATATAAAAAAAAAATGTGTCCTCAACTCCAGACTGGGTTCTTGTTCTTAAAAAAAAAAAAAAAGATGCTGTAAGCCTAGGCACAAACTCCCATATCAAGGATGGGTGGGGCAACTCGATAGGAAGAAAAGGGTCCCAAGAGCAGGCAAAGAGTCAGAGACATCCCCACTCCCACTGTTAAGAGTCTGCAAGGTGCTTTTTAAAAATGTGCTGTGCTGAGCAAGGTAGTTCATACCTGTCATTCCAGCACTTGAGAGTCAAGAAGATTGTCATGCGTTTGAAGCCAACCAGTCTCAAGTAAATAAATAAATCATTTTAAAATAAATTTTAGAAAGTATTTGATTTTGGTAGTTATTCTGGGTACTGTGAGAACCCAGTGAATTTAACCATTTGTAAATATTAATAACCATGGCAAAGAAAATAACAAAGTAAATGAAATACCGAATGAAAGAAATTCATTTAAGTAGGTAAAATAATAATAACTACATATGAGAATAAACTATTGGCAGGGGAGACAATTCAGTTGATAGGCATACTGGTCATGCAAGCATGAGGACCTGAGTGACTCCCCAGCACTCAGGTAAGAGCCAGGCATGACACATGCCTGTAAGCCATGCCCTAAAAAGCCCTGAGGCTTGCCAAATCAGTGAGATCCAAACTCAATGAGAGATCCTGTCTAAAAACTAAGATGAAAATAAAAGAAGACACCAGATGTCAAACTCTGGTGTGTGTGTGTGTGTGTGTGTGTGTGTGTGTGTGTGTGTGTGTGTATGTGTGTGTGTACATGCACACACATTAATAAACTATTTAACATTACTCTTTAAACATCGCTTTTTTAAAAAGATCTTTAAACATTGGTGTTATGGCTGATATTAAGTATAATTCGACTAAATCATGAGTCTTAACTTTAAACTTCAACTTGCGAGAAACACAAGGTATCATGTCTCTCATGCAGTAAGATGCATCAGAGGGCACAGACACAGCTCTGTCACATGGGTTCTTGAGGAACACTAAGGAACAAGTGTAAGCCGAGCAACAGCGTGGCCAGTGCTAAGCTGGTCACATCACAGGCACTGTCTCCTCCCATGGTCATAGCATTGCCATAGCCACAGTCATCAGCCCTTGCCATAGCCTCAGCTCAGGAGGGTAAGAACACTGACCAACAGTTAATGGTTGCTATGGCAGCGGGAGTCATTTTCCAGTGATGGAGCCTCTAAGAAGTGGCTATGCTCCAGTAAATAACCTCTCACTCATGCTCATACAGGTAACCCCATTAAATTCAGGGGGTCACATTACATATGGGAGTAAGAAGGAGATTTGTTGGGAAGAGGAAAGGGTTCAGCAGAATGGAAGGGGATCGAGAGGATGCTGGGGTAAATATGATCAAATATGTTATATGCTTGCATGAAACTGTCAGAGTAAGTGAGTAAAGAAATGAATGAATGAATGAGCATGACCTATATTTGCAGAACTGGTGAACAGTAGAACTAAGACTCAAAGCCTAAGGCTTCCACTCCTCCATGCTTACTGTCCATGTTCTAAATGCTCATAATGAAAGCACAGACCAGAATCTCCCATAAAGCACAGCAAATAGAAACCACTTTGAAAGGTAGAAAGAAAAAGGGGGCACAACCCAACATAACATAACCAGAACACAGTACCTGAAACATTGTAACTTGTGTGGGAAAAGGAAACAATAGTGGAAACAGGATCCGAAACACTGTAACTTGTGTGGAAAATGAAAGAACTGTCGGCACAGGAAGCAAGGAAGAGAGTGGGAGACAAGAAGGAGAGAATGGAAAGAAAAGGAGCTTCCTTCCCGTGGCCAGTGCCACAAGGCACCCAGGCAGGCTACAGTCACTGTGTGAACGAATCACACTATGCACCACAGGAGAGAGAGAGCCTTCCAGTGACCTTGGCCAGTCTGTTCTTTGAATTGGGTTTCCAGAACTTCTTATAAAGGAGACACAAACGTCAATGGATATTTTAATGAACAATTTTTAGAAAACAGATTAAGAGAAAATCAACTGCTGACTGGATTTTAAGCAATTATAGAAAGAAAAAAGATGACATCTCTGAGTGTGTCCCTCCCACTTAATGCCATAGCCTTGCCAGGCTGGGACAGTCCTCTGCAGCAGGGGTGTCCAGAAGGCAGGCTCCTTTTTCTCAGTTGGTGTCCCAGTGCCTCTGAGGCACACCAGGCCAACAAGCTGACAAATGATGTTTCCTCACAAGTCAAGGTGGTTCCTCCCAGAGGCACAGCAGGGACACATGGCCCAGCACTTCAGAGGCTGCCCCAGGGCAAAGGCTCCCACATGACTCTAGCCGTGCCAGTTTTTCCTGAGGCTTTAAGGCATCTCCTAGATGGACCCCAGGATCAAAGAGAGGTAACCTCCTTCAAGTAGCTATGATGCTGACAGAAAGACCCTCCAAATATCAACATGGAAGCCTCTGGCATCAGCTGAGGTAAGGCGAAAGGGCCCAGCTAGCAGCCAGTGATTTCAAGCACCTCAGCCTCTGCCAGGAACACCTGCCTGTCTCCTCACACTCCTCTGCCTCAAGCTCCACCTGCAAAATCTCAAGAGCTTTTCTTTTGAATTGCATGAGAACATTTATTATACCGAATCATGATTCTTTTTGTTTTTATTGCAGTTTTGTTTAGTTATTTTGTGAGCCTGAGGGCACACATGTGCCACCGCATAGATGTGGCGGTCAGAGAACAACTCGTGGGAATCGGTTCTCTCCTTCTACCATGGGACTCCAGGGATCAAATTCAGTCTGCAAGTCTTGGCAGCAAGTGCCTTTACCAGCTGAGCCATCTCGCCACCCACATAACTCTTGCTTTCCATGTCTAATTCCTAGACAAAGCTATAGGTTCTTCCTATAACCCACACAATGAAGTGCAAACATGGCCACAATTGTACATCTGTCCAATGCTCACTACCCATAGGAGTTAACATCAGTAAGGTCTCCTGGAGCACTGAACCAGTGCTTCTGGGGGAAACACAGGTTGAGGTTCCCATGAGCTTCCAGCAACAGCATTTTTGTTAATCTGTCAATGCATTCTATGTGTGCTTCTGTTTAAAGGCACTTACTTAACATACATTGCAGATTCATGACCATCTGACCCACAGCAATGTCACCAAAATCAAACATCAAGGAAGCCTCTCTAAAAACAAGTGTGCTTCACAGAACGTATCACGCACAGCCTTTGGGCTTTTATTAGCACTAGGCAGCCCTTTAGCACTTGCTAAGGACATTTTATGAGGCAAAATTATCAACAAATGGCACAGAATAAAAAATTCACAACACTAAACAGACGCCCTGGGGAGAGGCCCAGACAAGAAAGTCAGGCTTGACCTTTGACCTCAGCTGGGAGTAAGTGTGGAGATGATCCACTGCTTTCCCTTCTTCTCTGCACATGTCTGTAAATAAGCATGAAAATGAGACAAATGTAGATTTGAGGGTTATAAGCAAAATTTAACAATTATGCAAATTCCACTGAAGTGCCTGGCTCGAATCAGCTGCGATAGGCAATCAATATTCACTGAGATTTGAAAGAAAACCAGAAGTGAGCGTGAAAAAGTGTATCCAGATGTGTGTGGCTGAGCTTCGAGTAAGAGTGATGGTAAGTGAGGAAACGGAGTGTGTGAATGGAAGATCAAGCAAAAGAGCGAGTGAACGAGTGAGTTGGTTAGTGAGCCCGTGAATAGGAGAAGGGACAGATAAACTGCAAATGCAGTGGGGAATAGGTATTAATGATCAACTGTGCAAGAGAGTAAGATTGAGCCCTTATTCAGAACCACGTTATCCCATTGCATCTAAAACTAAGAAGGATGTTCTGTGATTCAAGAGCGATATAAGCAGGCTCCTCCACCTGAAGGGTGGTTTGTTGCTGACAAAGAGCAGTACTGAGATGGCACTGACAAGCAGTGTCTGGATTTAGAAGGAACATGGGGTGGGAGAAGCAGGAGAACATGGAGGACACAAGCTTGTGTCTCTACTGTTGTCGTCTGCCCATGCACCCCAACTGCACCCCAACTCGCACACTAACTGTGCTTCCCCTGTATACACCAAGATTGGGGGAAGCAGATGTTAGACAGCAAAGCACAGGAACAGCCAGCATGTAGACCTACTGTGTGATTCAACTGTGTACAGGAACTACTCAGAAACCAGTTCATTTTGAATCCTAGGGGTTGTCATCAAATGCATTGTTTCAATCAACACTCACTTACAAATGCAATCACTATAAAGTTCCCTAGCACTTTCTATCCAGAAAAAAATTCTTGCATTCAAATAGTCAGGAACCCCAAAACATCAACCCTTTTGTTCCAAATGGCTACTCAGAAATTAAATTCCAGGAAGAAAGAAAGGAAGTGCAGACAGGTAGGGAGAGGGAAGGGATGGGAGAAAGAAAGAATTTAATTCAGTCTATGTTTCCTGCATGTCTTTTCACAGCTTGAAAGTTTATCTATTTTCATTGCTGAATAATATCGTATTATCTAGATGTACCAGAGTATTCTTAAGTCATACCAAAGCTTATTTATATATTTATCTGCTAAAGTATATCTTAGTTGTTCCTAAGTGTGGAAAATTACAAATAAAACTGCTATAAACAAAAAGAAAAAAGGAAAGAAATCTGGAATCTCACTGGAAATATATTCACCTAATACTTATTAGGTGCCAACTACATTCAAGCCTTTGATTTAAGTATCAGGAGTAATTTAGGACACTAAAGTAACTGAGCGATTGACTTCCCAGATCTTGGGTTTAGGCAGTGACAGGTTTACTAAAACCACTTCCCAAAACCATTCTCTCGAGCCTTCCCTAACCAGAATCTGACAGGAAATGGAGCAGAGGAACTTTGAGGGCAGGATCAATATAGAACAGGAAAGGGCAGTGAAATAGAAGGGAGGGAGGGAGGGGCTCCTGCCACTGGGAGGGCTCCTGAGCCCTGAGGAAGACAAACCTTTCCCTATTATGTTCCCGGGATCCAGCCTTTCAGAAGCTGGATCTAAGGTTAAATCTCTCCCCTCTGGGATGTGACTTGGTGGCAGAGCATGTGCCTAGTGTGGGTAAAGCCTGCATTCTGCCTCCAGCACCACAGACAGGAATGAACAAACAAACTGAAACCCTCACAACACATGAGAAACCTCCAGGTCAGGTGTACCAACTCAGCTGCAACCCAACATGTCCTGAGTGAGCTTCAGTCAACCTGGCTACTCTACCCTGCTCAATAGTGTCAACCTAACTAGAACTAAACCCCAATACACAAGAGCCAAAGATGATTTCTCAGTACCTAAAGACCAGGAGTCTTGCCACAAAAGAAACACATGAGTCAGGACAGATAGCAAAAACCATTCCTTCAAAATCCCATCTGTGGAAGAAATACTACACTCTCTGCCATGTGGCTAGCTCTGGATACAATAGTATTTATTCACCAAAAACAAGCAAACAAATAAAAAATGGCCATATTTTTGACGGTATCATTTAACCCAAGCCAACCTTTAACTCTGTTTAGCCTCCTTCTACCTACTGGGATTACAGGCAGGTACTACCGCACCTCTTTTTTGGAGTGTTAGGGTTGAATCTTGTATATATCTAGCCTTTATTATACATTTCTAGCAATAATTGTAACTGAGGTACATCCCCATGAACGGTCACTCCTAACGTATATATATGTGTGAAATGAGATTTCCTGATTTACTCTACCTGTCACCTGCTATCTTCTGTGGTCTTAAGTTAGCAACCCATTAAAATCTTACTCCTTGCCTTTGACATAAGAACACTGAGAACTAAGATGATCTTCCAAAGAAATACCCTTAATTAGAATTATTACTAAATTTCCTGAAAACTGGCCACATGTTTATGAACCATAAGATAAGGCTTTATCACTCAAACCATCGGCTGAAAAACCACCCATTCCCAGAGCATGTCTGATATTTGTTGATCATTCAATGAACGCACCTCTCCATTTCCTTCCTGTGAACTGTATTTTTTCAAGGTTCTGAATGGAACATGTCTGAACATCTCCCATCAAAGGAATCTGAAGTGAGCCACCAGAAAAACGAATTGGTAAATTCAATGAATGGCACCCTGCCATTTGCTAAGCTATACTATTCTGAGAACACGCAACGCTGTCCTGCTTGTTCACAAGCTGCCCTGGTAGAGCAAGTGTCAAGGTAGAGGGACAGCCCAGCATGCCCCACTCCTTTCCTCTGGCCAGCCTTTCATCTCTGCAGTCACATAGGAATGGGAAGATCTCAAGAAACAAGCTCTAGAAGGAATTCAGTGAAAATGAAGGAGCAAAAGGTAAAGGGAACATACTCAGGATCCTGTGCTAACACCACAGCACTCACGGACACAGACAGTCCTCCTTCCACGCCGGTGGGTCCTGCTTCTGTATGTTTAACCAACCACAGACAAAAACATGCAGGGAAAAAAAAACCTTCTGTGTACTGACCATCTACAGACATTTTCCTAAAACAATAATAGTACAACTACTCCCATAGTATTTGCATTGTAGTATTTATTACAGGTCATCTAGAAATGACTTAAAATGAAAATGAATGTAGGTTCCAGTGTAAGCACTGTGCCATTTTATATAAAAGGCCTGAACATCCAAAGATTCTGGCATCCAAGGAGGGTCCTGTAACCAATCCCCCATGAAAGGGATAGAGAAATATATTTGGGTCCAAAATGACCTGCAGTACTAAGTGGTGCTGCTTCCCATGACAGGATAACTAGGAAAAGAGAAAGACCTACTTAGTCCTTAGTCCACCATGTAGGCTTCTAACAAGTGAACACTAGAGAAAATCACTGGGTCTCACAATAACTCAAATGGGGGGGGGGGAATCAAGACAACTCCATCTCCATAGCCTCAAGTGAACGAGCAAGCCAGCTGACCGTAAGCAAAGCTGAACCAAGGCTGACAAGGACCTACATCATCATAGAGAGAGAACATCACTGAAGTAATGTCATCCAGGCACTAATCCACCACATCAATTTGTGGCCTATTGTTCTTATAAATCTGTATTAACATAAAGATATCTTGGATTTCAGCTGTCAAAGAAGTGTAAGTGTAAGGGAATCATATCCTAGTTTCATGGTTGTATGTGCACATAGTAAAAATAAAGTCAAGATGGGTTTCTCGGGATCTGAGATACAGTCATTCCTCAGTACTCCTGAGTCCGCACCTATGGTCAAGCAACCACAGAACAATTTTGTTAAGCCTGTATCTGTACAAATGTTTTTTCTTGTCATTCTTCACTAACCACAATACAAATATCATGTACATAGAATTTTGTGCTGTACTAAATATTATGGACAATTGTAGTTGTATACATTGTAGCAAGTAAAATAAGCGATCTGAAAATGACTGAAAGCCTTACGGAGCATGTGCACAGGCTCACTGCAGGCGCCACACTGCGTTATATAAGCAGGACTAAGCACCTCCAGATCCCACTCTCTGTGGATGCCCCGGAGACAAATCCCCAACACGTAGCAATGTGCTTCATGGGTTCTGTGTTCTGCTGTTGTTCCTTTTCAAAGGGATTGATCTGTTCCTCAGTTCTGGGAAAAATGTGGCTGTGGGGTTCCCTACACTGACCCTACAACATGGAGACATCGTGCAAAAATCACCTGGCCCATATGTCTCCACTCAAATCAACAAGCCCCTGTCCTACAAATATATTCAATTAAAAGAACATTTATGCTCATTGGAACCACAATTGGAACCCATTGTACCTTGGCTACAGATCATACAGATTCAAAGAATCCAAGGTCCAACTGTATCCCTGGAAATACAACCAACACAGTACCAAACACCTCTCTGACCAAGCACCTGAGTGAGGATACTGGAGGAGGCCTCAAGACTCTGGCCTGAGTCCTCCCGACACCTGCAAGTTCTGGGCCTCAGAGCAAATCATGTAGGTTCTATATTGTTTTTATTTTGGTACTTGAAAGAGATAGTGGCCATAGAAAGTCTGGATATTATAAGTGCACAGCCCCACAGCCCGATGCCCCAGCACACTGGGCTCTGTGTATGAGGCTGAAGCAGGCTGAGAAATTGGGTCAGTGAACATTCACCACATGCCAACTGCACACACTGTGTGTGGCTGAGCCTCTGGGAAACAGAAAGCTTATAGAGAGACTCTGGCTTCAAAATCTTCATCTAGTAAAAGACCAATAAGTATGAAATGTGGCCAGATATGAACCAGAATTGCCAGCATTTCCCAGTCTGGTGCTGTCCCCTGGCTCACAGCTGCACTCGACATACTCTAGGTTAATTTACCTTTTTCTAAACAGGAGGAGCAGATGCTACCAGCCTTCTTGAAGCAGATTCATTTTTTTTTCAAAGCATTCTTTTTAATAGTTGCTTGTTATAATCAGTTATTCTTGATGTTTTAAAGCACTTTGATAATAATCGGATAACTTAGATTAAACCTCTAACAGTAACAATCTGAGCCATAGCTCTAGTCTATTTGAAATGAATAAAGGTGACAAATGCAAACTAGCACCCATAGTTGTTTAGTCATGTGGAGACACATGCATGCACATGCATGTAATCTAATGTTCTCTCTAAATTTCAACCAGACAGGATTTTCGGATCTTTAGAAAGCTTAAGTGTTATACGCCCTAACCTGTCTTTCCATGCTTTGTTGAGACTTCTAGCTATCCCTCAAAATCCACTTTAAATGCTACAATACACATTTCCAAAGTACTTCTTTAAACACTCCTCTGTGGCTCCAAGACATTTAAGCATTCTTCAGTTACAGTAAATCTTACATCACACCCAAATATTCACAAAGATGTTTCTCCTGCCAGAGTTTTGAGAGCTGCCCCATAGTCGTGCACTGTGTTAGAGGGTCAGACACCATGTTGATATGGATCTCTATGAAAGACATGAATGAAAAGGGCACACATAAATTGGGACTTGAGTACAATATCCAGACCATATCCAGAGTAAGAATTATCCAAATTCTCCTTTTAATTAAAGTGTGACTCATTAGCAACAAAGTTTTTCCAGCTTCTATGTTGTCACAATAGCATCTTCTCTATTTGTCTAAGAAGCTTCACCCATTCACTTCTGTCTCCTTTACTCTAACCCTAGGATGTACTCAAAACCAGAGAGGGGAGGGAGAGAGAGAGACAAAGAGAGAACGCAGTTAACTCCCAAATACAAAAGTACATCACTACATGTCACAGTAATCTGTTTAACAAAAGTGACTCCTATTTCCCCAAACCTATTTACTTTCTTTCACAATGATACCCATCTTTCCGAAGCGTTTTAACAAATCTTCATTTTAGTAACTGACCTGTGTGTCATCTCACACAGGTAAAGGTGCTGAGTAACAACATCGTCACCTGTTTCTTTTCTTCCTGCAATCTCATGGCACTCTGAATAAGCTATTTTGGTCACTTCTCATTCCCATGGCCAAAGGGGTCAGAATAACTACAAAACCTAATGGAAACCATGAAAGGGTCCAAAGGGAGCAGAGTTCTCCACCCTACTCTCCAAATCTCCCACATGAGGTGCACAGCAAAGGGGAAGCCTGCTGCCCAGGGAGCTCTCCTCCCAGCTCTGCCAAGTGGAGGAGAAAAGATCTTGCACAACCATTTTGTGTCAGGGGTGGGGAAAGAGATCTGAGGCAAGATATCAGAGAAGGCCTGGGAAGTACAACCTATGGGTTCTGGAGGTCCATCTAGAGTGCAGACCTCGGCCGAGGTGTCATCCTCCTGTGCTTCATCTTAGAAGAGGCAAATGAGCAGGTGCCCGCAGGAGCATAGGCAGAACAGAAGCCTGGCCCTGCCTCTGCCACTATCTCTGCTCCAGCCACAGCTGCATCCCCTTTGGGCTATACACACCAGGGACAACCCGGGCACAGCCCAATTAGGCATGGGAATGAGGGAGAGGTTCCTCCTACAACTAGAATCCTGAGTACACTCTCACCATACAGGTGGAGATTCATCAAGGTCTAGATCTGCACAGCTTGTAGAAGAGACGAAAATCAATCACCATGCTATTCATTTCACCCAGAGAAGCATTTACTGAGCTCCTCCCACCTCAAGGGTCACTGCTACACATTAGGTAACATTAGGAAGTAAAATGCGAGGTGGCTACGCCCTTTGGATCCACTGTGGGAAATACGCTGAACTGTCCTACAAATTATACTGTTGCCTGCATAACAATGGAGTTGTAAAAAAGCAGATAAAACATGCTAACCAGAATAAGCAGAACCACAGCTGGGATTGAGGGAGGCTCTGCAGAACAAGTAATACTTCCATTGGACCTTAATTAAAGAGTGCTATTTCATCAAATAGAAAAGGCAAGACAAAGGTATTCCAGACAGACACTACCTTGCCTGTATGCACAAGTCAGACTTCATGACATTTGGGGAACGGTGAATAGATTCAAATGACATGCAGAAACAGATACAAAACATGACACCAGCGATGCAGACCCAGGCAACAAGCTCAGTGAGAAGTGCTGGCTGCTGCACAGAAAGGGTAGCTACCATGTGCTTCCAGGCAAGTGCTGAAGAGAACTCAGCACAGTGACCCTAGGTGCAGAGGTAATTCTGACATCACTGTGGAGAAGGCATTGGTGCTTGGAGGCTCTGGGGCAGGAGAATATCTGAAACCATGCTTCCACAGAGAGATCACAACATACATGTGTACCTCTGATAGCACTCTGTCCTAAGAGAGATCTCCATCCCAAAGACACTTGATCCAGGAGACAGATGCTATGCGTCCCTTGCTCTCCCTCACTAGAGTTTATAACTGGGACTGTCAACTGGCTGTGGCCATGGGGAAGGTGGGCAGAGTCTACTATTTTATTTGTTTAGTTTTGGGTTGGGGTTCCTCTTGTTTTGACACAGGACCTCACTGTGTAGCTCTGGCTAGCCTGGAAGAGTAGACCAGACTGTCTCAAACTCACAACCCTAGTGCCTGAATTAAAGGCCTGTGCCATCACACCCAGCTAGTGCTTGGGGTTTGGTTTGGTTTGGTTTGGTTTGGGGTTATATGTTTGGGGGATTTGTTTGTTTTAAATAAAGTGTTTAACTAGGCTTATGGCTCTGAAGGGTTACAGTCCATGATGCTGGACCCAAGGTATCTGGCAGGAACATTCAAGAGTTCACAACTCAGGCAACATGACCTGCCCATGTGGCCCAGATTGGCCTCCAGCTTGCAGCAATCCTCCTGCCTCACCCTTCTCAGTACCGGGATTATAGGCATGTGCTACCACATCCCACAAATCTGCTTCTAATCTAATTTGTTTGTGCTCAAAAGCACTAGAGGACACAGCTGGGACTGACAGCTGAAACAGTTTGGGCCCCTCTTCCTGAAGTGCCAGGAGCCACTGAACGCATCCACTTGGGAGAAAAACTCAAGCCAGTGCAAATACTGCAGATGACACTGCTGAACATGGAGTCAGGCATGCTCTCCTTGTCAGCCAGCAAACCTCAGAGTGTGAATCACACTGGCCACAACATCTGACAGTCTAGTCATTGGTCAGCTGGGGAGAACATTCCAGAGGGGCATGCAAGGCAACCCTTAGAAAAGGGAGCAAATGAAACAGCCTAGGCGTGAGCCTAGACAATCACTACATCTGCAGAAACACGGATTCTTACACATACTTTATGTTAGCATATATATGAACTATATCTTCTACATATAACCTAAGACAACTTAACATTCATATCCTGAGATTAATACTCTTCAGAAAAGTCATTTTTTCAGGTAGGAATGTATACTCAGGAAAGCTTGGGGACTGTTGTGATAACACGATCCCTGCCACAGGTTGTACTACATGCCTATAATGTCAGTGCTAGGGCAGATGATGCAGAAGGATTGCCATGAGTACAAGGCTATCCTGAGCTACAGAATGAGACCCTGTCTCTAAAAAGTAAATAACAATTAAAAAAAAAACTCTATTATCCATTCAATCCACTAAAGGGCAGTATTTCTATTCTACATACAAAAATAAAAATAAAAATAATTTTTTTAAAAAGCCTTGTATTGTATTCAACTGGGATTGAATTAATTAAATACACTTACATATCCAAAATGGGAAAAGATAAGACCTTGTCAAATAGACAACATTGTTTTGTAAATTTTTGTTTTAAAATACTTTATATCTACCTCTTACATCTCTTATTTTTGAGCTTAAAAAGTACCAGCAAACTCATTTAGAAAATAAGTGGTTTTGCATATGCCAAGACCTGGATTTATAAAGCTAAATTAAATTCTATACCTAACAATCATTTATTCTCTTTTTCAAGAAGCACTTCTAAAAGTATTCAACTATCTAAACAAGTAACCTATAGTGGAAAATTCTTCCAAAGTAGAAAAATTACATCCTATGACATTGAAAATAGTGTGCGTTCTCACCATCCAAAATATGGAACCAGCTTCATAAACACGTGCATAGACAAAGCAAACATGCTGCATGTTCCCAGTGGAGTTTTATTTAGCTATAAAGAAGAATTTATAGCTAAACAAATTTATAGGAACATAGATGGGCTTGGAAATCATGTTAAACTAAATAAGCCAAACTTGGACAGAGGTCACAGGACATAGAGTAAGTATTATATATTTTGTGCATGTTCATATATGTGCATGTGTGTGTGTGAGAGAGAGAGAGAAAGAGAGAGAGAGAGAGAGAGAGAGAGAAATAAGAGAAAGAGAGAGAGAGAAATGGAAGAAGTCTAAAAGAAGAGAGAGACAGAAAATATCGCAAATATTGCATGCTTTCTCTTACATACAAGATTCAACAGTATTTATTTTACACTTGCATGTGCATGACATGAAAGCAGAAGAACTCCATGAGGAAAGAGAGGGAATGGGAAGGAAAAGGAGAAACAAGGAAGGATAAGGAAGAGGAAAATACAAGCAAAGTGTAACACATGTATAAAATATAATAATGGCGCATTCTTCTGTATACTGAAAAATTAATTTTAAAACCTTTTTAATGTATAATATATTCAAGTTATGCAGGATTTAATATTGCCATTTGTAATGTTGGGGTAAAAGTTTGCACTATGTGTGTATACATATTTTAAAACCCCAGGATATGGGGGCTGGAGAGATGGCTCATGCTGGTTCTGTTCTCAGAACCCACAAGGGGGCTCACAGCCATCTGTGACTCCAGTCCCAGGGGAATCTGCTGCTCTCTTCTGGCCTCTGAAGTCTCTGCACACACATGCATGACATGCATGCACACATACAGACAAAACACTTATACAAAAAAGTTTCTTTTAAAAAATCTAAAGACAAAACTAGGGTGTGGCTAATAAAGAGGTGTGTCTAGGACCACTCCGTCTTTTGTACTATTAGCTGAGAACTTCAGAATGCTTCCTCATCTGGGCGTCCTCTAAATCCCAACTTTTGTAAGCACTAATCCAAGTTTTTATAGTTCAAGTAACTTGGTTTAAATGAGCACCTGACCACCGATAAGTACACCTTAATGTACACAATAATGTAAACCTTAAAGTGTTTTTTGTTCAAACTTTACTGCTGTACAGTGTTCCAAACAGTAAGTAATGATCCAGTCACCACGCTCATATGTTCAGCAAAAATATTGAACCCCTATTGTTCCAGGCATGCATGTGATATGGTCCTGCGTTATGAGAACTGGGGAGATGCACAGGACTAAATCGACCACCATTTAGCAGAGCAAAACCAGGGACTTGGTGTCACTCACAGCCTCTCCCCAGGATCAGGCCCAGTTCCCAACCACTGGCAGGTTACAACAAATCCTCCATCACCATAAGGACCTACCAAGCTAGTAAGGATAGAAAGTGAGAACGGGGAAACGGCAACTCACAATGCTGGCAAGTAATTACAGTGCTGCTGGACCCTTATTCACAGACAAGACTCTGACAATAATTCCCACCTCCATCTCTCCTGCATAATGAAAATCTTGTGTTGTTCAGAGAAAGGGTTTAGACTCTCACTGCACGGCCTATTTCTAGTTTTAATTACAATGCTTGGCAAAGCTTGGGGATCATTTCAATTCATTTCAAAAATAACTCCCATTGAATACAACAAGACATATTTTTCACGCTTGGGAATTTTTATTTACTTGATAATGAAGATGGCCTGGCACGTAAATAAAGCATTTTCTTGGCAAATTTGATCTGGGGAAGAGACAGAATTTTATAATGAACCAGCAAGCCACAGGAAGCTAAAACTCTCATTGGCCTTCCAGACTCAGTTTCCTTTCTGACTCTTTTTCAACCTAGCAAACCAGCAGCTCAAATCAAAGGCAGGGCACGGGAGTTAATGGAAGTGGCTATTGTTACTTACTGATCCATACAGCTCCCCCTTCTCGTTCATGCCGAGGTAGAGTCCACTGTCCACACCGCGAATGCTGACCAGGCCCACTGCTATACTGATAAATTCCAGAATGCCTGTAAGATAAACAGCAGACAGGAGAGTTAGAGCCCAGAGCCTCTCCCTAGAGCTGCAGCATTCCCAGGGGCTTCAGTCAGGAACCGGGCCCAACTTCCGACCTGGAGCACTTCATGCAAGACTTCTGCCTTAAGACACTGAAGTTCCAGCTTAACTCTATCATATCATAGTCAGACACTAAATCATCATAGTGGGACATATTTTACATAGTAACTAACACAGTTTAAATTTTTTAGAATAACTATATAAACATTCTAAACAAGTCTGATGAAACCAATGCATATATCCTAATGAGCTAACAGTATACTTGAACAGGAAATGACATATTTCCACTTTATGTATGTAAAATTAAGTATTTATATATGGATACTTGGAGTATGTACTTACTGTTCTCTGGGTCTATGAGAAATAAACACATTCACAATTTATATATTGTATACATAAGTGTGTATATGAGCATGTACATGTATATGTACATATGCACAAATAATTTTTTTAAATTCTATTCAGAGAATAACCTTATGTGTCTAAAAATAAGAGTGTAAGGTGCTAATTAAAGCCTTCCCCAGCTTATGCAGAAAATGATATAGCTCTCAATTAAATAACCTTATACATTTGAAAATTATAAAGTACCAAACACACACCTCAAATGTCTCTGCTTAAACAGGGTAGTGAATCTTTTTCTGTTCCTGTCTAAACTTCAAAGAATAGTTAAACAATTAAAACACCCTAATATTATGGAGGAAAAATGCTGGTTCAAAAAAGAAAGAAAGAAAGAAAGAAAGAAAGAAAGAAAGAAAGAAAGAAAGAAAGAAAGAAAGAAGGAAGGAAGGAAGGAAGGAAGGAAAGAAGGAAGGAAGGAAGGAAGGAAGGAAGGAAGGAANGGAAGGAAGGAAGGAAGGAAAGAAAGAAAGAAAGAAAGAAAGAAAGAAAGAAAGAAAGAAAGAAAGAAAGAAAGAAAGAAAGAAAGAAGCTCCGATTAAAATAGGTACAGAATACTCTATCCCCAAAGCAAATCAATATAATGCTCCCTTTCACTTCCGTCTTTTGCCTTTCTTACCTTACTAAAAATAGCAACACCTAAGCTGGGCATCAATCCAGAATGTTATGGCCACACAACAGCAGCTATAGTCTCCCTGAGTCTACTGTTGCTTTAAGATAATCACCCCGCAGGATACACAGATGCTGCTAATCATCTCTGGGCCTGGCCGTGATCCCGCTCTGGTTATAAGTTAAAGTACTACAGTATGTGTAGATCTTGTGTCAGTGCATAGCAAATATTTTATACCATTTATTTTGAAAATATCTTCAGTCATTGAGAAAGTATACTTACTTCTAAGAGTGTAGAAAAAGGAGAAAAAAAAGACTATGGTAACAGTATAAATGATATATATATACATATACACACATATATAATTAATGTATAATATATAATTAATATATATAAATATATGTTTACATTTTTAGAATAACTAAATGATATATATACACACATATATAATTAATGTATAATATACAATCAATATATATTAATATATGTTTACATTTTTAGAATAACTATATAAACATTCTAAATGTTAAGTCTGGTGAAACCAATGTATATATGAGCTATGTAATGAACTATGTAATATGATATATTAATATATGTATATTACATATGATATATAATATATATTATGTGTATGCTAAAGTAAGTCTCCTGTGACTAATGAAAAAAGCATTTAGATGGACAAAAAACAATTTTCCAACTGTCATGGATTAGACTGGACTGCTATCAAATGAAGATTCTGACTCCATAAATGTAATCAAGTAAAAAGTTCAGTTAGGAGACTCAGCTGAAAGGTGATAGCTCACTCCTGTACACATAGTATCACTCGCTCTTGTACACATAGTATCACTCGCTCTTGTACACATAGTATCACTTGTTCTTATACACATAGTATCACTCATTCTTGTACACATAGTATCACTCATTCTTGTAGATGTACAAAATGTTACAAGATCCTTATGTTATGCTTACAGAAAAATCTGCTCACATGCAGAAACTTATTCTAACAGAACATGAGATGGTGATAACAGAGCAAAATCACCCCTTACATGTCAAGTCCTAACCTGTAACTTTTACAAACCACCCAGCAGACACAAGTCAGTGTGTGACGTGTGACTAGCCTTCTCTCCTTCACAGGGCAAATGGGAAGACTGAAGAGGCAACAGCTCTTCTTTGAGATTTATTGAACAGAAGATATACTTTAATTATGATGTAGTCACTTTATTTCATCGTATCATTTCTAACCCTTATGACTCAAAATAATCAAAATTGGAACACTTTATCGTTATCAAGGACCACTTATACAAAACTCTCTTCTTGGTACCCCCCACAAAAGTACACCCTAATCAAAGTCATACAAATCCTGAGATTAGCATAAGGGCTTACTTCATGCCTACTTTCACTATAAAATGAATTACAGGAAACATTTCACCCACTTTGAGGTCTGTGCAATTTAATTTACCAGCTCAATGAGGAAAGGGTTAACCATAAAACTAAAAGCCATTCCTGTCCCCCGCGAGGCCACATGATGACCTGTCTCCACTACACACAACTCTAAGAATTAATATCCCAGCAGCAGCTCAGCCAGATCCAACAGAGAATATGATTTCACAAAAACTACCTCACTGGCGGGTCTGAAGAATGGCAAGAATAGTAGTAATGACTACAGTGTCATGTAGCAGTCAGGAGACTTAAGTGTGCGGTCTTGTCTCCTTCAGTCTTTAGGACAGTCCTGGGCACTGCAATGTCTTCAGCCCCCTAGTACAAAAGGACAATTGAGATTCCCTCAAGTCAATCAGACTGGAAGGCCTGTTTGCTTGGATATTATGCACATTGCACAGTTGGCTCTAACTTTCGGGGGTTTGTATCTGTAATGTCTTGCCATTTTATACACTTAACTTCTGAATCTATTGTTATAAAATATGGGGGTGAAAATATTAATATTTTATCACTTTTTCTAGTTATTGATAAAATGGCTAAACTACATATGCTTTCACTTTTTTAGACAGTGACCTATTACTAAGGGACTATGTGAACCACCCATCATGCCACTTATTAAATATAAAAATATGAGAGAAATATGGAGTGGAGGCCCTGCCTCCTTCTCAGTGGTAGTCCTTCACTATCTGTGGAGACACATTCCTTGCATGCCTGAGGCTACAGCATCCCAAACCCTATTTATACTGTTCTATCCAGTACATATATACTCATGACAAAATTTAATTTACAAATTAGCCCCCCTAGGGGGTTAATAATAACTAATAAAAAACAGAACCAGTATCGGATAGTAAAAGGTGTTTAAACTTTTGAATTATTTCTGCAATATTCCATCTAACATTTTCAGACACAGTTAAAAGTGAAGCTAACAGGGGAAGGGGCTGCTGTAATGGGAAGAACAATGGACAGAGCTACAGTGCCAGTGTGGCTCACACAGTGGGAGGCAGATGTGCAGGGAACAAGTGGACACAAGACCAGTGGCTTGTTCAGTTACAGAAGAACAAGCCAGGGGAGTATCATAAAAAATTAAAAAAATAAAAATAAAAAATAAAAAAAACTGAAATGGGTCTGGGGGGGGTCTCCCAGCAAGAAGCAGGACCCAGTGACCCAGGTAGAAAAATTCTGTCACCTCAAACCATTATCCATATCCCTGAAGTTCCTTTAGAGTAGGGACCTCAAAAAAAAAAAAAAAAAAAAAAAAAAACTCCAGATTTTTATGAGGTCACCCCCACAACTCAAGGGCAAGCAGAACACCAAAATGTGTGAGTCATGGTCCTTCTCCCACACCCAGAAAACACCAGTGTGGTAAGGTCAGGGAGACCTGGCAACAGGGTAACCAGACCCCACCCCATCCAGACTGGAATCTTTATCATTCCTGGTACCACCTTGTTCACAGTGAAACCTACGGTTTTGCACTCCAGCAGGTTAAGCCCTCGGCTGGTGCCAAGCAAGTGCCTCCAACTGCCTTGAGGTCAGACCACTCCTTACCCTAATCTGTTGACCTCTGCAAAGCTGAGTAACCAATATGGACAGTACTAGATCAGTGACAACCTGGGAGACTCTTCTACAGAGATGGAATGTTTCAAGATCAAGGAAAGAAGAAAGAGAGGAATAAAAAGAAGGAAAGAGGAAAAAGAGAATAATGGGTTGGCCTAAAACCGACATTCTGGCCTCTCTCTCCCAGCACACACAACCTAGATGACACGGGCTCCAAGCGGCCACAGTGGGGAATGGTAACTGGGTTGCAGGTCCTCTCTCTTCCTCCATAGAGAACCATTTCTATAAGGACCACTCAGGGTCTCGTGGAGGCTGATGAGGCAATTGATCACTGGTCACACACTTCTTCTGGGACAGTCCCAGATTAGGTCTCCCTCCTCCCCGTCTCTGCTGCGTCATTAGCCGCACGTTAGTCCACCCTCCTAGAATCCACTTATGCTGTGCCTCACCTCTACCGCCAGCCATAGGAAACAAGAGATCTGACAGATAGAAGCTCTAATCTGTATCCTCTTTAGATCAAACAACAAAGAGATATAAAGCCTTATCAGCTTCGTTGACCACCATAACAAGATCATAGAACCTTACTGTCAGACAATTTGGCTGCAGGACATAGAAAATTCGACCTCAAACCAACCAGGGGACTTCTGTTCTGCTGGCTAGTTTTCACAACGATAAAGGGGGTCATACAGACCCCTGGAGAAGAATTATCAATGGTATCGCCCTCTATGCTACACTACTACAGACCTGCCAGGTAAGATGTGGCCACTAGCACAATAGTAGTATAACCATTATAGGAATAACCAACTTCTCTGTGCTTGGACTTAAGGTATGATTCACAGGAGAGAATTCATACCCGACACCGTAAACCCAGTCAAAAGCCTATGACTGGCAATCTCACAGGCCCTGGGGTAGAATCTGCTGTGGTGATTTTGCTGAACTATTCTGTTGTCACATTGCCCTTTAAATATTCATGTTTGTACTCGAAGATCTATGCTTCCTCTCACTTTGGTTTCTAACCAAGGCTTCTTTTTTGCAATGGGAAACTGTTAACACGGAGATTCCTCATGAAATTGCTTAGAACAAGTGACTACTACGGATGCTCAGCCCTCAAGGGGAGGAGCATCTATATCACCACCACCCTCTCCAAAGTTCAGAGAACAACTGGAAAGAGAGGGTAGGAAAAAAAAATATATATATATATATATATATATATATATATATATATATATATGAGCAGAAGACTGAGAAGTGCACCATAAGACAAAACATGGCTGTCACACTCAGGAACTAGCAACAACTGAGATTACATGCACATGACTTGCACAGGATCAAGCCAGTCAATGGCCTAGCATGGATGGGAGAAAGGCTTTATAACCTCCCACTCCTGAGGGGACTTAGCCAGTTGACAGTGCTAATGGAGGAAGAGCCATTTTTCTTTGAGGGTGTGGCTGCTGATAGGTTACCCAGGTTTCATTAGATAGCCCCATATCCAAGTGTGTGTGTGTGTGTGTGTGTGTGACTAACTAGACTCAGAAAGAGGAAAAGGCAGCAGCCACAATCCCCACCATGAAGTTATGGGACCTGTGGAGAGCATCCGGGGCAAATCAGAAGAGGGAAATAAGAGGTAGATATGATCAAAATTCATTGTATAAATATATGCAGTTATCAAAGATTAATATGCAACAGCACAGTGGAGTAGCCAGTGGTCCAGCTACCCCACAAACTAAGGCAGAAGGAGCTTGAGCTCATCAATCCCAGGCTAGCCTGGGCATCAGGGTTACTCTGGTGACTGTGTTGAAGAAGAAACAGGAGAAAGAAGAGACTGAGGAGGAAGTGAGAAAAAAATCGGGAGAAGAAAAGAAATGGTCCGGATTTTACAGAAAAATACCGAATGAGGTTGTCAAAAGAGAAAGGTGAACCGACATGGTGATACTGGCCTGTAATCCCAGCATCCGGGAGCTGTGGAAAGGTGGATTAGTAGTTCGGGGCTAGCTTGTGCTACTTAAGACCCTGTTTCAAAAGTGGGTGGAGAGAGTGGTTAAGCCCCTCTCCTCCACAGCTTCCTGATCATGCACACTAGCCATCTGGGGCTCCAGAGGGTCTAGGAATCCCTGAACCAGCTTGAACAAAACTCAGTCCCCTTAGGAAGTGGCAGTTGAATGGCCATCCAAGTTTTCTGCAGTGAGTTTAAAGGCAGCTCTGAATTATGACAGCTTTTCTCTGCACAGTACTGAAAGAGTTGGATTTTGTCTTTTTCTGCAAAACCCTGCAAATAAGGTTTAACTTTGTTTTATTATTATTTTAATCACGCCAGTATCTTTCTTCCACCTAGACCAGCATCTGACACCCTACTCCTTTAACAGGCCAGGTCCTGCCCCACAAATGGCTTACCAGCAGGAGTGTCAACCTAGGGTTCTAAGGCCTCTTGAGTCACCACCCCCAGGCCAGGAGATAGGCCTGCTTCAGCTTCCACAGGCCCAGCGTTCACTTTTTTTCATTACTCTGCACTGCCTACTTTATTTTTTTTGCTCATTGTCTTAACAGCTAGCAAGGCCAGAAAGCCCTTCCAAGTGAAAAACTCACACTTGCTTCCCAGGCCATCACTCAGAGACAGGACCCCATGGTCCCCTCCTCCCAGCTTCCACCACCCCCAAGGAAAAACAAAGGGCTCCTCAAGGTCCCACCTTCAACTCCCGGCCAGGCTGCAGCCCCAGCAGCGCTGAGATTCCCGCACCCCCACGTCCCCGGCCCGGCGGCCCGGCCGGCCGCAGCCTTGACCCACAGAGCTTGCCAGCAGCGGCAGTCACCTGCGGCGGCTCGGGGAGGGCAGAAAGCATTGGCCCAGCCCGTTTCCTTCTGCCGTTTCTTTTCAGGTAGAAAACGCACCTATTTTAATCGAGGAGTAAACCCACCCCACCTACAGCTACTCTAAAACCCAGGGAGAAGACGAAGTCCCCCGGGAGGAGCCAAGGAGGCGCGGAGGCCTTGGCTGCGGGGAGGGGGTGGAAGGTGAAGCGGCGGTGGCGCGGGCGCCAGGTGCGCCCCGCAGCCCCTCCGCCCCGCCCGGCTCCGCGCCGCCCGGTCCTAGCGCCGCCGAAACTCCCTGAGGGCGGGGCTGAGGAGGCAGGGCGCGGAGGCTCCCGGCACACGCACGGCGCTGCAGAGGTTGCTAATATTGGGACCTGCCGCAGAAGCAGCAGCGGGAGACCGCGGCACTGCTGTCACCCCGGGGGCCCGCTTCTCACTGCAACCGGATGAAAGACTTAAATAACCCTCCTTCCCCACCCCCACTGCGCACAACCGCCCACTCAGCTCCATCCGAACGAGGGTGAGTGGCACCGCCAAGAACCAGGCGCGCCCTTCCCCCCGCGGCAGACCTGCTATACTTGCACCGGGGGTCCCCAGCATGGGCCGGGGCTTCCGCTTCCCTCCTACCAACACCC
>NC_034597.1:49134569-49154659 GCF_900095145.1 Mus pahari | reverse complement strand
CCCCCCCACACACACACACACTGTGCGGAACCAGAAAGTAGAGATGTCACTTCCTTGGCGACACATTCTCCAACCTCTAGGATCGGGGCGGGGTGAGGAGATTGGGGCTTTTTGTTTGATAGTCTGGGTTCTGCGGCGGGCGGTACCTGCAGTCCTTGTCCGCTGACCCCTGAACGCGCGCGCTCCCCGCCCTTGCATCCTAGCACAGATACTCAGTATCTGATGTATCAAGTGCGCGTGGCAAACGTCCTATCTTAAAGATGACTACTGCATTTTTAAAAAGAAAGAAAGAAAAACTGGGAGGTGGGGGCGAAGGTACGTGGAGGGGTCCGGAGTGTGAGGGCTATCCAGTGACCTGGGCCCAGTTCTGAAGCACCCCGGGTTGGGACCGGGAAATGCACACAATAAAGGTGGCTTTGGCTGGCCGCAGCGCCCCTGCAGCCCTGCGCTCCGAGTGCAGCCGGCCTTCTGCTCCTGCAAGACTAGATCCGGATGCCTTCCCTCGGCTAGTGGTTAACAATAGCGTGCCACCCCCTGCACCGCCTGCAAGGCCCTTTGTCACCCCCACCCCCACCCCTTCCCCTGCGTCTGTGGCCTCGCCTGGCCAGGGGCCCCCGACCCACCTCCCAGACCCAGTGGAGCCCTACGACTCTTCCCAAACCCTGCTGCGCGCTTCAGAAAGAAGGGGGGAGGGACCCTGCATGAGACCGCCAAGCTCAGTTCCAACCTCCAGTCTGTCCTCGGTCCCCGCCACCAACTCTCCGGCTGCGGTGCGCACCTCCGGCGGTTCCCACACCGCACACCACCACCGCGCTTCCTCGGGCGGCGGCTGTCAGCGCCGCCAGACCCGCACTCACACACAAAGAGAAAGCAAGGGGACTGGACAGGGGCAAAAAAGAAAAGTCGGACACCCGTCACGCGGCCAGAAGGGCGTCGGTCCCTGTCCTCCCTCCCCTGAACCCCAGCGGTCCCCCGCAGTACGGAGGGGCGCACAGGAGCACTGTGGAAAGGGAGTTAGAACCCGAGCGCTCTTAGGACCGCGCGGAGCGAGAGCGACGCGGGGCCGGGGGCTGAGCCCGCACCTGCCGGCCCGGAGCGCGGGAGGACGGTGCTCCAGCTGCCCCGGGCATCAAGCGGGCTGCGCGGGCATCGAGCGGGCTGCCCTGAACCCTAGGACACTCGCTCCCCGCCTCCGCCGGCCTCCCGCTGCTTGGCTTGCTCCAGAAACCCGGCTCCGTAGCAGCCCTTAAGGTGGCCAACTAGACAGGCACTCCAGTAAAGTTTAGTCTTCCCCGGCGACAAGCAGGCAGCAGCGGTGTTTACTTATGGGGTGGTGGGAAGATAGGTTAGTTAGGTTAGTATTCGAAGGAATAATCGCAGCAATGAGCTACACTTTCTGTTTTTAAGCAGCGAGGGGGACACAAGTCAGTTGGGGAAAATTGACTGGGTTCACTTTTGAGCCCAGCCTCAGTAGTGAGCCAAGGGGGAAACCCTGGGCCTCAAGAATCTGGACTATCTTCATCCAGGCCTGGACCCTCCTCACCTCCGGGCAACAGCCACAGTCCATGAAGCTAAACACCTAGTTTAGATTTCGTTCAACATCTGGCATTAAGGCACGAGGAAGAAAAATCACCACAGGACTTGGTTTTACGACCTAGTCTAAGTGTTGTCAGGTGGGTTCACTCAGGAGTTAACTCCTTCCAACAGTCTGGTTGCCCAAACTGTCGATTTTTTTTTTTTCTTTTTTTAAGTAAGGGGAAAAACCTAGATTCCACACACCCCGCCCCCTCCCCAACGCCAGGCAGAACTGTGTTCGCTGACTTAGCACTGCACCACTGAAGGTGCCCTGCCAGGCACGTGTGTGGAGGCACGAAAGTGGGCAGAGTCCCCACCTGAGTCTGCAGCCTTCGGTGCTGAGTCACAAGTACCCTGCTCGGAACGTGAAATCTTCGGAATGCCCTTTAAAATGAGCCTGCAGCTTTTGCAAGCGCATGCAAACACTCACACCAGAAAGCCACTCAGGAAACCTACACAAGGCTACACGCTGTGGAAATTAAAAGGCGGAGGTTGGGAACCAATGGATGGAAGAGCCGGCACCCTTAGTGGGATTTCCGCCCCCACTCGGGTCAGTTTCCCCAGGGGCTTCTGCCCCGGATGTTTCGGATCTAAAACACGACTTCAGTGCTTCCCCCAGGTCACCCAGCAATCTTCGCCTGAGATATTTCAGACCAGCCACCGGGAATAAACAACACGCTTAATTTACAATTCAGGCAGAATGCTTATTAGAGGAAAAGGGAAGGGAGAAAAACTTAATTTGAGCAAGATACCAGCTACCTACAGGAAACTGGATGCAGTTTAAAGTTCTTAGTGTTAAAGCTTTAAACTCATGGAAATGGGTTCGTTAAAAAAGAAACTTCTTAAACCTTATCTTCTCACATATCCAATGAAAAAGCTTGGGCTTTGGGATATATTCATACTCACACTCACATACCCTCCTTTAAAAAAAAAAAAGAAGAAGAAGAAGAAAAGAAGGGCCTTCTGAGTGTGAAGTTGCACCAATGCCAGTCGCAGATCTGCAATTCCGGAGGCTTTTTCCCTCCCTGGGCTGGCAAGATACTCAAAGATGTGGGGGGCAGGGGTTATGAATATGAGAATACAGCCCTTCGAGCATCCCCATATAACCATCAGCTTTCTGGTAGTTAATAATCTGAACGTGTCACCGCGTGGACAGTGAGGGGTTAAAGGCATACCTACCGAATCGGCTGTGGTCTTTCCTGGTTCCCTGGATAGTACCGTTGGGGAAGATTTCTAAGTGAAATCCAGTCCTGCAGTACAGCTGCCTCCGCCTGAGAATCCCCTTTAAATGATCCAAGTCCGTGACTGCGGGTCCCCGGGGCAGCCCCCCTGCTTCGGACTGACCCAGGTGGTCACTTAGCAACACCGGACTGTCCACCGGCAACACCGGTACGTTCCCGAACGGTACCGCGTCCTGCACACCGAAATAGCTCCCAACTTCACCTAAGGGAGCCATCAGAGGACTCGGCTTTTAAGCACAAGAATAAACAATAATGATGGTATCAACCAGGAGACACTAGGCGAGGTATATCCAACTCCCCTCCCTTGCCGCAGTTGCAGACAGAGAGGGAAAAAGGGTTCTTTTCTTCAATCCATCCAATGCATAAATAAAAGTAATCGGCTGTTTCTCTGGCACAGGTTCAAGGTCAAACCACTGATAGTCTAAGAAGCCACCACTTTATACTCACACACTGACATTGATCAACACAGCTATGCATCGCTACATATGGAGCCTCGACTCTCAGCAGGCAGAAAGGTCTTCATCCCATCCGACCGTAATAGGGGAAAAAAATCCGTAGTTTCTCCATTTGCTTAGAGATCAGAATGACCATAGCAACATAAGTGCCTGGGCGATATTACAGGGATTTTTAAGATGCTCGGGCTACGTCAGAATTTACGGATCCTGACTCCAGAAAGGCATGCGCTGTTTTTACTCTCTAACCGACTCTGCAGACATCAGCATGAATCCTTCAAGGGGAAAAAAAAAATCTCACGTTGGCGGCGGCGACAAATCTCTCCTCCCAGTCCCTCCTCCAAAAAATAAGGATAATATAACAAAAAGAAGGGGAAAAAAACTTTCGGCGTCCAAAGCTAGTATCCAGAACGCTGCAGAGGCTCTGCGGAAGTCCAGCGGCTTGCAGTGAGAGGAGCGGCAAGCGGCGGGCGAGGACCGCGTCCCGGAGCTCGCGTGCTGCCCGGGCTGCCGCGAACAGGTGTCGCCGCGCGGGCCGCGCAGCGCCGTGGCCGCGGAGCGCTCCTCCTGCGCAGCCCCCGCCGGCGCGCAGAGTGGCGCAGGCGGCGGCATTGGGCCGGGTTTAAGGTAGCGCGGCGGCCGCCCCGCTCCGCCCGGTCCTAGCGCCCGCCCTGACTCCCGAGCCGCTCTGCCGCAGGCCGGGCACAGGCGAGCAGAGCGCGGGACTTCTTCGGGAAGACGATCTAGGAAACCCGGCTTTAGAGACGCCGGAGACGCGGTGCCAGAGACGGGAAGCAGCAGCCCGAAGACGTTCGGCCACAAGAAATCTAGCTAGAGACGCAGGGTCAGAGGGGAACTGAGAACGCAGTTTTCGCGCGGACTCTGTAACCTTGCGTCGCATTATAAAATAGACTGGGAGGGAAGGGTTGGTGTAGGGAGCTTGGTTGGACGGGGCAGTTTCTCTTTCATTCTTCAGCCAGACTCACAGACGCGCAAACTATATTGCAGGTAAGACAGTTGGGTGTGAGTCAGATTCATTCTCTCTCTCTCTCTCTCTCTCTCTCTCTCTCACACACACACACACACACACACACACACACACACACACACTGGTGGGCCGACACTCGGGTTTGTTAAGGGAGTTCTGGCTCGCATCTTTGAGTTGTTCGGGTCCTGCCTCCCCCACCCCGGGTTCCCGCGGCTAGGAGCAAAGGGCACCCAGGGCGCCTGAAAACAGCCCCTGTCCTTGAGTTCGACTCACGCCCCAGATCTGAGTGAGCGTCTTCAGGGAGAAGGTTCCAATGAGTTCTCTCTCGCCCCCAAACAAAGCTACTCAGGACGAGCTTTGCCTCCTTGAGCTCTACTTTGCCTGGAAGAAGTGAAAGGCTCAAGTTCCAGGGTTGCTCCATGGCCCGAAGCTCTCTGCATAGCCTGAGAGCCGGGCGGGAGCCGCCGGCTGGGCACGGACGCTGTTCGCTGCTCAGGGATCGCTCGCTGCGGCGGGTGACTTGGAAGCGGGAGCTCTGGTCCCGGGCCAGGGCTTTTGCTCGCGGCCAGCGGCCTTTGAGCCCAGCCCCATGCAGGGACAAAGAAACGCACTGCCCAGGGCAGCCAGGGGCAGGGGCCGCCGGTGGCTCTGTCCGCGCCCAGCCACCCACCAGCACCCCGATCCGCTGAGCGCGGCGTCCCCAACACAAGCACTGTCCCCGCAGCCCGCCCGAAGGCCCGGTCCCCCCCCCCCCGCTCCTCTTTGTTCACATTGTCTTAGACTCTCGGGTCAAGATGGTGAAAGTTGCTAAGACTTGAGCGCAGCTCCCGTCGGCGTGCGAGAGGGAAGCAAAGTCCAAAGACCGGAGCCCTGCGGTAGAGAAGCAAATAAAAGGCTTTTTTCTGGGGGAGAAGTCAGCCTATGGCGGCGAAGCCCTGGGGCTGGCCCTACTCCGACCGGAGGGTTTCGCCCCAAAGACGGAGGCGGCAATGAATTTGCAGATTTCGCTGGTGTTGGAGGTGCTCATCCCTGGAGCGACCTTCCCCTGCCCCCGGGGTTAGAAAGAGTGCTCCCGCGAGGCCCCAAGGGAAAAGAGTGGGGCCAGGTGACCCTCCCCCTGTCCACTCCCACACCTCTTTGCCGCAGTCTGGGGATCATCGGGAGTCCCGGCACTGGCTTCGTGAGTCTGGCTTACAAGTTTCCACTGCAGAAGAACCCTGCTGTGTGGTATTTACAGCAGTCTCATCCTTGGTGTTAGAGAGCAGGCTGTAACGCTAACTGCCTAGTGGCAGATACAAGAAACTGGGAGGAAGTGACACTTCTCATAAACCATTAGAGTAGCTCACATTAATCACCCCAAGTCTCCAAGGGCCCTGGATTAAGCAGGGACGCTGTTAGACCCTTTGGGTACTAAGTGCCAGGTTGATTTTTTGGAAAATGGTAGAAGAGATAGAATGAAATGCAGACAGGAAGGCACTTTGTAAAAGGATGGAGAAAAGGGCGCAGACATTTCCTCCAAGGCTGTTTTTCCACCAACTGTCTCCAACCATGTCTTTTCGGTCTGAATTTAGCCTCTTAGCCTATGAGCAAAGACCATTTCCGCTTTTGAGTCCTGAAGCATCCTGTCCCTTTAAAAGTGATGCAGCAGTAGGAGAGAGTAAAGTAGCTGACCCAGCACTTTTGTGGGTAGAAACTGCAGGCAGCCCTTTGCATCTCATTCCCACTGCAGTTAGTTTAGCTCCTTTCATCTGCATCCCTAACTCTGGCTGCAAGCTGCTTTCCTGACTCCCTGCCTCTTTGCTTGCCCATCAGGTTTCTCTGCTACTTACATTTGGTCCTTTCCCTGCACAGTGATAGAAACGATGACCTTGCTGTTTCCCTGACCTAAAAATGTTTTTTTCCAAGCAGCCAACGGACTCCCATGGCTAAAGGCTTCAAGGTGGCTTCAGAGCTATACCATAACTACAGACTCCCCACAGCCATCTTCTAGGATGTTTTTACCAATACTCTTCAATGACTTACAACAAGATGGTGGCTTTGCTTTCTAGGCACACATAGTACAACTAACTAACTGGCTTTATTACACCTGCCTGGGTGACTGTAAGAGAAAAAAAATGCACATGAAGCAGGTATAGACAATAGACACACTCAAGCCAGCTGCCCTCACCATATCCTTCCTCCTTGTATGCCTTCCGTGCATTTCTGCACATGGGGTATTCAGTAGATTCTAGTGGATCTCAATCCCCAAATTCTCTAATACTGCCTTTCCTCCAATGCCTTAATCCTCTCGTTTCTCATTTTTCCCCTTTACCTGTGTTTTCTATCAGGATGGCATTTGTCTTTTCTGCTATCATTTTAGTGCATGGACCCAGTCTGGGACAAACGATGGGATGTCTGGGAGCCTATGACAAGTAATAAATGCCCCAAGTGTCCACAGACCTGTATCATGGCGTCCAACATTCTACCTATGCTCACTGTGGTAAACAATGTTTCCCCCACTTCGTGGGCCCCCATGAGTTGCTGTGCACCCTGGCTTAAATACATATATGTAAACATGGCCATAAGTCTTCCACACATTTGAAACAGCCATTAGTTCTCTTCACCTGCCCTTATTTTGTTCATTAATTGGCGTGTCCTTTGTACACATGTACACGCATGTGTGCACACGCACGCACGCGCACACACACACACATACAGACACACACACACAACCAATCAGCACAGAATCCTTCCATTCCCTCCCAGTAACAATGGCTGTGTAGCCAGGGCACAACCCTCCATTCTCTATTCCCTCCACTCTCCCATCCCCACCCACAACCCTTCACGCTACTAATGGCACTGGGTGAAAGGGAAATGGTTTGGGTTCCCAGACTGACCTCATGGAAAAGTTTCAACTTGGTAGGCATGGAACCATTGCAGGGAGGCCTGGCTTGCGTCCAGAGCAGCAGACACTCCAAGTACTTTTGTGCTTTAGCCATTTTAGTCTCAAAACTGACTTCGTGGTTACTCTCAAAACTGACTTCATGATGCGAATGCAATTTTGCTGCATTTTTCCAATGAGAAAACTGTGGTTTATGAAGACACACCTACCATCCCATTGCAAACAAATGGTGAAGTCAAGTTCATGAACCTCAGAGCTACATGGCAAAGCAGTACCATGTATTATAAGAGACATGCTCTTGAAGAACACTTTATGGTACATACCTATAATCCAGCAATCAGGAAGCTGAGGCTAGGCATTGAAAGTTCAAAGCCACCCGTCCTATACAGCAAGACCTACCTCAAAAACAATAGTAAACCTGGGAAGTGGGTTTTTATGAAATAAATATTCATGAGTAAATAACTAGCACATGTACTTACCAGCCTGTGGTCCCAAGTACGTAACACAGTTAGATATATTACCTAGAACCTAGGTGGGAAAAGGATAAGAGAGAGAAGAGCACCAGAAACAGAACTTTAAAAAACAAAAACAAACCAAAAAAAGCACAAAAAGCATATGAACAAAGGCTTTTAAATCTCCCTATAGACACACAAAATTTGAACAAATTAAAAGACATAATATTTCTAAGTAGAAACAATCTCAATTTTGAAAATATATCATCCTTCCTAGAGTAATTTAAAAGCTTAGCATGAAGATGAAGGGATGGACTATCCAGAGACTACCCCACCCGGGGATCCATCCCATCATCAGCCACCAAACCCAGGTACTATTGCACATGCCAGCAAGATTCTGCTGAAGGGACCCTGATATAGAGGCCTCTTGTGAGGCTATGCCAGTGCCTGGCAAACACAGAAGTGGATGCTCACAGTCAGCTATTGGATGGAACACAGAGCCCCCAGTGGAGGAGCTAGAGAAAGTACCCAAGGAGCTGAAGGGGGCTGCAATCCTGTAGGTGGAACAACAATATGAACTAACCAGTACCCCCTGAGCTCGTGTCTCTAGCTGCATATGTAGCAGAAGATGGCCTAGTCGACCATCACTGGGAAGAGTGGCCCCTTGGTCTTGCAAACTTTATATGGCCCAGCACAGGGGAATGCCAGGGCCAAGAAGTGGGAGTGGGTGGGTAGGGGAGCAGGGGTAGGGGGGAGGGTATAGGGAACTTTTGGGATAGCATTTGAAATGTAAATAAAGAAAATATCTAATAAAATAAAATAATAAGTTAAAAAAGCTTAGCATGATTACAGTAAGAGTACCATCAAATTGTCTTATTAGCTACATTGATGCTAAAGATAATCAAAAAGAAAATTCACTTGACACATTTTTTACCAAGAAAAATTGAGAGGTTAACTGACTATAAGAACCCTACAATAATTTCAAATACCTTTAAATTCCAGTAAATAAAACAGAATTATAATATAAATAACCGGATAGGACAACAATAGTCTACACATTTTTTTAAATCTGAATACATAGTTGAATTTAATATAAGATAATTAATAAGGAAAATAAGCTAGTGAGTTCTGAGAGAAGGGAAGGGGGGAAGAAGTGAGTTTTCCTTCACACTTGAAATGAGGTCAGAGCTCAAGTGGTGCTCAAGTGTAAATTTAAATTGTCACAAGTGCTAAAGGAAACAATGGAGACTTTCCTTTACCCTCTGAATGGTAAAAGCCTTTCTAATTGCGATCCAGAGTTCAAATGCCTGAAAAAAGAATGTTGAAAAATGTAAACACACACACACACACACACACACACACACACACACACGTAGCTGCAAAGGAGGAAACAAAATTCAAAAGAATAAAAGGTAAAATAAAATGAACTGTGTATATCAAGTTGAAGGACTAATTTTCCTGTCTATGAGCAGCCTGTAATTGATTAGGGAACATACAGACTCTGCTGGACCTGGTGGCACATGACTGGAATCCCAGCACTGGGGAAGTGGAGGCAGGGGGTCAGGAGTTCAAGGCCAAACATAGCCAGTTCATGACCAGCTGGCTAGAGAAGACCCTTTTTCAAAAGACCTAAATCATAATAGGAATAATGATGGTGATGATGGTGATGATGGTGATGGTGATGATGCTGATAGTGATTAAAATAATAACAACAACAATAATGGACTGATGTCTAGTCTGATATGTGAGCCTGGACATCATCACTCCTGACCACAAAGAAAAAAGGCTGAACAGACTAAAAACTCAAGAACTCATCTTGAATACTTAATGAATTGAGGTCATGAGGCAAACTGCTGGAGAGCCAGGCAGACATCAAGTCACTGCTTCCAAAGCAGACTAGAGCGGTAGCAGCCCACACCTGGAGCCACGTGAGTGTCCTTACTTCAAGTTATAATTCCTGAAGTTTCAGTGTGCATAAGTGAGAGAGTTTTAAAAAACAATCCCAGGGGCATACTCTCAGAGAACCCTCCCCCCTTTTCCTGTAACTCAGATGACCCTCCCCCCTTTCCCAAGTTTATTTCCAGAAGTTTTCTCAGGTTCCCACTGTGAAGATCTGAAAAAGAATCCCTCCTACTTGCTTTGGAAGAGAGAGTACCCTTTTGGAATACACTCAGAGCTCCATTTTCCTGATCCTGAGGAAACTGTTTTTACCCCCAGCCTATCTAAGCTGGGAGGAGAGATACCCGACTCTAACATCTCCTGCCTTCAAAACCCCACTGATTAACAGACCAACCTAACCATAGTAATGCTAAGCACACCCCTCCTCCATACCTGCCATGGTTGTCATTATCAATTTAACACAATCCAGAATCACCTGTGAAGGAGTCTTGATGAAGGATTGTCTGCATTAAATTAGCATGTGGGATTGTTCTGATTAGGTTAATTCTTGTGGGAAAGCCCAGACTATAAGTGGGAGACACTGTTTCCCATGTTTGGGTCCCAAACTGCACAAAAGAGAGACTATAAACTGAGCATGGACATGTTTGCATCCTCTCTACAGTTGACTCTGTGTGTGTGGGTGTGCTCACGAGCCTCTGTGTGTGTGTGTGTGTGTGTGTGTGTGTGTGTGTGTGTGTGTGTGTGTGTGTAATTGCTTCATGTTCCTGCTGCCCTGGCTTCTCTGCTATGATGGACTGTGACCTGGAACTATGAGCTAAATAAACCCTTTCTCTGCTAAGTTGCTTTTGTCAGAGTGTTTAATCACAGCAACAGAAACAAAACTAAGGTCCTGCTTTTCTGCAGGGGTAAATACACTGAAAAGTACTGGAGAGGGAAGGACTGCAAGATTTAGGTCTTATATTAAATGATTTCTAGCTGAGGTATATTAATAATGTTTAAAACATAAAAAAAGATAGCCCACCGTCTGCATGATGCAGTTACATCACTTCTCAACCCCAGCAAATGCTACACAGTGTTTAATAACGACCGTGGAGTCTGAAATTCTAGTAACTGGTTAGAATAGCAGTTTTGCCCTCCCCAGTACATTCTTCCAGTAGTTATCCTCAAAGAAAAGTCTTCATCCCTGTTTCTTCTGCTCTCAGATCTCTCCAACTTAAGCTTAAGTTCAGCTCAGGCTCCACTGGAATATCTTATTGGTATCTGCTTCATTTGTCTCCAACTCTGACTGTTATTGGCGCTGCTAATGAGGTCCAAAAGCTTAAGGACACTTCTGTCTGGATGTGAAATGTCCTCATAAACAGGGACTTGTTTACCAGATGGAAGTGCTGCTTCCATGGGAGGCCATGAAACTTTGAAGAGGCAGGACCTGGGTGACAGAAGTAGGCTAGCAGGAGATTTCTGTGTAGGTCTTGGCTTTCTGATCCCTGGCCTGTGAACATATGCATAGCCACAAACCAGTGTCACCCCTTAGGAGGGACAACTATATGATAGATTGCTTGCCCAGCATGCACAGTGCCCTCAAAATGTTCCATCCATACTTCCATCTGCAGAATGACAGAAAGGATCTTTCTTCTAGCTTTTCCAAACGTCCTGTATATTCTTGTTGCTTACTATGCATTTTACAGTGTTACTATGGTATTTAAAGTCTTGTACTTTGTTCTGTATTAATTTGCTCCATGCTCTGCCTGTGCTTGGGGTAAACTGAGACACCTGAATCAGCAGAGAATCACTGACACCAAGCCAAATAAGCATGTGTGCACCAGAGAGGTGGGAGGGGCCCTCCCAAGTTCTCCCAGGGCCTGGTATATCTCTACATACCCTCTAATTTAAAGACATAAAAATGAACAGAAAATTTCTCATCAGGCCAGTTAATACAGCACACGTACACTTGGCTGACAGAAATGCATGGATGTGGACCCACGGTGAGATTTAAAGTTAGGGTGGGATCCCCAGCTTAGATTTTGATAAAGATAAATTCACAACATCTCCGACACCATTTTGTACTGGATGACTGCTTAAAGAAAATAGTTAATCAGAATTAGCATTTCAAATTTTCCTAGGCTATATATTGCAGCAAAAAAGAGAACACATTAATTCTATGAATTATGCTATCATGGAAACCCAATTCAACAACTACCCCAGCTTCTCCGTGCTGCAGAGCTCTTACAGTTTTACCAAGGTGCCCTTTCAAAGAAAAGAATACACAACCATTTGTTGGTTGTCTAGGTTGGGTTGGGTTGTTTGTTTGTTTGTTTGTTTGTTTGTTTGTTTTTTTGACACAGGGTCTTCCTATGCAGCTCAGGGTCACCTGGAATTCTTTCTTGAAACTGCCTGCCTCTGCATCCTGATTACTGGGATGTATGGATTTCAGCCTTGCACCACACCCAACTAAGAATGCTAAACAAATCCCTTTTGGCTAGAGAAAGGTAGTTGATATTTGGCCCACTTGGTCTTTATTACAGCACTCAGCAAAATATATGTGATAGCCATGAAAAAATATCTAGAGAGCATTTGTCCTCCAAACTCCCCCAGTTTGACTACAATGAAAAAAAAAAAAAAAAAAGGAAGATGAAGACAAGAGTGAGTCTCTTCATGAGCTAGCCAGAGCCAAGAGTGCACATCAGTCCTTTACAGGCATTCAGTTAGGAGTTATTGAATAGCATGGGCTCAAAGACAAATAAGAATATATGGCCATGCCCATTATATTATACATAGGTAACCCAGGGATATTGCAGTGCACAGAAACCACTGAAGGCTAAGGAAGTGAACTGGGTTTTAGAATACCAACCTGATGACCCTTCTCCACTGCTCTCCACAGAGCTGAGGTCTGATCATGCAGGATGTAAATGGGCCACCCATTTTATTTACATAAGTGTGATATTGTTTGCTTCAATATGTTGACTACATCATGAAGAGACAACAAGACGTTCTTGGTTCTTCTGAGTCTGTCCACATGGAAAGAGGAGTGTGCATTTTGAGTCATTTCTCCCCTCAAAAGTTAGGCAATCCAAGAGGCGAAGTCCATTATTAATCCGTGACTCTTTCCTAATGATGGCTCAGCCACATGCTGGTATGTATTTACTCATACATTTCACCTCACATCTTGCTCTTAGAATAAATGACCTGGGTCACTTTTCTGCTGATTTCAAGTGCTTTCTTATGTGGATTTCAAATACTATAGTAGCCAGCGAACAAGCCAAAGACCCCCAAATCCGCGACCTTTTCCTCAACAAAAATTATTGCCACCTGAAAAAAATGTAAAGACATACACAGGACTGCAGTGTCAGTTGGGGTCGACCAAGGAGGGACAAAAGGCATAGATTGCTGAGTTCAAGAAAAACGATGACAAAGCTTTGGAGCTCCAGAGAAATCTTTGCCCCTAATTTTTTTCTTTTTTCCTATAAAACAAGATGGAATGGAATGGGCTTCCATAGTCCATAGAGTTTTCTCACCAAGAAAGCAAAGATCTTGTAGCCAATCTTGCTGGTGCACACCTGTCATTCCAACATTTGGGAGGCAGGGACAAGACAAGAGTTTGAGACCAGCCTGGGCTTCATGTTGAAAATCTGTCTCAAAAGAAAAGAAAAGAAAAGAAAAGAAAAGAAAAGAAAAGAAAAGAAAAGAAAAGAAAAGAAAAGAAAAGAAAAGAAAAGAAAAGAAAGAAAAAACAAGAGTGAGGGAGGAAAAGAAGATGAGGAGAAAAGGAGGGAGAGGAAGATAATGGGGGATATAAGTAAAAAGAGGCTAGCAAGCTGGGTTGTATTTCTCAGAAAGCCTTCTACCAGGCAGACTGAGCCAGCTCCTGTGGAAGGCAAGGCTGAGATGAAGATCTGTTCAGAGCCTGAGTTCCTCCCCCAGCTGTGCAAAAAGTTTAAATAAACGGACATAGTCCCCAAACTACTCCCCTCCTGTACGATGGGTTGTTTCCAGGGTTTTTTTTTTTTTATTTTTAAATAAATATAAAATAAATGTATAGCTCCAATTTTAAAAAAAAAAAAAAAAAAAAAAAAAAAAAAATTTTAACCCCAATTTTTAAAAAAAAAAAAAAAAAAAAAAAAAAAAAAGCTTTGTAAAACACAGCTTATCATAAGCAAATATTGATTTTTACCAAACCAGTAAACTACTTTCACTAGAAAAAAAGAGGGAATGATGTTTATGGTGATGAAATAATGACAGGAAAGGTCCCTCTTCTAGGTGGTGATGATTTTTCTGGAGCTAAATGTTGTCCTTTATCCTAATAACTCGCTCACTTCCTAGCAGAAAGACAGTTTCATATCCTGCAGAGATGTTTGCAGTGATCACAAACAATGATTTTATTCAACTCATCATTTATGGAGAGCCATGTGCCAGCCTGCAGGAGACAAACTGAAGGAGAAGGGTCCTGCCCTCACTATGGCCTCTGACAATAACAATGGCGGAGGTGGCGCTCCCATTGTAAGTCTCTATGAATATTCAGAGTGACTGTACCAGGGCTTCTACCCGGGTAACAGGGGTAGAGGACAAGGGAAGGGCAAGTGAGAGAGATCTGCTGAAGGCCTGGCTGGGTAAACCTGGCATCCATAGGGTCAGCCTGCAGACTGGCAGTTGGAGGCAGGAGCCCATCCTCCATCCACAGAGGAATTTCTCCTTCCTCAGAAAAACTCATTCTTTTCTTAAAGCCTTTTTGTTACAGTTTGCATGCAGAATACCCCTCCAACAATTTATAAATTGAAGGCCTGTCCCTCAGCCAGTGACATATTCAGGTTATGGAAGCTGTATTTGTTAGCTTTCTCTTCCTGTAACCAAATAACAAGACCAAGACAACTACTAACCAAGGAGTTATAGAAAAAAAAAAAAAAAAAAGGAGTTTATTCTCAACTTGAGGCTCCAGAGGGTTCAGAGTCCATCGTGGAAAGAAAGCACAGAATCAAGCAGGAGGCATAGCAACGAGGGCAGGAAGCCAAGAGCTCACATCTCAACCAGGGCTGGCAAGCAGAAAGAACTGAACGTTTGTCCCTAGGTTTAAGCTCTCAGAGCCCACTCCCAGTGACATAACTCCTCCAGCAAGGCCATGCCACCCAAGCCTCACCAAACAGCACCACAAACTGGGACCATACGTTCAAATATCTGAGCCTGAGAGGGACATTCTTATTTAAGCAGCACAGAAGTCCAGTTGGAAGAAGTGGTCACTGAAAACATGCCTTTGGAAGGGGGTATCGCTCCATCAGGATTCCAGCCTCACCTTTTCCCTGGTCATGAGATAATCAGCTTTGCTTGGCTACTTGCTCTCTGCCATGAGGTTCTGCCTCACCACCGGCTCAGAACCAAGCTGGCCCAGAAACCAAGCACTGAAAACTCTGACGCTATGAGCCCAAGCAAAAGTATTTGTTACTTGAAGCTCTTTTTCTTGGAAATTTTGTGTAAATGAAGTAAAACCAACCAAAAATACCTTTCAACTGAATGGGTGATGCCCGAAAAAATGATCTAGAACAGCAGTTCTCAATCTGTGGGTTGCATCCCCTTTGGAGGTTGAGTGAACATTTCACAGGGGTCACCTAAGACCGTCGGAAAACACAGATATTTACATTATGGTTCATAAAGTAGCAAAATTATAGTTATGAAGTAGCAACAAAAACATCAGTTGTATTAAAGATTAGGGAAGTTAAGAGCCTCTGATCTAGAATGATCTGCATCACTTAAAGCCAACTGGTTATCCATATTAATTGCATCCATCTAAGCTTGAGTTTGATTGGATCACTGGGGCTGTCTGTCGCTTTGCTGGAAGACACATCAAATAGATCCTCACAGTCACTCAACACATCACTTCACTATTTTCTCCTGTTTCCTGGCTTATCTAAAATCCAAAGTGACAGCATAGACCACTAAGCCTAGAACTCAGGAGGCTGAGTCTGAGGTGAATGAAGTGTGGTGAATTGGAGACCAGCCAGGGCTACATAGCAAGACTGCTATTTCAGAAGGTCAGAAAGAATCCATAAAGGCCCTTGACACCTTATTTCATTTCAGACTCCACTGAATACAGTTCTCTCAGGAAACAGGGCACACTTATGCATTCTTTCTTCCCAAGGTCAGCCTGACACGATGCTCAATCATTAAAAACCAAACAACAAGAAGAGCGCTTCTGTCTGTAAAGAAGACCTTAAATGAGGCCAGTATTTTTTATTTGAGCAGGCTTTTTGCTTTAATCCTGGTTCTAGAAAGATAGAATCCATAATAAAGATGTTGCAAAAGGTGGTGATGGAGACAAACTGTGCATCCTATTGGCTGCAACATCAAATGCAGAGGGAAAGTGTAGAGAGAGAGACCTTGACTCTCACACTATGGATTCCAAACACTTTGTGACTGGTGCCCTATGTCAACCCTTGGTTTTATCAGTCAATTTCTTGTTTAAAGTTATTTTATCTACAACCCCTCCTAGTTATCAGAACTGACCTCATTTGTGCCATAGGCAGTTTAGCAGCATTCTTAACCAGGGCCATTTTATCCCCAGGAAAACTCAGCCACTGTCTAGAAGGCACGTTTGGTCATTATAACTGGGACATCCTGAGGACAGAGGCCAGGGTGACAGCAAACATTCTCCAGTGCACAGGACAAGCCCTTGCTCCCTAAAATGTCAGTAGTGCTGATCCTGAGACACTCTGGTGTGGATCTACTGTGACATCTGTCACAAGTGTCAATCTACTTCCTTAAAATCTAGATCTGTGAAGGAAGTTATAACAGAAAGGCTCGAGGTATAATGAACATCATGGGGTTGTTAGCTATCACTCATTAGTTCTTTACATGAACAGAATCAATAGGAAATATGGATATAGATGCCCAAAACTATGAAGAGAAGGATTTACTATAAGAAACAGGCATACGATACGGAGGTTGATAAATTCAAAATCTGCAGAGCCACGGCCCCAGATCAAGGCTAAGGCCAGAAGCCTTAGAGCCGGAAGAGTCTGAGTCACACTCCAAGGTCCCACTCCCGGCAGTGCTTACACCTCAGGTGGGCCTTTTATTTTCAATTTTAAATAAAGGAAGCCATGCTAGAGGGTCATTAGAAAAGACGACTGTGGGAACCTGTAAGCCAGGCTACCTTTTATTCTTTTCAGTTGATTGGATTAAGCTCACTCACATTCAGGAAAACAACCTACCATACTCAGTCTGTAGATCTAAATGTTCCTTTCATCCAAAATATTCTCTCAGAAATACTCAGAGTAATATTTGACCAAATATCTGGGCACATCTTGGAACAGTCAAGTTGAACCTGAAATTAAGCATCACCCCTCTGAGGACAGTTGGAAATGCCAGGAAGATCAGGAGTTAGTGTTTAACCTGGGGATGGTGGCAAATGCCTGTAATCCCAGCCGTTGAGAGGCAGAGCTCAAGGCCTGCCTGAGCTACATAGCAAGTGGTTCAGGTCAGACAGGACTGTATAGCATGACCCTCAATTCTTTTAAATGTCTAATGAATAAGGGATTGATAGACTGATATTCACCAGCATATTATCAGTTACTATTTTTATCGTAGAAGATCAATTACTGATACAGGAAGGTTTCTGGCCCTGACTCTGGAATCATATGCATGAAGTCTTTCTTTCAGAACCTTGAACTATAACACACTTTACCCAGACTTCAGAACCCTTGGAGATCTGAGTCCTTCCTTGCCAGAACCATAAAGACTAATCAACAGTTGGATTCCACTTCATGACTGTTACAACTAAAGACGCTAGGACTGAAATCTTAGGCTGGGTGTGGAGCTCCTGGCAGAATATTTGCCTAGCATGCATGGATTTGAGCTTCATCACTGGAGGAAAAAAAATCAATTGGTGACATTCACAATCCCAAATTAATATATCATCTAGGAAAAATATAGCAATGTCTAGAGTTGTCTGAAATTATTAAAGAAATCTTTATTTTATTTAGACATTCAACATACTAAGCAACTAAATGGCAAACTAGGATTTTATGTTAACCGCTAAGGTGAATGGAAAATGTACAAACCTGTGTTAATAAAATGATGTTCCACATAGGTTTTTGTTTACTAAGAGTCAAGCATGCTTAGGAAAGACTATCAACTGATTTTTTTTTTTTTATTGTTGATATCAAATGGAACCCCAGGGCAAGGGCTTGGTCCTGGACATGCATCAGGATTATATGTAGACTGATATAACGCAGTTGCCTGGGATTACAGACTTAGTGCTGGAATTTCCTTCCCTTTTGGTTAAAAATGCTAATTCAGCTGTCCCATTTAGGGCTAAGGACTTCATAGTCTCTTATTCTCTGTCGCGAATCCCCATCTGCTACAAGAACAGCTTTTCTGAAGCATACTAGTCTATGAGTATAAAGGTACGTATTTGGAGGTCAGTTTGATATCATGCCTGATTAGAAAATAATAGTAGGTTCTTCTCTAGGGCCTTTTACCTGCCATCCATGGATTCTTGACCTAGTTAACAGTACTGGGCATGAGCTCTGCATTCTGGAGCAGACCTCCAATCAGAGAGTAGTTGATTACCCCCCCCCCTTTCCTCCCAGTGAAAGATAACTATTCATTTCTGTAACTATTTCCTCTCAAGGTTCAGGGATTATTTCAGAAGAGAAGGACAAAAAAAAAAAATTAAGAGCCAGAGTTTGCAGAAGACTTCCACAAATGAGTGTGTCCCAGATATAATAACGCCATTGTACACAAATTCATCCTATTATGGTTGACTGCACAAGACCTGCGTACAATTAAGCCAGCAAAAATTCCAGCATGAATGGGGGAAGGTCTCATGATGTCCCGTCTGTATCTGATGAGTTATTGAAAGTTAAAGGCTACTAGTGGAGGGGAAATCAATTTTCTCTAGGGAGGTGCCCCTAGTAGGTGTCCCATGCTCCAGTGAATGACCTTATACCCATAAACATACAGGCATCACTAAATGGGGTCAGTGGGTCAATAAAAAAGTGCAAGTCAGGACGAGGTGGTGGAGAGAACCAGAAGAGTTGGAAGGGAAGGAATAGAGGCTGGATTCGATCTAAACACGTGCATGAAATTCTCAAATGAGAAATTAAGATGGATAATGCTGACCCAGAACTTTACTCAAACTTTTGGCTTGCTCGATCTCCTGGCCTGGACTTTGACAGCGCCAAGGTAAACAGTAAAACATAACAGTACTAGACATGTAAAGTGTGATTAATAAACAAAATCGAAGGCTACAATTTCAGAGCTACAATTTCTCCATAACTTTTTTCTCTAATCTGATTTGAAATAAAGATTTGGATCAGACAAAGTCTTACTAATGTTATTTTTCAAGTTAATCACCAAGCAAAAACATGTAGCATTCATTTTAATTTGATCAACGTCTAGGAGAAAATGTTCAAAACTTAAGACTATACATTTACAATCCATCTCTCTGCTAATGATACTTTAACATTCCTAAACGCTACTTCATTAGAGCTTAGCTTTCTCATATTAATGACATTTTGTCATTTTTGTCATAGACTTTATATACATGTATATAGATTATTTATACACACACAAGTGTGTGTGTGTGTGTGTGTGTGTGTGTGTGTGTGTACCATATGTGACATGTGACCCGATACAAACTCTATAGAAGTAAGGAATATTTATAGGATATGAGCTTTGACTTGGAAGCTGTTCCTGTTCCTAGACCAGTACAAGCTTTAAGACTAGCTACTGTAGGAGGAGCCCAGAGACATCACTGGGGCAAGCAAGAGCCGGATAGGTACTGGATGACTCTGTGCCTCGTGGAAGAAAATCAACTAAACATGGGCAAAGGAGATCCTAAGAAGTTGAGAGGCAAAATGTCCTCATTGGCATTCTTTGTGCAAACCTGCCGGAAGGAGCACAAGAAGCAGCACCGGGATGCTTCTGTCAACTTCTCAGAGTTCTCCAAGAAGTGCTCAGAGAGGTGGAAGACCATGTCTGCTAAAGAAAGGGGGAAATTTGAGGATATGGCAAAGGCTGACAAGGCTCGTTATGAAAGAGAAATGAAAACCTACATTACCCCCACAAAGGGGAGACCAAAAAGAAGTTCAAGAACTCCAATGCACCCAAGAGGCCTCCTTCGGTCTTCTTCTTGTTCTGTTCTGAGTACCGCCCCAAAATCAAAGGTGAGCATCCTGGCTTATCCATTTGTGATGTTGGGAAGAAACTAAGAGAGATGTGGAAAAACACTGCAGCGGATGACAGGCAGCCCTACGAGAAGAAGGCTGCCAAGCTGAAGGAGAAGTACAAGAAGGATACTGCTGCCTACAGAGCTAAAGGAAAACCTGATGCAGCGAAAAGGGGGGTGGTCAAGGCTGAAAAGAGCAAGAAAAAGAAGGAAGAGGAAGATGAGGAGGAGGATGAAGAGGATGAGGAAGAAGAGGAAGACAAAGATGAAGAAGATGATGATGATAATAAGTTGGTTCTAACGCAGTTTTTTTTCTTTGTCTATAAAGCATTTAACCCCCCTATACACAACAGACTCCTTTTAAAGAAAAAAACTTAAATGTAAGGCTGTGTAAGATTTGCTTTTAAACTTTACAGTGTCTTTTTTTGTATAGTTAACACACTACC
>NC_034597.1:49121393-49134139 GCF_900095145.1 Mus pahari | reverse complement strand
CTGGCTGTCCTGGAACTCACTTTGTAGACCAGGCTGGCCTCGAACTCAGAAATCCACCTGCCTCTGCCTCCCGAGTGCTGGGATTAAAGGAATATTAAAATTCTTAATCAGGAGAAACCACGAATAATCCTAGCTTTTGAGACTCTGAGGCAGGAGAAATACCAGGAGTTTAAGACTATCCTGGGACAGATTATGAGACTGTCTCAACTCACCAATAGGCAAAAATTTAAGAAACTGAAAAAGCGCAAACACCGAAGACAGTGCATTTCAAGAGCTACGGGGGATTAATACGGGTGCAATTGTCTTTTGTTTAGTTTTGCAAAGTCAATTACCAGAAGGCCATGCTTCCTACCACAAGCAACTTCCCATATCTAGCTAGCAGGTAATGTGCTGCTACTCCTGAATCATTTGCCCGTGGGCAAGAAAGTCTGAATATCCACTGGGCTTCCTTCACCTGTAATCCTTATTTAAAACGGACATTCTAGAGCTAGAGAGAAGGCTCCATGGTCACACTGGCTGCTCTTGCAGAGGACCCAGATTCAATTCCCAGCACCCACATGGTCGTTAACAAGTATCTGTAACTCCAGTTCCAAGGGATTCAACAACCTCTCCTGTCTTCTGTGGGTATCAGGCACACACATGGTGTGCAGACATATATGCAAGCAGAATATTCATACACATAAAATAAAAATAAACAAGAATCTTGAAAGATTTAAAAATACACATTCCCCAGTGCAGTGGGGTGAACACAGCTCACAATAACTTGTTTAATTTATAAAGAACTAGAGAAGGTTCCTAATACTTTCTCTAGTTGACATTGTAGACAATGTCTTCTTGATATCAATCAAATTTAAATTAATACTGCATGTTTTTGCAAGGTGATTAACTTAAAAAAAAAAAAAAAAACAGCATGGGTAAGACTTTATTTGATCCAAAACTTAATTTTAAGTAAGACCAGAGAAAATAGTCATGGAAACATTGTCTCTGAAAGTGTAGCCTTATTTATTTTGTTTATTAATAATGTTTGGGGTGATGTTTATACAAATTATGCCATTGTTTCACTGTGTAAGCAGGCTTTATCTTCTCTTCTTGACCCAGGGATTGGCACATTTGGCTGAGCTTGAGTTATCTGGTAACCAAATCCCATTCTCAAAGACACTGCATAGACTGGCGCAGGGCCAACCTACCTTCCCAAGTGACCATTGGTTAAAGTCAACTGTAGGTGCCTTCCCATCCACTCGACTACTTCACCACCACCTTTGGAACGCATAGCCAGAAGCCCTACTCCAGAGGACAGTGAGGTCGTATCGATTAAGCACTTTGATGCTAAGCAAAGGGAAGTCCTTCTGAACTGAAGCATTGTCATCCTGGGACATAGTCCCAGAGAAGCTCTTTGGGGAAACTGTCCTTTACTCCCTGTAGTGGTTTGAATAAAAATGGCCACATAAGCCCATAGGGAGTGGCCTTGTTGGAGTAGGTACCCTCTTGTTGAAGTGGGTGTGGCTTTGTTGGAGGAGGTGTGTTACTTGGGGGTGGGCTTTGAGGTTTCAGAAGCTCAAGCTTGGCCAATATGTCACTGTCACTTCCTGCTGCCTCCAGATCCAGATATAGAACTCTCAGCTACCTCTCTAGCATTATGTCTGCCTGTGTGCTGTCTGTCATAGTCACAATACAAGTTGAATATAATAAAGAGCTTTCAGTCACAGAACATGTGTTTTCTCACTAAGAAAAGCCTGACTCGCTAATGAGAAATGCTTTGCTTTAGCCAACATTGCATAAATAGTAAATAAGTTTATAGGTTCTAATGTACTTGTTACTTTTCTTCTGATGTGACAAAATGTCTTTAAGGAAGTGTTTATTTGCACTCACTGTTTAGGAGTAAATATAGTCCACTGTGGTAGGAAAGACTTGGTGACAGAGCATGAAGTGGCTGGTCACATTGTAGCTATATTCTTGAACCAGAAAGTGGACACAAAGTAGCACTGGGCTGTAGGAAACCCACATTTAAACACATGATTCTGTAGAGGACATTTCACACTCAAAGAACATTCCTAGTTACCAAATGGCACCTTATAGTACTCAATCCAATTTCAAAAGTGCCCATGGTTTTTACCAGTTCCAACACTATTAAAAAGTCCAAAGTCTCTTCTAAAGTTCAAGGCAATTTCTTAACCATGAATCTCTGACTAAAGTTAAATAAATAAATAATACATACATACATTCATACATACATACATAGCAAACCCTAGTTATAAGCTTGAAGTATACAATGTTGCAAAATAAACATTTCTATCCCAAAAGAGAAGAATGAAGACCTAGCAAGGAAACGCTGGGTCAAAGAAAGACTAGAACCCAGCAGCGCACATACCAAGCCCTATAGTTCTAAGTTCAGCCTCTGAAGCACCTGTGGAATCATCCAGGCTCCACAGCCTTAGATAACCCAACTCCACTGCTTTTTCCAGTTGCAACACAAGTAGACTTTCTCTTGGGATAGCTCTACTCTGTAGCCTGCAGCTTTCTTCAGTAAATGCTTTAGCAATCCAGGCGCCTCCAAACTTACAACTTATACTTTACGTTCCCATCTTCTAGCAATGGTGTGTAGTGGCCTCTTTTGGGGAAATCTGGTCTTACCAGACATTGTCTTCCAGATCTCTCTGGAACCTTGGTGCAAATCTCCATGATCCCTTCATCCTTGCATCTTTCATGACTTAAAAACCTGTACCCTATAGTCAATATTGACTGGTTTGCCTGACAGCTTGAGACGTCTTGTCTTGCGAATCGTTTGGAACAGCTGCAAAAGGCCCTGCGTGCCTTTGAAGTTGATCCTAAAGAAATACTTCTCTGGGTGTTTTCATCAAGGGGGATTCCCCTTCAGCAACATTCAAGACAGGCATGGGGATGAAGGAGCTAAGAATTCTACATCTTGTTCTGAAGGCATCAGGAGAAGACTGACTTCCAGGCAGCTAGGAAAAGGATCTCAAAGCCCCCCCCCCCCAAGTGACACACTTCCTCCAACAAGGCCACATCTCCTAATAGTGCATATTCAAACAACCACAAAATACTATCCATATTTCACTCAGCATTATTGTCTTCTAAATTCCTACCAGAGTGACCACAGGCTCTGTTTATGCCATTCTAGAACTTAAGCTTGCAGCACAAACTCTTCTGCATTCCTCTAGCAAAAGGGGTCCAAAGGTCTATGAAGCACATGACCAGGTTTATCACAGCAATGGCCCCATTCCTGTGTTACTTGTCTGGATTAGTCACTTTTTTTCTTTTTGCTATGACCAAATACCTGCAACGTGTTGGGAACAAAGAAGCAACATAAAAGGCGAAGGGTTTATCTTAGTTCATACTTTGAGAGGCTATAGGTCATCATGGAAGAAAAGGCATAGAAGCAGATGGTGGGAGTGTAAGGCTGGGCCTCTTAACTTTCCCACACCTTGTCAGAACAGAATCAGGGAGCAGACAGGAAGTGGGGTCACTCTGTAAACTTCAATGCCTGTTTTCAGTGGCCCACTTCCTCCATTGTTGCTCCACCTCCTAGTCCAAGTGTTCAAACACATGAGCCTTTGCAGTGAATTAAATAGTGAAAGCACAACAAATGTTTCAGATGCTTTTTTTATTTATATTTACCACTTTCTCTTGGCTACTTGAACCAGAACAGTTCTTACAATGTAAAGGGGTTCCCCTTTTTTTCAATTAATACACACACACACACACACACACACACACACACACACACTCACACACACACACATAATATTTTCTAAAATCAACACAAACTTATTGTACAACACTCCAACAATCAGAAGGATGGGAAGCAAAAGTGTTTCACCCATGCTAGGCTTCACTCCTGTCTTTTTCTAAGACAAAGAAATGTACACACACACACACATACACACACACAATTATTTCTTGAAAACGGAATGACATATACATATGCTGTGTAACTACTTTTTAAAAGCCAGCATTCCATGGCCCCACCCCTCAACAGCATAAACTCAGGAGAGCTGCCCCCTTACCCCCTCACCCTACCTCCCTCTGCCTGCTGCAACACTTGAAAGAGCTGGCCCCATGGCTTGGGCACTAGAGAGCTGCCATGCTGACCAACTCTGCTACCACCCAGGCCCAGATTCAGGGCTTTGAGTTGGCGTACCCCAACATCTACTCCATCTATGATCTGCTGGAGCCCATGAAATGGCCAGTCCTGCAGATCCAAAGCTGCAGGATCTCCAGGACACAGACCAACAACAGGGTGTCTAAGAGGAGTCTTCGTGAGGATCCAGTATTGATGGTATAGCAAAAGCTAGAGGCCTCGAATCAGACCAATGACTCATTGCAGTAAACATTTCCTGTTTGGATCAAAGGATAAAGACTATGTGACACACTGTGACACACTACAGTGTCCATGGCAAAATATAAAAAAATGCATTGGCTTTTTTGTTTTGTTTTGTTTGTTTATGTAGTTAGTTAGTTAGTTAGTTAGTTAGTTAGTTTAGTTTTTCTCTGTGGTAGGAGGAGGTTGGAAGAGCAGAGGGCAGATATGGAAGAACTGGGAGATGAGAGGCATTGTGTTACATGATGATAGAGATAGATAAGATGGATAGATAGACATTACATCACATTCATGTACATCATATACATACACATAACACTTACACATATACATACACATATACTGGGAGATGAGTGGGATCTCAATCTCACTCATATCCCTGTCCCTCCATGTCTGCGCATATATATATATATATATATATATATATATATATATATATATATATATATTATTCATATATGTATAGGAGCCTAGAGACTTTCCTCTGTCCAAGATGTCATGCCTCACTCTTTGTAAGACCATTTCGTTGCCCATACTACAAATGTGCCATATTTTCTCAGTTTTCTCCTCAATTACCAATTGCTTTTCACTGTTCTAAACAAAACTACAATGAATGCCCTTTCACTCGGCACAGTCCTTCCCTAGTCAGTACCTTCCTTGCACAGAGCTCAGAGAAGGGAAAAAAAATACAACCTGCACTTGAGCTCAAAGGTCTGGGGGTACAAAGTGATTGTACTTTTCAAAAGAGCTGGGGCTGCTGCCATTTGTTAGTGATTATCCCGGCTGCTGATTTGGGGACCAAAGACCTGGAGAAGGCAACTTAAGACAGGAAGGGCTTGCTTGGGCTCACAGTCTGAAGATACGGTCCTTCATAGCAGAAACATGAGGCAGCTGGTCAGTCACACTGAGGCCACAGCCAAATTCTGCTACCCAGTTCACATTCTTCTTTTTGTCCATTCTGGAACCCATCCTATGAGATAGCGATGTTCATAGTCATGTCTTCCACGCTCAACTGAACCTTTCCAGAAACACCTTCATGGACACACCAGAGATCTACAGCCATTGGTGATTCTAAATCACTCAACTTGACAAGGAAGACTGATTGTGACATCATTCTGCATAAGAAGACTTCTCTTGCTCATCCTAACATTATATGGCAAGTCTCAATCTTTCAGCAAAAGTGACAAGTGTGGATTCAGGTGGGTGGAATGGCTTCTCTAAGCCCTGGTGTGAGGCTACACTGTCACCTTCATCAGTTTCGTCCCTAACCAACTTGACTGCTCTCTCAGTAACTGCCAAACTTAAGAAATAAAATAACCTTAAACATTCAAGAGCATGTCTTCTGGAAAAATACATTGGCTATATATTTGAGAACTATTGTCCGTATGTGTACACACTGTGTGAGTACACGTATGCGTGGGCAACACACCCAGAAGTTATGAGGCAGCATCATGAATGAGTGTTAAATCAATTAACATCAGACAACAAAAACTTACTTCTGTGTAAGCCCCACACCAACCTACAAGTTAGGTCAACACGTGTGCTTTCTAGATATCCAAGGCTGTGTGCTCCTCTACATGTGTCTCACCAAGACAATGATTTACTACTTACGTATGTTAAATATGTTTACAGCTGCTTCATGTTTTAAAGATGCTCTCCATGACTTTGACGATTAATCTTACGTATTAATTTGACTGAGCCGTGAAGTGCCCAGATATTTGGTCAGACACTTGGCCTTCGTGTGATTTAAGGGTGTTTCTGGATACAATTGACATTTTAATTGGTGTTCAGAAGAAAACAGATTGTCCTCCCTAACGTGGGTGGGCTTCATCGATGGAAGGAAGGCCTAGACAGAACAAAAGGCTGAGAAAGGAAGAGCTCCCTCTGCCTGGCTGCCAGTCTTTGAGTTGGCGTTGGTCTCAGCCTTGGGACTCAGATCTGAAACTCCTAGTTCTGGACTCAGTCTGGGCTCAGTCTCGCAGCTCCTGCTGGAACTGTGGCATCAAGGTTCAGCCCCACAGCTCCTGCTGTGGCATCAAGGTTCAGCCCCACAGCTCCTGCTGTGGCATCAGCTCCCTTGAGCCACTACCCCCCATGCAAATCTCCAGACTCCTCAAACTCCACAATCACACAATACAGTGTTATATAGTAAATAGTTTGTTAACGGATGGGGAGCCGTGAGCATCCCTAATCTAAAATCTAAAATCCAAGGGGTTCCAAAATCTGAAGTTTTCTGACCCTCAGTATGATGCCAAAGTAGAAAATCTTATACTGTGAAACATTGTTTTCTGCGTACAATTATTTAAAATGCAGTTTTTAAATTAACTGCAAGATATTTGTGCAATATACAGATAGATAGATAGATAGATAGATAGATAGATAGATAGATAGATAGATAGATAGATAGATAGATGATAGATAGAGGAAACATAGATGCTTTTAGTGTTTATGCTAGTGCAAAGATATCTTACTGTGTGTGTGTGTGTGAGAGAGAGAGAGAGAGAGAGAGAGAGAGAGAGAGAGAGAGAGAGAATAGAGAGAGAAGAAAATACTACAAAATCCATAACATTTCTGCCTCCCATAATCTCAGGTATAAGGCACATTGATGGGCAATATTGATTGTCTGCTTGGCAGGATTTGCCTCCAAGAAGGCAGGCTTCTGAAAACGTCAGCGAGGGATGTTGTAGGTTCAGTTCTCGGCAATGGGAAGATCCACCCTAAGTGGACGTATCCGTGAGCTGGACAAAGCTCACTGGCAGCGTTACACTTCAGTCATGCTGGGGAACATCCTGCTAGGTGTAACGTCACAAGAAATCTACAGGACAGTTAAGGTTGAAAGATAAAAAGTTAAATCATGTGCAGTCGACCATACACAGGAGAAAGCAATCCAGCACCGGTGTCCATTGCTCTCTGAGGATACCACATGACCACCTGCTACCATGACTGTTCTTCCATGGCGGGCGGTACCCTCTAAGAGGGAGCCGAAACAAACCCTTCTTCCCTTAAGCTGTGTTTGTCACGTGTTTTGCCATGGCCATGAGAAGAGTAAAGATGGAAGCATTAACCCTGTGCTTTCTGCGCATGGGTGGGAACCCCTCAATGATGTGAGTGTCGCCAATGGGGTCTCATTGCAAGCAGAGGGACAGGTCTCCTTGCTGCACTTCAATTTCCTCCACCTTTCAACCTTAACTGTGCTGCAGCTTTCCTGTAACATTACACTCAGCGGGATGCTCCCCAACATGGCCAATGTGTAATGCTGCCAAGACGGACCTTTGTCCTGCTCATCGATGCATCCAAGTCTCCAGAAGGGAACGTGGTCCATGTTAAACGCTCATGAGGATCTGTTGATAGACTGAACGAACGTCCTTGTCTCATCGTTTGATGCCACAAATCAGATTACCTGACAAGTGTACCAATTAAGGTAAAGAGTAAAAAAAAAAATCATCATTTTGATAGCTACCCGAATATACAATAGCTCCTCACAGCTTTCTGCTGGAGTACACAGAGAAAAATGTCAAGTTCTATAAAACAATTTGTGTGGCTATTTTCCAAATTTTTCTCACTCTCAAGACATTTTATATTCATGGGCCTTGATGTTATGGCAATAATTCTGCTTTCAACCACACTTCATTTCTGGTTTCTAAAAGGCTAGGCACCGTTTTTGTGTCAATCCCCAGCTGGGCTATTATTGATGAGTAAACGTACTCTTTGGCTTCATAAATCAATGACTGTTGAGCCTTGGACCAGAAACCAATTTTTGAACTAAAGGCTAAGCTAACGTTTTTATTTTTCTTCGTGAGTGATTATCTTCTGCTCGGCTTTGCTATACAGCACTGAGATCTTCAGAAGAATGTCCTTGGCTTGGAGACACTAGAGTAGATTGACTCTCAGATAAGATAAATGTCACCTCTTCCCTTTCCCTGGATTCTTATTTGCTATTGTTCTTTAAATTATGCAAAAAATGAGAGAAACCTAGAAGAGAAATCTGAACTAAGAAGGCTCCATTAGACCTTGGCAGAGGCCCAAAGAGACCACCAAGCTTGCTCATAAATGTGCAGTGTCTAATAAAAATGTGATGGTTATTATTATTATACATTTATTGAGTACCAAAAATGCACTAAATTAAAAAATGTATACTCTCTGTTGTTTTTCCTATCTTCTGATGGGGGTATAGAAACTGCTGGCTGTTTGTTTGTCCCGGTAACTGGCTCGATGTCCTCAGAGATTGTGGCTGCCAGGAGTCACTGTCCAACTCAAATGCTGACGCTTCCAGCGGACCATAGTGAGTCACTGAGCCACTTCACCGTTGTGCCATTAAATTAATGATCAATTCTATTCTCTGAGTGGAGGTGAGTTAGAATCGTTTACCAAATCCATTGAATTTTCTAGTATCTTTCTAAAAGAAAGGTTTCTATTTGAGGTTCCAAAGTAAGCAATTTGCTTCCTTTTTAAAGTATTTATTTTTATTTCTACTTTGTGTATGACTGTGTTGCCTGCAGGTGTGTAGGTGTGCCATGTGCATGCAAGATCCTAGAGGACAGAAGAGGGTATGAGATTCCCTGTAAGTGTGCAACCGACAGTTGTGAGCTGCCATGTGGGTGCTGGGAACAGAACCCAGGTCCTCCGAAAGAGCAACCAGTGTTCTCACCACTCAGCCATCTCTGCAGCCCCACAATTTGCTTCTTAACCTAGGACAGACTTGGCTTCCTGCATTGTGGTTGATGTATCACCAAAGTCATCCTGGACTACCTTAAGCAAACTCTCATTCAAGTTGGGGGGGATTAGTTACACACATATACTATATATATATATATATATATATATATATATATATATATGCCCCAGACAAACATTTTCCAACTCTTAGGCAATAGGTCTTAAAGATATCCATAGTAAATGAGCAGGAAGTCACCAGCCACATTTGACACCTGAAATGGGTGCCTTGTGAACCACTTAGTGGTTAAGAGTACTGATTGCTCTTCCAGAGGTCCTGAGTTCAATTCCCAGCAACCACATGGTGGCTCACAACCATCTGTAATGAGATCTGATGCCCTCTTCTGGTGTGTATGAATACAGCAACAATGTACTCACATATATTAAATAAATAAATCTTTAAAAGAAAGAAAGAAAGAAAGAAAGAAAGAAAGAAAGAAAGAAAGAAAGAAAAAAGAAGGTGAAGCAAGTTAGACTCCAAAAACCTAAATAACCCAGTTTAAAAATGGAGTACAAAGCTAAACAGAGAATTCTCAGCAGAGGAATCCCGAATGGCCAAGAAGCTCTTAAATGTTCAGCATCCATAGTCACCAGGGAAATGCAAACCAAAATGACCCTGAGATTTCACCTTACACCATCAGAATGCCTAAGATCAAAGCCTCAAGCGACAGCACATGCTGGCAAGGATGTGGAGCACTCCTCCATTGCTGGTGGGACTGCAAACTGGTACAACCACTCTAGAAATCAATCTGGTAGTTCCTCAGAAAATTCAAAATAGCTCTACCTAAAGCCCCAACTATACTGCTCCTGGGCATATATCCCGAATATGTTCCACCATCCCACAAGGACACATGATCCACTATGTTCATAGCAGCCTTATTCGTAACAGTCAAAAACTGGAAACAGCCCAGATGTCCCTCAGCCAAAAAAATGGACGCAGAAACTGTGGTTCATGTGCACGACGGAACACTATTCAGCTATTAAAAACAAGTACATCATAAATTTTGCAGGCAAATAGATGGAATTAGAAAATATCACCCTGAATGAGGTAACCCAGACCCAAAAGGACATGCATAGTATGTACTCACTGATAAGTGAATATTAATCAGAAAGTACAGAATACCCATGATACAACCCACAGTCCATAAGAAGTTTAACAAGAAGGAAAGCCCAAGTGAGGATGCTTCAATCTCACTTAGAAAGGGGAACAAAATAATCACAGGAGATGGGGGAAGGAGGAACCTGAGTGGAAAAGAGGAGAGGGAAGAGAAAAGGAGGGCTGGATCAGTTATGGGAGGAGACAGGAGAGCAGCCCAGAGGGCCAGGAGAATGAAGGGAAATATGCAGCTTCCGGGTGTGGGAGTCGGGGGGGGGGGCTCTAGAAAGTCCCAGAAACCTGGGATGTGAGAGGCTCCCAGGACTCAATGGATGTGACCTTAGCTGAAATGGCCAAAAGTGGGGAGATGGAACCTGAAGAGACCACCTCCAGTAAATTGACAGGCCCCCAGTGGAGGGATGGGGTCACTAACCCACCTTCAAATTTTATTGACCCAGAATTGTTCCTGTCTAAAAGAAATGCAGGGACAAAAATAGGTCAGAGACTAAAGGAAAGGTGACCCAGTGACTGGTCCAACTTGGGATCTATCCCATGGGTGGGCACCAAACCCTGGCACTATTGCTGATGCTATGTTGTGCTTGTAGACAGGACCTAGCACAGCTGTCCTCTGAGAGGCCCTAACAGCAGCTGACTGAGGCAGATGCAGATACTTAACAGCCAACCATTGGGCTGAGGCTGGGGACCCCTATGGAAGAGTTAGGGGAAGGATTGAAGGAGCTGAAGGGCATCACAACCCCATAGTAAAACCAACAGTGTCAACTAACCGGACTCCTGGGAGCTCCCAGAGACTAAGCTACCAACCAAAGAGCATACATGGGCCCTTGGCATATATACAGCAGAGGGCTCCCTTGTCTGGCCTCCGTGGGAAAGGATGTGCCTAATCTTATAGAGATTTGATGCCCCAGGGAAGAGGGATGTCTGGTGGGGAGCACCCTCTTAAAGGCAATGGGGAGGGGGTGAATAACTCTTGGAGGGAGTTTCAGAAGCAGAACAACATTTGGAATGTAAATAAATAAAATAATTAATTAAAAAATTTAGAAGGAAAGAAAGGAAGGAAGGAAGGAAGGAAGGAAGGAAGGAAGGAAGGAAGGAAGGAAGAAGGAAAGCAAGCAAGCAAAGCAAAGCTGATGGTTTCCTTTCCTCTTCTTACAGCTCCACACCGCAGTGAGGGCAGCCAAAGCAGAGGGCAAATGTTACAGGACCCAACTTGACTGGGCACTGTTAGCCCAGCATACCTAAGGCAGCTGCTGAAAAGGGAAACTCCCTTTTGCACCTACAATTATTTTCATGCACTAATAATATACATTAAATTGATCATTTGTGAGCTGAATTCAGCACTGGCTCCTCATTTTGACTGAATAAGGGATCATTTTCTAGCGAAATTATATTTTACAAGCAATTTCTGTGTCTGCATACCTTAGCTGAAACAAACACTTAACACTACAAATGACAGCAAAAGCTTTCTTTAACACTCCGGGACAGTGTTAGGGATGTAGCTCAGTGGCAGAGTGCTGACCTAGTAAATACAGCCCTAGGTTGGATCCCACGCACTGTGGAAAACCTAAAACAAATTGAGGTCACTAAGTGCATCTGGTTCTTCACCATCAATCTTTAATCTTTACTCTCCTAAGACTGTAAATCAACATGAACCATTATACAAATTCCAAACAGCTTATCTTGTTTCTTCTTCCAACTCTAAATCGTTTGAGTCGACCAAAGGTTCTCAAAGAAAAACACTATGGTGGTGAGCAAGACTTAGTCTGCCCTCATCAAGGAAGCTTCTTTGTGCGTCAGATGGAGGCTCTTACAGAGATTCAAAACGGGTTGGAATGAAGAGGAATAAATAGCCACGGGGTAGCCAGCTGAATCCGGTACACCCACTTTGCGATCCCAACACCTAAGGCTCTGAGAGCACCGCAGAGGGAGTAGAAAGACTATAGGAGCCAGAGGGTCTGGGTACCTGCTGAAATATAGTGTCTTCTGCATACAGCAAGCCTGCCACACCCATTAAATCTCAGCAATACAGTTACGTAAGCCAGACCTGTATAGTGACAGCATCAGTTGATATGCTAACATGGAAGGTGGAAATTCCACATGAGTCCCCCACCTCTAGCTCACAGACTACAGGCAAACAGTGGATGCTGAGAGAGAATCAGTCTTCTTCAGGGATGAGCCCCCCCTCCCCAAACTATCCAATCCTAATTAGTCAGCCTTAAGCACTTGTACATTTGAATAACACTAAGTTGTCTAAGGAGGCACAAGTGACAATAATGATAGAAGAAGAGATAACAAATTTGAAAGTGAGTTGGGGAAGAGCTGAAGAGGAGAGGAGAGTAGAAATGATGTAAATACACTATGAAATATCAAAACTAAAAATAATAAATTAAACTAAAGACAGTTTACTTTTGAATCCACCTAATTTTCCACCTGTGTTTCCTTGTGCAGGTTTATGCTCAGAAGCATTCTGCATGCCCAGTTACTCAGTAGTAGAACACTTACTTGGCATGCAAAAGACCCTTGGATCAATCCTAGCACAGGAATAAAATACACACACACACACACACACACACACACACA
>NC_034597.1:49079054-49121282 GCF_900095145.1 Mus pahari | reverse complement strand
AGAGAGAGAGAGAGAGAGAGAGAGAGAGAGAGAGAGAGAGAGAGAGAAATGAATGCTTTGCAGTTCATTCACCACCTCTGTCTTTCCACACAGAGAATAGTCTATGAATCCATATTACACTAAATTTAGTAGTGTGTTAAATTCAGTGAAAAATAATCTAACCACATCATTAATGAAACAATTCTGGTGGATAAATAGTACAGAATTATTCTCAGTGTCAAATCTGGGATGAGGCTAGGTCCAGGATGAAGAGGCCTCCCTCTCGGGGACTCACCATGTGTACACACATCTATCTCTAAGAGAGACCCTCAATCTTCGCACATAGGTTACCTCCTCAGTCACCTGCGTCACACCCTTCTGGAGTGAAGTTACTGTTGTCGTGAGCAGACAGGACTGGCCATTCTAACACACGAGATAAAGCCAAGCCATCCTGAATGAGTCACCAGGCATTCTTCTGTACCTTTAAAATACGGGGGTTTCCCAGGTAAGGACCTAACCACACTCTCGTTGCCGAATGTGTGTTGAGACCTGTGATAACCAACTGTTATTATTTTTTAAGTGTTTTTATTTTAAATTGGGTCATGATAATTGTGCCTAGACAGGGGATCCAGTGTGACACTCAGAGATATGCATGCCATGTATCATGGTCAGATCAAGGTCGCTGCCCTATCCATCACTTCCCCGTGATAGTTTTCGTCTTGCTTTATTTTTGTAGTGCTGGCAACAGAACCTGGGGCATTGCATGAGCTGGGCAAACACTCTAACACCGAGATACACCTCCAGACCCAAGAATTGTGCTTAAGTCTTACTCACCAACCTTCCTGTGGATTTGCAGCTCTTCTGTGTTCTCCCGTCTTTTGTCCCTTTGTGTTTCTCCTCAAGTATTTGTAGATTGTAAAGGTCAAGTCAGAAGCTCGAAAGGACTCACGGCTGCGACGTTTATTCACTTGCCATCCCAAACCTCATTTCTGCAGTCAGGCACAGTATCACGTCTCCCTCTGCATCTTTCTCCTTCCACAGGATGTGCAAGCCACATCCAGCCAACCACGCTGAGGTGCCAGTCAATGGACATTACTGGCAGGCCTGTTGTTGCTCAAACAAGATTAGTCCCTAACTGATGCACACGGGTTTCACTGAAAGGGCCATTCTGTAATTGTTGCCATTACTGCAGTGACCATGAGGTGGTCACAGAACCTTCCTGAAGGGACTAGGACTCTCCAGAGGCCGGGTCACTCATGTAGAACAGCAGGCACTGTGCTAATTTCCAGGCTCCCAGCCATTAGGGACAGAAACAGCTCGTTAGAGGTCCTACCCTTTCAACGCCAATTACCCCGGGATAATGACCCAACGTAGAGCACCCTGGGAACTCTTGGGACTTCACACATCCCTCTCTCATTCATGATCTCTGCTGATGACAGCTACAGACATAAATAAACCAGGCCCTTGCATCTCACAGTCAGGTTGGGTGACATGGTCAGTCATGTGGACACGGGGTCATGTTAATTTAAAGACTGAGCATTTTTAGCATGTGTCTGCATAAGAGGATAGCCTAGAACACTGCTCTGTTGTGCTTGCCCAACCCCAATCCCTGACCCTCTGACGGGGAACAGATTTTGCAGCAAGGCAGGGCAAAAATCAGTAATTTTAGAAGTGTTAATGTCTCTAATTTTCCTTTCTTTATGCCTGTACATGTGTGTATACATGCTCAAGTATGCATGTATGTATGCTCACATGTGTACATTTATCTTTGTTAAAACAGAGTACCTCACTGAGCCTGGAGCTCACCAGTTCTGCCAGATCAGCCAGCCAGTGAACTGTAGAAATCTTCCCATTCCCACACTGAGATCTCAGGCTCACACAGCCCCACCTGGGTCTTCTCGTGCACGCTGACAATCAGAACTTGCCCCCCCCCAGGACTCCCATTCCTGTGTCCTCACTAACTAAGCCATCCTTCCAGATCCTAGTAACTCAAATCTCTGCAGGAAACCATACAGAATTGGAAAATTAGCCCACCTGTCCCCTCAGCCTGTGACATATTTATTTAGCAAGAAAAAGTTATGGTGGGAGAGAGTTATGGTGAGGAAAAAAAATGGAATTCTCTAGAAAAGCGGGGGGGAGGGGACACTGCTTTGTGTGCCAGTGTACCCAAACCCATCGCAGAGCCCCAGCCTCGGGGCCTGACTTTTGGTACTTTAACCCAATGTCATTAAAGTTTCTCCTTTTCTTTGCTCCCTTTTGCCTAGTTCAATATTATTTTGCAATTTTACACCCCAGTTTTGGGGAGTTTCCACTTGCTTCACCCACTCTTGGCTGTAGCATACCCACCCCCACCCCATACAGGCCCTCCTCCGGGACAGACAGCCCCTTTATTACTCTCAAATGCCATCTGAAAAGGAGCCAAGCCACTCAGGTCCCAGCTTGTTGCTAGCAAGGTCTCCAGAGTGCCGTAATAAGAAAATATACCACACAATTGTTTCATGACTTTAAATGAATCAATGAGTTGTTTTCTGTGTTATGTAAATATTCTTTCAAATATGCAGAGGCATATTTTGGAGACGATTTCACTGACAGATCTTGTTCATAGGCACTAATGAAGAAGATGTTTTTGCAGATAATCCAAATAGCATCAGGCTCATAAAAGGATACTGTTAGCAGAAACACTGTCCATGTTTTTCTAGTGCCTTAACCTGGCATCCCAAAATCCCAAAAGAAAAAGACGTAACTGTTTGGAACGTCATGGAACCATCAAAACTACATGAAATAAACCCTGAAATGATAAAACAGAAGTCACTCATGTTTAATTTGTGGCAAGATGAAAATACAAATTGCGTTCACAGATAGAAAATATAAACTAGGAATCTAGGCTCCCCCGTGTGGACAGAGCCGGTACTACCCAACCTAATTTACCCTCTTTCCGAACCGGTGTCCCATTGTTGCTCTAGTGAGTATATACCTTCCTCGACAATACCATAATAATTTCTTTCAGCCTACAGTCAGAGATCCTTTCTCCAAATATCCTGTTCCTGGGCTAGCGCAGCCTGCCCATCTGCAGGTTATCATTGCAGAAACTTCCTGAAGTCGAGACCACTGTGGGTTGCAGAGATGCTAAGTCAGCTCCCTTAGGACCTGCCCGTTTGGAAAGATACTAAGGCCATCATAGACTTATTCGCCCACAGCTGATGAATTGATTCTTGCCCTTTTCAACACTACATGAGTGTTAGCTTACGGGAAAGCAGGTCTATGACCACGGTGATCCTCAGAGCGGCCATACTGCTGTTCTTACGCCTAGAAGACATGCCAGGTCAAGAACTCCTCCACAGCATTCAGTCCGATGTGGCTGAATTGCGTCCATCTCATCTGAACTTGGTTCAGCTGTCGGTGTTGTGAGGACGATGACTGTCCTTTCAGCTGTGGCATCTTGCAGTTTCTGACATGCGCGGCAGGTTTCATAACAAGGTGTCGCCTATGTGTCAATTCTACCCCCACATAAGGCTTGCTAGAAGGAACAACTGAGACAGACACACAGGGATTAATGTGCATATCGGCGCAGCCCATAGCAAGAGATGGTAAACGCAGATCCTCTATGCCAGCTGAGTGAATGGGCAACCCAACCTCTTGGGCACCGAAAGGCCTAGTGCATCTTCACCCAAGTTTCAGGAGACATCAAGCTGTTAAAGGCTGTCTTCTGGGATCCACCATGGGGACTCTGAATCAGTGGTCCTGGAGTCGGCTTGCACCTCTCCCGTGCTACCAAGCCATGTTGAGGCTATTGGTCTGAAGACCACACCTTGGGAGCAGCTAATGCAATGGTTTAATTCTCACCCAGACTACATTCAGAAACCACTGGAAGACGTCTAAAATTTTGGATTTTCCAGAACACACCGAACGAAGCCAAAATCAGTGAGAACCTGGCCATGGTGTCTACGTCTCTTCCCCTCCGCCCTGCCCCCTCCCCCAGGCAGAAAATTCTGCAGGCAGAGGAGCTTTAACAAGCGGGGGCCATGCAGGACTCTGTAACAGGAACATGTACTAAATAAAGTGCATGCCTCTAACTACAAAGAATTCTCTATGACTCCATACATCCTCAAACAATCCTTGGAGTAAGAAAAAGAAGAAACAAGGAAAGAATCCTCCGTTTTAAAAAGAGTCATGTGGCTTCAGACTTTTTTTCTGTTTGTTTTGTTTTTGTTTTTGTTTTTGTTTGGGGGGTGTTTGGTTGGTTGGTTTGGTTTTTTTGTTGTTGTTTTTGTTTGTTTTTTGTTTTGTTTCATTTTGGTTTTGGCCATATCAACTTTTGAGTCAAACTTGGAATAGATGCAAGATCCAATTGGGAAAACCAGAGGCATATCTTGAAAAACAAAATGTTCCACTTGGTGATAGAAACCACAAAGAGTAGCATGGAGTAGCCTAAAGGTTAGCAACAACACCAATCTGCCACTATCCAAAACTTAAAGTCAGGCAGCATTCCTAGAACCAGGGTTCAGTAAGGAATCATGGGAGAAGCTGTGGTGGACTGTGAGCTTGGTGATGGAGAAGGGAAGGGCAGGGCAGCGTGGCAGGAGATGGGAAGGGGGGGGAGAGAGATGGAAGGTATAAGGAGGGAAAAGAGGGGAAGTGGAGGAGAAAAGGAGAGAGAAGAGAGAGACAGGAACAAGAGAGACCCTGTCTTCTCGCTTCCTGGCACTCTCCAACCAGAGCCTTCTGAACCATTTGATGCAGAAGCCATGTGACCGGGGACTTGGGGAATGCAGCTTGCTCAGCTCGGCAGCACAATGGAAATTGGATAACAACATGAAGATCAAAACTGATCCCATGGGGTGAATCCTTGGGCAAGTCACCCCACTTCTTACAAATGAAATGTTCTAATCAATCAAATAGAAATCACCATGGGTGAATTCAGTGGCTGAATTCAGCCAGTCTAGTTTGCCACTGCCTTAAGTAAGCAGCTCACTTGTCTCCTCTTTTCTTTGGTCCACTGCTACCAAGGAATTCGGCCTTTCTGCTATCCTCTAAGTGATAAAAATTCTAGGGAATGGTGGATTCATCCATCAGTAATGCCACCATCCCCATGATCAGAACTACACATTTTCCCATAAGTTCTTGTTGCTGCTGTTGCAAAATAGGATATTATCAAATCCTATTGCCGGCCTTAGTTAGAGTGAGCACAGGTCACTGCAGAGCATGCTGCACAGATTCAAAGCCGCTGCTGTAAATGTTGTCACAGAGGTGTGAGGTGCAAACAGGACCCCAAATATTACAACGCCATTGGAATGGTGGCTACATGCTGTAGGCTTCGCCAGCTTCTGATCTCTGCTAGAATGTGGAAAAGGCAAAACATCTCCCAGGGTATGTTCAGGCACACGCGGGGTACTTATTTTTACATCATTATTTTTTTATTTTCAATCAGAAACAGTATACTCATCTTCTGATCACCTTCAATTGGAAGAAACTGAATGCACCCCATACAAGAATTGATCTATTAAAAGGAAAAAAAAATTGCAACAGAAGAGAGTAAAGAATGAGTCAGATCTGGTGGCATCGACCTGCGATCCCACCTACCAGGGAAACTGAGGCAAGAGAATCATAAGGTCAAGACCAGCCTGGGCTACAGAATGAGTTAAAGGTCAAGACCAGCCTGGGCTACAGAATGAGTTAAAAGCATCCTGGAAAACTAAGCGAATCCCTATTTCAAAATAAAAAATGAAAAGAAAGAGTTAGTGAGATGGCTCAATGGATAAAAATGCTTGCCTGCCAAGCCTGGTGACCTGAGCTGGGACCCTGAGTATGGTGATGGAGGGGAAAACTGACTCCCTAAAGGTCTCCTTTGACCCCCACTATGCACTGCAGCACACGGACACTGACATGGACAAACACACGCATGTAATAATCAATAAAGGCACTTTTTAAACAGTAAACTGAGAATGGGGCTGTGACTTAGGGGTAGCGCACAGGGCAGCGTGAGTAAGTCACTCGGTACAGTTCCCAGAACCATAGAAAGGGGGAGAGGAGGAGAGAGGGCGGGAGGGGGGCAAGGGAGAGACCATGGCGGCGGGTTAGGGAAGAAAAAAGAAAGCAGAGGTATAAAATATGGTTTTGTGATGACTTGGTAAGAACTTAGCAAGACTTCATTAATAACCTTGTGTGGCAAGATTTGTTTCTTATTAGACTATTGGATAGGAAACAGAATTATTAAAGCCCAAGAACAAGCTGGTGCTTTGGGGGGGCAGCTAGAGAGATGGCTCAGTGGTTACAAGCACTTGCTGTTCTTTCAAGGGACCTGGATTCAATTCCCAGCAGCTACATGGAGGCCTATAACCATTTGTAACTCCAATTTCAGGGACTCCAACATTCTCATAAAGCCCTCACAGGCATGCGCTACACAGACACCCATGCACATAAACATTTAAATAAAAATAAATGTATTTAAAAAGTAAAATCTTAAAAACAAAACAAAAAAAAAAAAGAGCCGGGCGTGGTTTGCACGCCTTTAATCCCAGCACTCAGGAGGCAGAGGCAGGCAGATTTCTGAGTTCCAGGACAGCCTGGTCTACAAAGTGAATTCCAGGACAGCCAGGGCTAAACAGAGAAACCCTGTCTCAAAAAAACAAAACAAACAAACAAACAAACAAAAAGTAAAATCTTTAGAAGAAAATGCTTCACTCAATTCTCCTGCTGGATCCAACCCAAATCTCTATTTTTTTTTTTTTTTGTTGTTTGTTTTTTCCTTCTTAAAATCAGAGTTAGCAAGTAACTTTAAAGGTTTCTTTCAGACCTACAATTATAAAGATTTTTTTTTTTCTGGAAAGGAATTGAGTTGAAAAAGAAATTACAAATTGTGTCTTATTCCACTGAAAATTCATTAGTTGGGTCTTGGGGTCTGGCTTTTTAACAGAAACATATATTAAAATATGGTTCAGTGACTGCCTCCCTGAGAGGCAGCAACACTGGGATCAAGAAGTCCATCTGGGGCTGGGGTTAGAGTCTGAGGAAGAGTGGCGGCCTCGTATGAATGATGCCCAGATTTCTACCCCTCCCAATACACACATACACAATGCACACATAAGCCAGTGCTGATGTGTTCAAGAATGAGCACTCATAGCAACGTGTGTGTGTATGTGTGTGTGTGTGTGTGTGTGTGTGTGTGTGTGTGTGTGTGTGTGATATGAATGCCACTTTAGTTAAACAAGATGACTTTCTGGCATGAATGTTGGGGAGACTGAATGAGTCCCGCATATTGTACTCTGCAGTATCAATACTGTACATGTGCATACAGTACCAGTGCTGGGCATGCACACGGCACACACAGTGCAGTACCAGTGCTGGGCATGTGCGTGGCACACACTGCACAGTACCAGTGCTGGGCATGCACATAACATCACTTAAGTTAGCTATTCTATTTTTGCAGTTAAGTGCTAAGGGGAAAATTTTTTTCTTTTTCTTGGTCAGTATTTCAGGACTTTGCAGGATCCTATGCCAAAATTTATCACTGAAAAAGTATTTTAAATTTTTGAGGTCAATTAAATAGACATTCAAAAATAAAATGAATGTTCTAGAGAATGCAAAGATTGAGGTACCTGATGGGTGAGCAGGCTTTCTTGTTTGTCACTAATGCAAGTGTCAGAATAACACTAACCACCCTCTACTTAGGTAACACTTCTCTCAAAGATTTGAATGTATTTTTTTTCAGAGCTATTTATTTTCTTTAACTATCTTGGCTAGAGGAAATGATCCCAGTTAAACTAAGTTATGTTTTGTAGGGAATAATAATTATAATGTGTTTTTACAACCTGAAACTTTATTGAGGGAAAAAATGATATAGGCTCTGTCATCTTCAATATTATTTTTAAAAGAATCACATTTTAAAACAGGCTTTCCTATGAATTATTATTATTAACAATAATAACACTAATTACAATCATCAGCCACTGGCAGCTGTTCAGACAGAGGAACGAGGGGCTCAATAAGCCTCTTCACGTTTAAGGTTCTCATGCAACGTGTAATTTAAAATCCTGAAAATAGATGTGAACACTAGAAATTCTATATTTGTTTCCTTAATAGTGTTGTAATGTAAGCGACTCTTTCCTGTTGAACCTGTTCCTTCCAGCTACACAGGTAACAGCTATTCACACCCCTGTAACTCACATTCGACAGAAAATTCACTATGGTCTGGAGTAGAACAATTGGCTGGCTTTTGTAATCTTGAGCTGGCGAGGTGACTCAGTAGGCAGGCAGGCAGGCAGGCAGGCAAGGAAGGAAGGAGGGAGGCAGGCAAGGAAGGAAGGAAGGAAGGAAGGAAGGAAGGAAGGAAGGAAGGAAGGAAGGAAGGAAGGAAGGAAGGAAGGTGTGCTGGCTGCTAAGCTTCACAACCTGGGTATGATGCCCAGGACTCACACAGTGGAGGGAGAGACCAGACTTCCATAAGTTATCTAATGACCACCACAAGTGTGCATGAACACACAATAACAAATAAATGTAACTGAAATTTCAAAACCAATAAAAGAAGCAAAAAATAATAATCATTTTAATCAGAACCTAGGAGAGCTAATTCCACTAATATTATATATCCCAAATCACCCAGAGTTAATAACTTCATGTAAGCATCACTATAGACATTTATCAGAGAAGAATCTGAGGAAGTTTAGCTGTTTTGAAGGACAAGTAGTGAATGACAGTAGGTATTGTTACCTTTCTCCATTTATCTGATAGTATTTCTTTTAAGTAGCTTCCCTTTTGTCTACATGCACTGCGGTATGCTGTCTCTTTGTAACTCATATCCACTCTATGCCATTCCATTAAACTTACAGAAAGTATGTTTTAAAAAAACACTTAGGTATTATCTTCTTCCTTCTAACAGCTCATAAAAAAATAGTCACTTAAGTTTTAAGGACCCAAAACTGCACTTGTGACATTTATTGGTTCTCAAAACCCCGGGTAATATTAGTAAATTACCTGGAAGCTTCTGTTACCGCAGAAGTCACTAGATAGTGGCAGCATTTGCACTGGGCTTTCAGTAGTTGGCCATGTTGGACATTACTAGGACTCACTAAACCTGCTTCTCCTCTTCTTCCTGGGATGTAGAAGGCTGGACTTCCCTGCTTTCAAGCTGCAGAGGTCAAGAACTACCTCTGGCAAGTAGTAAAAAGGATGGCGAGACTCAACCTTGAGTGGAGAGAGTGCAGACTGTGTTTGCCTTCCACCACACTCTCTTAAGACTGGCATGCTAGAGTAAGACAGCTTAGCCAGTGCATGGAGGCACTGTGGACTACTGCAAGGCCTAGCACAGATCGAGAATCCAACTTTTACTATTTTTAAAACACTTAGATTAAAATCGTGGGACTTACCCTATACTAATTGGTTCATGGTGAAAACATACAAGGAGGAAAAATCAGCATCAGGCTGTAAATGTGGGTGAGGGGAGGACAGGAAGAAGACAGCAGAGGAGGAGGGAAGGAGGGGAGGAAGGGAGGAGGGGAGGAGGGGAGACATTGCTCTGGGGACACATGTTAATATCAATCCAGCCGTGACTAAGGAGTGACATTAATTCTACAAGGTAAGAATATCATCAGAAACTACAGAAGTCCAGTGCAAACTATGGCTGCCTCCATCAACAAACATCTTTAGTTAATAGTTCTCTAGGTTTTCTAGGCATTAAAATCAACTAAATATGAGGTTCAGATCCAAACATACAAAATAAAAAGGCAAATCACCATGAGTAAGAGTCAGCAGATACAAGCAGAACTGGACACTTAGAATTTTCAGATATTTAAAGTTCCACCTACAGACTACAAAATGCTCATATGTGACATATAAACTGAAACACACACAAAAAAATATCATCAGCAGGAAGCTGTCAAAAGTAAAACATATACAATCTGTAAATAAAAAGAAGAAATTGTTGCATTAAAAGTCAAAGATTAAAAATCAGAAAACACAGGTAAAAGTAAAATCAACAAATTGGAAGTCTGAGTTGAGGAAATTATTCAGCATTCAGAGGGACAACTAAAATGCTAACTGATAAACAGAATAGAAAATAGAAAATAGAAAAATAAATAGAAATAAAAACTTGTAACAATAGGCCAGGTGGGGTGGTATGTGCCTTTAACCCCAGCAGTCAAGAGGCAGAGACAGGTGGATCTCTGTGCATTCAAGGCCAGTGTGCACTACTTAGAGAGCTCCAGGTCATCCAGACTACATAGTGAGACCCTGTCTCAAAAACAAATAAATAGAACCTTTAAAATAAAATGGAGAGGAGGCAACAGTTGACATTACTAGGACATTAGATAGTGACATAATTTTACAGAACTAAACACATAAATTCTCAGAAATTGGAAGCAGTACATTATTTGGACAAGCAATCTTTTAAATTCTATATTACAAAGAATTCAATTGTTCCTCGGTGAGGGGACCTATCTAGTCTCTCCTTTTTCTTAGTCAGAAGTTCCTGGGTGGTTCTTAAGTTGCACTAGATTTTAAGAACCACTAGGTATTACAAATATACTAAGCAGGGCTGATGGGATAGCTTAGTGGGTAAAGACACTCACTGCTAAGTCTGATGGCATTAGTTTGATCCCCAGAACCTACATAGTAGAAGGCAAGAACTAACTCCTAGTTGTTCTCTCATCTCCTCATGTATGTGATGGAATGTATACAGTCACACACACATACATACACACACACTACACTATACACACATCACACACACACACACATACACCACTATACACACATCACACACACACCATACACACCACACACATACACTCCACAACATACACATATCACACACATATCACACACACACCATACACATCACACACATGCACAACACACACACCAAACATCACATGCAACACATATTTATTTATTTATTTATTTATATTCAATAAGTGTAAAAAGTTAATTGGCTTAATTTGAGAGGAAAAGAGTGCTTTATTTCCTAACTCCACATCTAGACACCTTTTAAGTTGCTATTTACAGATTTTAAAATTAATTTTGAAAATTAAAAGACAGATCACAAAGCCAGCAATTGGATTGGGAGTCACATCTCTGTATGATAATTGCTTGTGGTCAGCCCGATGCTGGCCAGAAACAATCAAGGGAGGAAGAGTTTATTTTCCCTCATAATGTCAAAGGGCTTCAGTCCCTCACAGTGGGGAAGTCATAGTTCTCACCTGTCCCATGCTCATTACTCTTTGCTGGCCACCACCACCTGGCCTGTGTCCTTTATGTCACAGATGCTTTATTACTAGCTCTTGCTTTCCCATCCCCCCCTTTAGACATTTCTCCTGTTTTAGTCCCTCTTGGACTTTCATATTACATATACACATGTATATATAAATTAATAACTCAATTCCAATTTTAAATTTGTTTTCTTGTTTTGTTTGTTTTGTTTTCTGAAATAAGGTTTCTCTATGTAGCCCTGTCTGACCTGGAACTCACTCTGCAGACCAGGCTGGTCTTTGAAGTCAGAGATATGTCTGCCTCTGCCTCTGCCTCCTGAGTGCTGGGATTAAATGCATGTGCCACCATGCCCAGCACTCAATTCTATAAATAAATATAGGAGAATATAGAACATTTATCTCTCTGAGTCTGCGTTATTTCCCTTGACCTTCAAGTACATACCTTGAAGAGCTGTAGCTGAGCCATGCGTGGGCTCCAAATGACGGCTTTCCAAAAGCTTCTGTTCTGATTTTCCTACTGCTGTACCAGTTTGCATTCATACACCCCATTTTTCTGGGCTTTTCTTCTACCCACATTCTTGCTAAAACTCATTGTTTGCTCTCTTGATAGTCACTCTGAGTGGGGTGAAGTAGATTCTCAATGGACTTTTAATTTGCATTTTCATAATGGCTCTCAATGGACTTTTAATTTGCATTTTCATAATGGCTAAGGATATTGAACATTTTAAGAACTATTTATTGGCCGTTTGTACTCTTAGTCTGAGAAGTTTGTACTCACCTCACACCCCATTTACTGGCTGGATGATTTAGGGGATGGGTTTAACTTTTTTAGTTCTTTATAGATTATAGATAGTAATTCATTGACAGATCAATAGCTGTCAAAGACATTTTCCCCACTAGACTGTTTCTTTATTCTTCTGACTTAAAACCCAATTTTACTTCAAAGAAAAATGGAGAAAATGAATATTAAAATATAACTTTGTGTTTAAGAAGTTAGTAAGAGAAAAAATAATAAAGACTTGTAAGAGGTAAACAATAAACAGAAGGATATACATTAGTATACAAACAACGTGGAAACAAAGGAAACGGTGTCCTAAGGACGTCCGGTTTTCTGAGCTGGCAGTTCATAACTTTTATCTTTCTTGTTTTATTTATTTTATTTTATTTGTAGCATGATTATATTTTTTTACTGATTTGTTGGTGATTGCATATATTTAAACAATGTATGTGGTCATATCCATCAGCCATACCTCCCTCCAGCTCCCTCTAGAGTTCCCCCAACCCACCTCCCTCTCAACTTCATGTCTTCTTTTTTTGTTGTTATTAATAAACCTGAATCCAATTACTGCTTCCCATATGCACATGGGTGTGGTTTCATGCACTGGGGCATAGGTAACCTAATGACTCTCTCTCCCTCAGCAATCATCAAGGGCCAAAAACTCTGCCACCAAGGGTGTGGCCTTGGGCTCCCCTCCCCAGTTTGTGCTGGAACTTTGTCTGGCTTGTTCTTGTACAGGTCTTGTGCTTGTAAACCGCAAGGAGTATGACTTGGTGTGTCCACCAGCCATGTCATGTCCAGATGCCAGCATTTCACAACTTTCTTTCCTTATCAGCTCCTACATTCCTTCTGCCCACTCTTCCATTGTGGTCTCTGAGCTTTGGATGCAGGATTCACTCACAGCTGAGTGATCACAGTTAATTAGACATGATGCTTTAACCAGGTAGGGTTCTCTATATTAACTGTTGCCCACTGCCAAAAAAAAGCACCTCTGACAAAAGTTGAGAGAAACACAAATCTATGGGTATAAATATTTAGAATGCAGTTTGACAGCATGACTATTTCATATAACAACAGCAATATAGCCTTCCCAATGCCTCTGATCTCTCCAGTTATCGGCTTGTTTAGAGATCCAGGCATGAAATTCCCCCTGTTGAGTAGGCCTTGTATCCAAGCAGAAAGTGTACCAGTGAGCACATTTTGCTAGGCAGCTCAGCCAAGCTTTATCTTGCACAGAATCAGCGAGATGGAGTAAAGTGTGGACTGGCTAGTTCTATCCCACGAGAGCTTCTTGTTCAGTGGGTACAAGAAATGCCTACTGTTCTGCATTTATAACTCACCCCTATGTGATGCTGCTTGTCGTGGTAGTCTGAAGACCAAATTTTAAGAACCACTAATGTAAAGTTAATGTTTTAAAATTCTAACCAATATAACCATATCTCTTTTTAGTCCAAGTTACAGAAAGTATACTACATATGCACATTTATCTTCATTCCTTTCTTATACCTATGAATGCAAACCCATGTAAAAATAAGAAAATATGGAAAAAATCCATCAGCAGGTGAACATCATAATAAAGCTTTGAAAGAAAACCATTGGACTAACCTGGCAGCGGCAAAGGTGAAAGGCAAACACGGCTTTCTTCGAGACCAGAAGGGAATCCAGGCTAACAGAACCCACACAGAATCAAAGCCAATAAAAATCTTTTAATAGCAGATGAGAAGGAATGAAAAAGAGAAGAAACAGAGCAAAAGTGTATCAGCAAAATACACAAGAAAACAATTTGGCTTCAAGTAACCTCCGGTCTTCTAGATATATACAAACAGACATAATTATCAAGGTCAGTTAAACTGGATGATTCAGGATAGTGAGAGAGATTTTACAAAAGAAGTAGAATTTGACCTAGTCTTTTAAACCACTTTATTTTATATGTTGTATGTGTTTCTTGAAGCAATTTTTTTAATGCTTTCTCTTCCAACACATTTTGTATCATCAATAGAAACTAAGCCATTGTGAAGCCTATTAAATTGTTAAGGGGAATTACTAACTTTAAGTTCCTGATTTAAAAAAGAAAACATTTTACATATATCCATAGTTTCAGTGGACGAGCAGAAGTAGGTAACAGAATGAAGTTATAGATCAATTGGTGAATGTTTGCCTTGCATACTCGAAGCCCTGGGTTTGATCCCATTCATTAAAGAGGAGGGGAAGGAGGACAGATAACCATAAGTTTCATCAGAAAAGATATCCAAGTGTGTGTGTGTGTGTGTGTGTGTGTGTGTGTGTGTGTGTGTGTGTGTATTCAAAGAAATAGAGTGTTACTCCAAAGATCATGAAGTCCAGAAACACTTGACCTATATTCCAGTCTCCAGTAGATGTTTAACATTAGGAAAGAGTCAAAAGTAGAGATGAAATTTAAAAGGATTACCTTTAAAATAATAAGATAGCTATAATCAAAGTGTTTATGATTCTTTAAATATTGTAGAATAATAAAGGGATAATTTGAGTATTCTGTCTTCTACATTTTGAAAACAAGGTAAAGGAGATGCAGCAATATTATTTAATCCATTAATTGAGCTCTTCCATTTTAATTCATCAGTGGGCCTGGGCACATGCATGCGTATACATGTAGGTGCACACACACACAGGTCAGGGGACAATAAGCATGTGTGTACATGTAGGTGCATATACACAGGTCAGAGGACAATGTTGGGTTCTTTGAGACAAGGTTTCTGGTGGTGTTCCAGCATACAGGAGGCTAGCCTGCCAGAAAACTCTGGGGTATTCTCCTGCCTCCACCTCCCATTTCTCAGTGAGAATACTGGGGTTAGAGATGTGCTCAGCTTTATGTGGGTCCTGAAGATCTGAACTCAGTTCCTCATGCTCACCCAGCCCATGCCTTACCCACTGAACCATCTTCTTAGCCTTCCATTCTTCTAATAAAGATTTTTAGTTTAAAGAAAACATTTAACGGCAATTAGAATTTTATATGGTGGTATAAAATTAAACTTGGCTTATTTAGAAAGAAGTCTTTGTTTGATCATAACTGGCAGCAATCTAGGGACAAACACACAATTTGCACTGCTCCTGAAATAGAATTTAATGAGAGTAACTTTCCACCTGCACAGGCCTTGCAGACTCGGAGCTGTGGAGCTGCGAGCGACAACCGGTGTCATATGGCAATAGCATCCATCCTTCATTTTTATGGCTGTTATTCTCCCCGAAGGACATTTTCTTAGCCATCTATGTGAACACTTCACGTTATATACTTCTTAAAAAGAAATAAACAGAAGTGTCAGGCAGCTTTTCTTCATGTTTCAAATGCCCAACCTATCCCTTCCTCACACTCCCAGGTCTCCCTGTGCCAGGGGACTGCAGTGGACTGCACAGGCGCAACCTAGCATTCTTTTACTATTATCTACAACATGCTACGTTGTGTATTTAGTAATGTAGGCACAAGAATTGAAGCATCTTCTTGCCCTAGAACCTTCATGTCACATGGCTCCTCAGCATATCAATGCCTTAGAAGGAATTCTCTGAATCCAAGCAACTTGAGTCTGTGCCACCTCCCTGCCACCTGGGAGCGCTGCTAATGAATTCATAGGATGAGGTGCTGTGTGCTAGCTCCACCTGTTGTTGAAAAGCTGACATTACTGTGACTTGGAACTACAAATCGAACTGGTGTTGGTTTTAAGATAGAACTACCATTTTAACTACAGCAGGAGCACCATGGCAGGAAAGCATACCAAGAAATTGCACTTTTCCTTCAATTTATTCATGATTTACAAAGACTATTTTCATTTTTGTGCCATTCCATCGGACTAATTTTATGAAAAAAAGGGGGAGGGGAGCATGGGAGGCTGGAGAGATGTTTCAGCTGTTAAGAGCACTGACTGCTTTTTCAGAGGACACAGGTTCAATTCTCAGCACCCACATGGCAGCTCACAACTGTCTGTAACTCCAACATCTGACACCCTCACACAGACATACTTGCAGGCAAAACACCAATGCATATAAAATATAAGTTATTTTTTTAAAAAAAATAGGCAAGCATAAAGACATATTCCAAACACAGAAAGAGATTGACACTCAAAATTTAAAAGGTAAGTTAAATACTGAATTGTAACAAAAATATAGGCAAAATTGTTAAGTTTGGTCAATTCAAAGTTTAAGATATAAAGTTAGGTGTGGTAAAGCAAATTTGTAATCCCAGGCAGTAGGATTAAGAGTTCAAGGTCATCCTTAGCTACACAGTATGTTAAAGAATAGTCAGGACCACATGAACCCATATCTCAGAGCACAAAGAACTGAAGATGCATATGCACACATTTGGAAGCACTCTATGGCACCCATTGATGTGTTCACAAAGACTTTTTGTGTCTTTATGGTTCAGTTGAAAATGAAATTATTAATTAATGCATTTTATATTGATACCAAGTCTTCAACTATGGTAACATAAACATAGTTTAATAAGTTTGTCATTAAAAATTCAAGAATCGGCTCACAATAAAATTTTAAAGGTACAGTTTCTACATAAAACTTCTCTCCACAATTGTCTTCAAAATTCAAATATTATATCCATTTCTATTTTCCCCACCCAGAAGCTGGAAGTGTACTGTGCCTGGAAAATCAGAATCCCAGGGAAAGAGGGGCAACACCAAGGTGTCTTGCCATCTCTTATGATCCGTTAGACCTTGAGTTCTCAGAAAGTTGACAACAGATGACCCTGGGACCAGAGGACCAGGACGATCCTCTGCACAAAGGACTGCAAAGCCTCATCATTGTGTGGATCCTAAAAAGCCAGGCTCTCAGAATCAGAGAGAGCAGTGGCTGTGGCACCTAGGAAGTGGGAGAAATGGAAAGATGTCGGTCAGAGAGAAGTAAGTTTCAGTTATGATAAATAAGTTCTCAACCTTCCTAATGCTGTGACCCCCTAATACACCTCCTCATGTTGGGTTAACCCCCAACAACAATTGCTACTTCCTAACTGTAATTTTGCTACTGTTATGAATCATAATATAAATATCTTACATGCAGATGGTCTTAGGCGACCCCTGTAAAACAGTCATTTGAAACTCCCAATAGTGTCTTTGCTTTCTTGTCACAGAATAAACCTTGACTGTTCATTCCACCTGCACCGCAAGGGAGTCAAGAACCAAGACTGCTGCTGGGGTCGCGATTGAAGGAAACTGGGGAGAGGTCATCTCTCCCCATCTACAGCATTAGCTTTCAGCCAGCTTCAGCCCAAATTAAAGCAGGACGCTTACTGCCTCTAAAGCAGTGGTTCTCAACCTTCCTAACACTGTAACCCTTTAATACAGTTCCTCATGTTGTGGTGACCCCAACCATAAAATTATTTCATTGCTATTACATAACTATAATTTTGCTATTGTGATGGATCACAAAGTAAATATCTGTTTTCCAGTGGTCTTGGGTGACCCCTGTGAAGCGGTCATTTGACCCCCAAAGGGGTTGAGAACCAGAACCATAGGATGAGAACCATTGCTCTAAAGGAGTCCATTACTGATCATTAGTGAAGTGTGTGTGTGTGTGTGTGTGTGTGTGTGTGTGTGTGTGTGTGTTCTATTTTATCCATCCACATCTTTGTGAACTCAGGAGATGGAACTCAGGTTGTCAGCCTTTTGGGGCAGGCACTTTACCTGTCCATCTATAAGTGTTAGGAAAATCATCTTCAATTTTAAAAAAGATTTATTAAATTGTTGGTGTGTGCACATGAATGCAGGGGCCTGCAGAAGCCAGAAGATGGTACTGGGTCTCCTGAAGCTGGAGTTACAGATGCTATGAGCAGCCAGATGTAGGTGATAGGACCCAAACTCCTAACGGCTGAGTCATCTCTGCAGCCCCCTCAAACACCCACCAAGAATCTTCCAACCAGCCTAGTCGTCCCTCCATATCCACAGAGGATTGCCTCCAGAACACACACATCTCCCAATCCTTGGATTCTAAAACTTATCCCCTCAGTTGCCTTTAGATGACAGAATGCCTAATGTAATATGTTATATAGGACAATAGGGTATTTCTAATATGCAGAAAGGACTGAGTGTCCTTACCTCTTTTGAATCCACCCTATGGTTAATACCCTTCACCTCAGAGCTCAATAACCTAGGCCTGCCTGCCTGCCTGCCTGCCTGCCTGCCTGCCTGCCTGCCTGCCTGCCTGCCCTCCAATCCCACACATGTGTGTCTACTCTGTGCTGGACTGCAGACACCACAAGCCCCGTTCTGTACTCACCTCACCTCCCTACCTGAATCTCCCCTTGCTCTGCCCTGCCCTTTTCATAATGCCAAGATTTTAGCTGCTCCATGTTTAGCAGCGACAGCAGCAATCTCTCATCTGTCAGATTCTCTTGAGTCTACCTCCACCTTGACCCCAACCCCCCAGTATCTGAAATGAACCCCATTATTCTTGGGTTCATGAGCTTTTCAGCCTCTTTTCCACCATACCCCCCATATCTTGCCCACGTGGGGTTCCTCCCAAATGTGTCTCATTGTATCAAATGACAATGCCTTGGTTCAAGTAACTGGGTGGCAGGCAAGTCCTCCATAGAAAAGCTGTTAACAGTTTCCATTCCTGAACAATCACTCGTATGTCTTCTGGTGACTTTCCCATCACAACCGTCCTCCCCAAATACTGCAAACTTCTTCTGGGACCTTTGCAGCACATACAGGAGTTACTTGCATGCAATGTTTCTCCCCCTAAATTATAAACTTCTTGGGGGCAAGGACTGTGAGTCTGAATCATTTCCACATATTCATTCCTGGTGGGCACTTTATAAATATCTGTAATAGAGATGACCAAGTGTTTCCTTGAAATCAGAATGGGTTAACCCACCGTGTGGGAAAACTTTAGGATACAGAGATGTCCCCTCTGTTCTCATTTGTTGTATGTCTCCTTGCCACTAGTAACATGTTAGACGCTCTACTGTGTGCTATGGAATGGATGAGACAGTGCAGAAGGATCTGAGGGCACTGAGCAGAAGAGACTGCAGACCCCACTCCTCAGTGAGTACTCAGAGTGCTGCACAGAGGTTGCCCTGATCATGAACATAGCATTTCATAAAGTACTGATAACCTAATGGGAACATGCCAATACCCCTTGGAAGTCCTTTGATCACATTAATATATTTCTTCCTTGCTTTGGGGCTCAGAGAATGAGAATGACAGAGGAGCAGAGAAGAAGCAAGTGGCAGAAAAGAGTGGATCAAAAAAAAAAATGAAAGGTCCAAGGAGCAAGTTAAAAGGGCTGGAGGTGATTGATAACCTCCGGGGTGTCTGACTGGTACCTCACTCTGCCCTCAGGCCTCTGCTGGCCTTTGATCTTCCTCTCAATTCATCCCATCTGCCTCCTTGGTGGAAGAACCAAGAGTGGGGATGCTGCTAGTTCTTCCTTTACTGAACTCCATCTGCAGTTTCACTTCCTTATTCCTGGAGTTATGGCTAGTCAGTGACCTGCCTGGACATACACATTATCTAGATTTGAGGGGACTCTAGCTCAATGGCAAAGAACTTGCCTAGCATGAGCAAAGCCCCAGACTATGGACTAGATTGGAGGGGGGTTATTGTCTGGTCAAATTATGTTCCCCAAAATGATATGTTTGAATAATGACCCCCAGATACCAATGGATGTGGCCCTATGTGAAAATGGTCAGATAACACTGAATTTGCAGATGTAATTAAGTAAACATGAGGTCTTACTGGATTAAAGTGGGCCCCAATCCCACAGTATCTTTATAAGAAAATGGTGATGATAGCAGCACAGTATACCATACACATACTACCAGCAGCAGCTGTGTGACAATGGAAACAAGGATCAAAACAGTACAGCTGCAAGCCATGGGACAGGGACACCAGCCCTCCCCCACCCCATCCTCACCCCAGAAGCTAGAGGAGGCAAGCTCTCCCCAGAGCCTTCGGAACAGGCATGGCTTTGCTGGTGCTTCATTCAAACCTCCACACCTGTGAGAGAAAGCACTTCTGTTGTTTCAAGCCATCCAGTTTGTGGGCATTTGCACAGTACCCCTATGAAACTGATACAAGGACTGAGAAAATTGAGTAATCAGAGACCTTAGAGCAAGAAGAAAGCTATGAAAGTTCTCCCCTCCCAAGAAGCAGCTAGTCCATTTGGCTTGTGTCACTAAACAGTGTGGTCTGCACTACTTAGAAAATATTTTGTAACATTAAGTTCTGGCCCAGCAATTTCACTTTACAACCAGAACAAAGAAGCTGCCACTGAGGAGAAGAAAACAGGGGAGTTAGCCAACTCTTGGCATCCAGTAGGTGTTTAATAAATACTTGTGAATGAATACATGGAAATGGAATTAGAAAATACCATAGGACATAAAAGCAGAACTTCTAATCCTGTCCTCCAGAAGATGGAGTTTTCATGGTCTGAGCTGAGAAACTCAAGAGCCACAGGGGAGCCACAAAATTCAAGAGGAGTGAGCCTGGCATAAAATGTGTATAGAGCAGTAAACTAAAGCATTGCAGAAAGATCTGACCAATCTGGCAAACAGGATGGATGGATTGTAAGATAGATCTGAGAAGTAATGGAGCATATACTCATGGCTCATAAAACATGTAGTGAGGCAAAATAATTGGTCATGATGCAAGCAAAGAATGCTTCATCTTTCTTTGCCACCATAGTTTCCTCTTCAGCATCTATACATTATCTCTTGCAGAGAGTAGGAGAAATTGCCAAAAGTTCTATGTGAGATGCTGGCCATGTTTCCCCGCTCCTCGAAAATCTCTGGGACTCTCTCCTCCCCAAGCAACCGAAGCCCCACACCACCCCAGGTGCACCAGCATCCCACATCCCTTTCCTTCCTTTAAATGCAATCCTCAGAGCCATTGCTGTCTGGCTCCACATGCCTGAACACCTCTGGGCAGCAGAGGAACCAAGCTCCCATTTCCTCTGTGTTTTCTGAGTGGCACTGCACAATTGAACTTCTGAAATGGCTGAGTATTCTGGCTGCCCAGACAGGTGCTTAATTGAACTACAGTGACTCTAACTGCAGAACTCACTTTAAACTTTTGACTTAATTAACTAAAAGTTAAACAGTTGTTCACAGCTGGTACCTAGAACATGAAACAAGCCAGTGTCACATGATTTTTAAGGAAACTAACCATTTTTTTTACTTTTTAAAAATTTATTATTGTTTTCTTTATTTACATTTCAAATGCTATCCCGAAACTTCCCTATATCCCCCCCCCGTCCCTGCTCCCCTACCCACCCACTCCCACTTCTTAGCCCTGGCCTTCCCCTGTGCTGGGTCATATAAAGTTTCCAAGACCAAGGGGCCTCTCTTCCCAGTGATGGCTGATTAGGCCATCTTCTGCTACATATGCAGCTAGAGACACAAGCTCAGGGGGTACTGGTTAGTTCATATAGTTGTTGCACCTACAGGGTTGCAGACCCCTACAACTCCTTGGGTACTTTCTCCAGCTCCTCTATTGGGGGCCCTGTGTTCCATCCAATAGCTGACTGTGAGTATCCACTTCTGTGTTTGCCAGGCACTGGCATAACCTCACAAGAGGCTGCTATATCAGGGTCCCTTCAGCAGAATCTTGCTGGCATGTGCATTAGTACCTGGGTTTGGTGGCTGATGATGGGATGGATCCCCAGATGGGGTAGTCTCTGAATAGTCCATCTATCATCTTAGCTCTAAATTTTGTCTCTGTACCTATATCCTTTCATGGGTATTTTGTTCCTTATTCTAAGGAGGAATGAAGTATCCACACGATGGTCATCCTTCTTGGTTTTCTTGTGTTTTGCAAGATGTATCTTGGGTATTCTAAGTTTCTGGGCTAATATCCACTTATCAGTGAGTGCATATCTAGTGACTTCTTTTGTGATTGGGTTACCTCACTAAGGATATCCTCCAGATACATACATTTGCCCAAGAATTTCATAAATTCATTGTTTTTAATAGCTGAGTAGTACTCCACTGTGTAAATGTACCACAGTTTCTGTATCCATTCCTCTACTGAGGGACATCTGGGTTCTTTTCAGCTTCTGGCTATTATAAATAAGGCTGCTATGAACATAGTGGAGTATGTGTCCTTATTACCAGTTGGAAGATCTTCTGGGTATATGCCCAGAAGAGGTATTGTTGGGTCCTCCAGTAGTACTATGTCCAATTTTCTGAGGAACCGCCAGACTGATTTCCAGAGTGGTTGTACAAGCTTGCAATCCCACCAGCAATGGAGGAGTGTTCCTCTTTCTCTACAACCTCGCCAGCATCTGCTGTCACTTGAATTTTTAATCTTAGACATTCTGACTGGTNTGAGATGGAATCTCAGGGTTGTTTTGATTTGCATTTCCCTGATGGCTAAGGATGTTGAACATTTTTTCAGGTGTTTCTCAGCCATTCGGTATTCCTCAGTTGAGAATTCTTTGTTTAGCTCTGTACCCCATTTTTAATGGGGTTATTTGAATTTCTGGAGTCCAGCTTCTTGAGCTCTTTGTATATATTGGATATTAGTCCTCTGTCAGATTTAGGATTGGTAAAAGTCCTTTCCCAATCTGTTGGTGGCCTTTTTGTCTTGTTGACAGTGTCTTTTGCCTTACAGAAGCTTTGCAATTTTATGAGGTCCCATTTGTCAATTCTTGATTTTACAGCACAAGCCATTGGTGTTCTGTTGAGAAATTTTTTCCCTGTGCCCATATCTTTGAGGCTTTTCCCCACTTTCTCCTCTATCAATTTCAGTGTCTCTGGTTTTATGTGGAGGTCTTTGATCCACTTAGACTTGAGCTTTGTACAAGGAGGTAAGAATGGATCAATTTTCATTCTTCTACATGATAGCCGCCAGTTGTGACAGCACCATTTGTTGAAAATGCTGTCTTTTTTCCACTGGATGGTTTTAGCCCCCTTGTCAAAATTCAAGTGACTGTAGGTGTGTGGATTCATTTCTGGATCTTCAATTCTATTCCATTGATCTACATGTCTGTCGCTGTACCAGTACCATGCAGTTTTTATCACAATTGCTCTGTAGTACAGCTTAAGGTCAGGCATGGTGATTCCACCAGAGGTTCTTTTATTGTTGAGAATGGTTTTTGCTATCCTAGGTTTTTTATTATTCCAGATGAATTTGCAAATTGCCCTGTCTAACTCTGTGAAGAATTGGGTTGGAATTTTGATGGGGATTGCATTGAATCTGTAGATTGCTTTTGGCAGGACGGCCATTTTTACTATGTTAGTCTTGCCAATCCATGAGCATGGAAGATCTTTCCATCTTCTGAGATCTTCTTCAATTTCTTTCTTTAGGGATTTGAAGTTCTTATCATACAGATCTTTCACTTCCTTAGTTAGAGTCACACCNAGGTATTTTATATTATTTGTGACTATTGTGAAGGGTGTTGTTTCCCTAATTTCTTTCTCGTCCCGTCTGTCCTTCGTGTAGAGGAAGGCCACTGATTTGTTTGAGTTAATTTTATATCCAGCTACTGCACTGAAGCTGGGAAACTAACCATTTTTATTTCTTTTACCTTCTTCTGCCTTCTAACCAGACAACTCATGAACATACATCAACATACCCTCTCCATCGGAGTAAGCAACGTTTTGGGAATGGATGAAGTCACAAAGGACTCCAGCATACAGCCATTGCATAATCTGTCACTAAAAAGGAACTTTATCACATGAGTGAATTTAGCTTCACTTGGATTTTTATCTGATGGCTCAAGTAACCTATATGTCAGTCATTCAACATTTCCAAACAGCCCCTGTGTACAGAATGGTTTTCTACATTATAACACTGCCCTCTAACTGGTGATATTAAAATTAGATATTCAGAGTATGTTTGTTGTCTAATTTTTGCATATTTATTTCATGTCCTGGTACAAATTAGAAGCTTCTTTTTTTTTTAAACTTTTTATGAGTATTTTAAACTTTTTTTTTTTAAGATTTACTTATTTATTTATTTATTATATGCAAGTACACTGTAGCTGTCTTCAGACACTCCAGAAGAGGGCATCAGATCTTGTTACGGATGGTTATGAGCCACCATGTGATTGCTGGAATTTGAACTCCAGACCTTCGGAAGAGCAGTCGGGTGCTCTTACCTACTGAGCCATCTCTCCAGCCCAAAGCTTCTTTTTTTTAAAGACTTTATTTTGTATGTTTGAGTGTTTTGACTCTGTTGTGTATCTAGTGACCTTGAACACCAAAGAAGATGATATGCCTTGTGGATACTGGAAACTGATTCCCAGGCCTCTGCAAAAACAGCAAGTGCTCTTAACTGCTGAGCCGGTCTCTCTAGCTCCCAAACTCTAGGCTTATTAGAAAACGATTCTGTGTCTTTCCTAGGATACAAAGACCATTCCATCTCAGTCTTAGACCTTGCTACTTAACATGGTTCTTAGTGAGCTACATCAAGGGCTCTTGGGAAATCTTAGAAACAGACCCCTACATGATCCCTACCAACCCTGACCTTGCCTTTGAACATGCTTCCCAGGACTTGTGTTTATACATTCATAGTGTTGAAAAGCACTAATCTAAACAAAGTTGTCTATGCTGACTTCAGTGAGAAATATAATAGATTGGTCTTTGACAGTATTATATTTTATGGGATATTTAGATTTTTTGCAGAAAGTTCACCAATTATCTAATTGGTAGGATAGGCTAGATGCTAAGGAATTAGAGGAAACAGGCAAGGAGGCAACTCGAAACCTTCATATGCTAACATTTCAGAAAGCAGTCCTCAAATTTCTCACTGCTTGGTGAGAAAATGAATCGGAAACAGTTTGGGGCCCTAAGCTGGCCACAGGTCTAAAGGGTAAAGTTATCATAGCAAATATAGTTAGCTATATTTTCCTGGGTCAAAGCTAACTAAAAAGTAAACTTACAATATTAAACTCAAGTTAGCTACTTCCTATGTCAAATGTCCATCTTGAGTTTGGGAGTCACACATAACAGAGAGTCTACAAAGTTAAAACCATGTGAAGTTCATAGGGTTGTTGGGTTTTTTTCCTCAGTTGGCCTAAGGAGGCAGAGGGCAGGTCTGTGCCCAGGGTTAAAACATCATCCTAAACACAATGCAATTTTCACTCCAACCTCAGTGAAAGCTTTAATGGACAAAGACTCTGTGAGCCTGGTGGATTGGTTGGTTGGTTTTTGGCTTTGCAGGTTTAGCTGCCTTTCCTCCTCTTTCAAGATGTCCTTCCCTGTAGCCTGCTTTCACTGAGGGCCCCTAACCCTTTCCATTGATTGTGGCTCTCTGTGAAGGTATTCAAGGAGAGGAGTCCATAACCTTAGGCTACCTCATTAGCCGAGCAAAGTGATTTTCCAGCTCTGCAATGGTTTAAATTTGAGAAATTCTATAGTATTGTGGGAAGACATTGAGATTGAAAACCCTGCCTTTTCTACTTTTGTCATCTGTTACTATTGATAGGACTCTGGGCAAGTCATTGACTTTGTTTTTCAGCTGTTTTGTCTTTACTTTTTATATTGCTAGTCATCTAAATATATCAAGAGGGTGTTTTCCACCTGTTTATCCCAAACTGAGGCTCATTAGAATTTCACAAAGGGATGACAATAAGAATTCAAAAATATTTTTAAAAAGCTTAACATCAGAATTAGCCACTTAACCACAAAAATACTGCTCAGGATGTTCATTTTAGCTACTGTATCTTCATTGTGTCCTCAAATTACAGTGGTGGACTAAGCTGTTTCAAGCGTAGAGAAAAATCTCTCATAACTTCCGGAATTAACATGGAACTGATAGTTAGCAGCCTTGACTGAAAATGAACCTAAGCCCTCATAGCCTGGTGGCTTAGGGACAGCGAGTCACCGCTTTCTGAAGAGACTTGTCTGTAGACTCTGTGGAGATTGGCTAATAAAGTTGTCCCAGGAATGTGGAGGGGGATGGAGCGAGGAAGGAAAGATAATTTCACTAAGCGATCCACCTCCAGTCTAGGGCCAAAGGATGGATCCTGTGCTCACATTTCTGCTCAGCTCCTTTCTTCTGTCAGTTACGAGCATGACGCTTGCCTCTTTTCAGTCCTGGGAACGGAACCACGGGTTTTAAGTTTGGCCCTCTATCCCCCTATCCCCTGGCTTATTTTCTGTCTGCCTTTAGAGACTTCAAACAGTCACTCCTTTGTAAAAATCAAGAGCAAATCTGTCCTTATAAGGGACACCTGAGAGTTTTCCAGTCTCTCAACATTCTGAGGACTTAGTAGACTTTAAATACCAAACACGTCTTAGAGAAAATCTGATTCCTGTTTAAGAGCTTGCCGCCCACCCATCCCTTGCTTACACCAAACATGCTTTCCTGTATCATAAAAGCTCCGCTAGCCATGGAAGCAGACCTGGCTGCAATTAAGAGAGGAGACACTTTGTACAAGAAAACATATCCTTTGGTTAAAGCATAATTATGAAATCCATAAAGGGGGATGACAAGATGCAATTTGTATTACCAATTATTTACTGAACAAATTATTGGGAAAAAAAGTCTGTTTTAACTATGAACTTGCTGTATCCTAATACACTTTTGGTGTTACACATGGCAACTACAGTGGAGCCTGTAAAAATGACTTGAAATCCCCATGTCAAGTGGAGCATGAAGATTTGGTTTCATTTGCAAAACTGCTCTTGGAGAGTCAGGTCCTACAAAGCAATTCTCATTTTACCCCGTTATAGCTCCAACAGCTGTGGGATGAATTATAAAATGTATTTAACCCAATCTGAAATTTGGAATTTTGATCTCTGAAAAAAACATTTGGGAAGCACAAGTTTTGGAAGAGTCTCACACCTGCTAAAAATAAAAGAACTTAAACCTTTGCTAAAGTTTCAACAAACAAGAAACATTGTGAAATTGTAACAAAGCCCGCCTTAAAAGAATGTTTCAGATCTACACTACGCAATCTACTTCATATAACTATATGGATTAGTGGCATTTTCTTCCCACATCCTCCCAGGCATATAATTTTACAGTAGAAAAAAGAAACTTTATATAGACTCAAGTGAACACTAACCTTTTGTATATAATATCACGCATAGAGATATGCTTGGTCACATATATTTCTGTTTTCTGACTAGTCACCCATAATATCAGGGCCTGCAAACACATTGTATCTTTCTCAGGTTGGATCCATCTCTTTGAGGTGTTTAGCTAATCAGGACCCAGGGCCACTGTGATTTTTTTCAAGTTCTATCCCAAGGCCCATCACAGGTACCCATAGGAGTATGCAAATAATAGTCCATTCTGGAGTGGTGGCACATGGAACAGATAGCTGCCTTCCCCTCTACCACAGGCAAGCTTCCGATTGGGCTAATGCCACGGTTTTATCTGCATTTATGATGAGGTGTAATTCATCATTGCCATCATTTCTCAAGAAAACTGCAATACAGAATGTGGCATCTTTTTCCGAAGCCTTGATAATTTTGGTTTCTGCATTAGTGAAAAATAAGTCGTTATATCTCTGTATGTGATACATGAATGTGGGTGTGTAGGTGTGTGTGCTCTGTGCATGCAGGCATATGCCAGGGGAGGATGTCAGGTGACTGCTTTGGCAAGGCTGGCTGGCCGGTGAGCTCTCGAGATCCATCTGCCAATCTATCTCCCAATGCTGGGGTTACAGATATGTGCATCTATGCTCAACTTTTTACATGGGTGCTAGAGATTCTAACCGAGGCCCTTGAGCTTGCAGAGCAAGCAAGCTTGCCCACTAAGCCATCTCCTCAGACTCAAGACAAATAATTCTTTTATTTATTTTTTAGGTCTCATTGCTATCTCAACTGGGTTTTTTTTTTTCCTATTTTGAATTGATCATAAGACTTTCAATGAAATTTATAAACACTCTACAAACCTCCACAGTGGCTTGGTTCCAGGTCTTAATTTCACCATGGAAACCAAACTGAAGCTGCTCAAGTCTCCTATATAAAATGACACATTATTTCCATAAAATCTGTACACATCCTCCTATATACTTTAAATTACTTAAATATATATATGTGTGTGTGTGTGTGTGTATATATATATATTTGTCATACTGTAATGTTAAGGAAGACTATCCCCCAAAAGTCTGTACATGTTAAGAGACATACTTTTTTTCAAATATTTTCTAGGAGTGTGTGTTTGTGTGTATATGTGTGTGTGTATGTATGTATGTGTAGAGATGTGTGGAGATATGTGTGCACAAATGTGGAGGCCACAAGTCAACATCAGATGTCTTCCTTAATCACACTCCACCTTGGTTTTTGACACAAGGTCTCTCAGTGAACCTGGGGCTTACTAATAGTACAAGCTAGATGTCCCAGGAGACTCCCTGTCTCTGTCTACCCTGCACTAGAACTGCAAGCCTGTGCCTCCATGTCTGGATTTACACAGGTACTAGGCATTCAGACTCAGGTCCTCACCCTGAATGTGACTTCCTGAATGAGCCATTTCTCCACCTCTCAAATATTTTAGACTTACAGTTGGAAATGTATGTGTAGATTCAGAACCAGGACAAAGAGCACTGATTGTAATTGTTTTCTACCCAAGTGACCAATAATCATATTTCTCCATACCTATATTTAAATAAAACCCACAATCTTATGGTAGTTTGTTTACAGCAGAGCATAGTAGTGCATGCGCATGGTCCCAGCTGCCTTCGAGGCTAAGAATAAAGAACACTTGAGCACAGGAGTTAGAGCCCGGCATGGACAATGAGTAGGAACTTAGCTTTTAAAAGGTGTTTCTGGCAAAAAACACTCACACATAAAATAAAATGAATAAATCTAAATTTAAACAAAACTTGAAAGAAGGAGCTGAAGAGATGGCTCAGTGGTTAAGAGCACATATTGCTCTTGCAGAGAATCTAGCTTTGGTTCCCAGCACCTACATAGCAGTTCACAAACATCTATAACTCTAGTACCATAGAATCCAGCACTTCAGACTTCCAAGAATACTCAGCATGCATGTGGTATGCAGACATACATAAAAGTAAAATACTCTCAAATAAAATAATTTTTTTAAAAAACAATGTTTCTGACAAAACAATGCAATATGAACATAGATCCTCTAAACTGAAATACAGAAAGGCTTACCATGTAATAAAAGACAAGGGTAAAGTGCATACTCAGGTATGGAATCCCTATTGCTACTAGAACTAAAAGACAGTTCTCCTCTGGGCTGGTATGTGGGATACAGTATAGGATACACTTAGTTACAGTAAGTGTCTTGATTTTTATGCTGTGATAAAACACCGTGGAGAAGAAAGGGTTTATCTTCATTACACTTCCATATCTTAGTTCACCATTGAAGAAAGTCAGGGAAGGAATTATAGGTAGGCATCTGGAGGCAGGAAGTGAAGCAGAGGCTGGAAAGAATGTGATTCACTGGTTTTCTCCCCGTGACTTGCTTTGGTCTGCTTTCTTATGCCATTCAAGACACTTACCCAGAGGTGGCACCACCTACAATGAGCTGGGCCCTCCAATATCAATCACTAATCAAGAAAATGCCATCCAGCCAGCCCCTGACACTATTAACTATACTCTGCTATGCTTGCAGACAGAAACCCTCCTAGCTTAACTGTCTCCCGAGAAGCTTCATATAGCAGCAGATGGAGGCAGATGTACAGACAGACCCACAGCTAAACATCTGTCAAAGCCTGGGGAGTCTTGTGGAAGAGTTGAAGGTAGAAGTGAGCAAATTGGAGGGGTTAAGGTCACCACAAGAAGACCTACAGTCTACTAACCTAGAAACATGGGGAAAGACAGAGTGCGGGCCACTAGCCAGGGAGCATGCAGAAGCTGAACCTGGACTCCCTACACATTGGTATTACATGTGTGGCTTGGTCTTCATGTGGGTTCCCTAACAATTGGAGGGGAGCTGTCTCAATTGGGTCCCCTTCCCCCTACCTGGACTGCCTGGTTAGGCTTCAGTGGGAGAGAATGTACCTAGACCTGCTGGGACTAGATGTCCCAGGGTGAGGTGGTACCCAAGGAGGGGCTCCCCTTTTCTGAGAAAAAGGGGAGGGAGCAATGGAGTGAGAGATTTATAAGGGTGGGACTGGGGAGAGAGGAGGGAGGGGGCTGTGATCAGGATTAAAAAGTGAGTATAAAAATAAATCTTAAAAAAAAAAAAAAGAAAAAAATGCCACACAGACGTGTTCAGAGGCAAATCTTATGGAGGCATTTTCTTAATTGAGAGTTCCTCTTTACAAATAAGTCTCATATGGGTTGTCAAAAAGCTAAGCCACACTGAGGCTGATGCAGGAAGATCATCAGTTCAAGGCCAGTCTGGAAGATATAGGGAGCTGCAGGTCAGTAGGGATGCATAACAAAGCCACGTCTCAACCACTCCTCAAAAGAAAAGAGAAGACACCCTTTTATCATCTACCATTTATAATGGAGCCAATCCTTAATATATATTGTTCTTTGAATTATTAGCCTTTAATGGAATGAAGCTATGACAAGAATCCAAGAGGAACTCTCCGTATCACAAAGACAGACCTCTACAGATACATTTTCTCAGCTAGACTCAATCCAGTTCCTGACAGAATCAACTAATCAGATGAAGTCAATTTAAAAAAAAAAGTAATTTTCAAGACATTTATCTGAAAGGTAAAATGTCTTAGCTGAGCTGGTGCTACATGCCTGTGATGAACTCACAATGTCACCATCTCCCCTGAAATGTGTGACTGAATCACAAGGGCAAAGCTTCAATGTCTTGCTCTTTCTTTTTCTTTTTTTTTTTTTAAAGATTTATTTATTTCATTTATATAAGTACAAAAAGATTTATTTATTTCATTTATATAAGTACAATGTCACTGTCTTTATGTCTTCAGACACCAGAAGAGGGCATCGGATCCTATTACAGATGGTTGTGAGCCACCATGTGGTTGCTGGGAATTGAACTCAGGACCTCTGGAAGAGCAAGCAAGCAGTGCTCTTAACCACTGAGCCATCTCTCCAACCCACTCTTTCTTGTTATAATAAAATTTAGGAAGCGGATGCTCATCTGCTTGTTCATCTGTTTGCTCACTCATTTGAGAAGTAGCTGTAGAGTGCCTACTATGAGCTAGGCATTGTTATACAAACCTAGGACTGAGGAATGCACAAAATAGACAAAGGTCCTTGCCCTCAAGGATCCAGCATTCAAGGGCAGTGGTTTCATCCCTGAGGGCTATTCTGCAACAATCTGGAAGCATTTTTGCTTTTCACAGCCAGAGTAAGGTGGCTTACTATTAGCATCAAGCATCTATGATATAAAATTCAGGGATTCGGCTGGGCACACTGCAGTACAGACAGTCTTTAGGAAGGAAACCAAAAAGGAATGGAAGGAGAGAAGAAAAAGAGAGATGGAAAAAGGAAAGAGGATATAATGGTAGAAAATGAGAGGAGAGGAGGGGAAAGGGGAGGGGGAGAGGAGGAGGGTATAGGAGGGAAAATGGGAGGGCAGGGGAGAAAAGGAGAACTCAGAAGGCGGCACTGGGTCACTGAATCATGGAGGGTTGAGAGTCGCCATGTGGATTCTGAGAACCAAACCTGAGCATCTGCAGGAGCAGCAAACGTTCTTAACCACTGAGATATCTCTCCAACCCCCAAACTGGACTTTCTAACCTTTGGTGTCTCTCCACCTTCCTAGCATTTAATACAATTTATACAACTGTTTTCCCAAAAGAAGTCATATGTGCCCATTGGATTACAAAGTGCTACTAAGAAACATAAAGGAAAGAAATGCCCTATGAATTTTTCTTTCTGAGACTTTATCTTCTAATCGGATGAAATATGTCAAAGATTATATGAAGCTGGGACTGTAGCTCAGTGATAAAATTGTTTGCCTGGTATGCATAGGCCCTGGGTTTTATCCTTAGTACTTCATAAACCTGACAAGGAGGCACATGCCCACAATCCAAGCACTGGAGAGGTGGAAGAATAAGGACCATAAGTTCAGGGTCATCCTCAGCTACAAAGCTACTTCAGACCAACCTACATGAGACCTTGTCTCAAAGAAAAGTAAGGTTATGTGAGTGTGATGGTTAATATAACCAACTGAGCAGGATCTTTAATCACCTAGGAGATGAGCCTCTGGACACACCTGAGGGATTGTGTAGATTCGGTCACTGAGGCAGGAAGAGCCACGGTGGCTGTGAGCAGCACCATTCCATGGGCTGGGGTGCAGAACTACATAGAAGGGAAAAGCAAGCCACGCAGTAGCATTCACTTCTTCCTGCACTCTGGCTGCTAGCACACTGTGAGGCCCAGCTGCCTCAAGCTCCTGCCACCATGACTTCCCCACTAGAGTGGATTATATGTGCCCCCTACTATGAGGCAAATGAAACCATTCCTTAAGTTGCTTTTGTCAGGTATTTTGCTGCAACAACAAATAAATAATGAATACAGTGAGCCTGACAATTGTGTAAATATAATCTAATCCAAGAAAAAGAAGACAAAACAGCATTGTCAATGAGTTACCAACTGACAAAGAAAGGCCGATGTATTATACACAGACACTCAACACCTTATTATCTCTAATTTTGTCCATATTTAGATTTCATTCCACTATAAAAGGCTGAAAAGACACAAAATCATGACTTTGCTACTTTGGCTAACAATAGTCACCCCTTCCTTTTGAATTAATATATTTCTGTATTATGCTTTCTTGAGCTATGACAGTGATTCAAAAGCAATATCTAAATTAATTGAGCATCATATCAGAATTTGTGTCTTTATCACAGAAAGCTTAAACTGAAAACTTCCAAGCTGGACTTAGAAGATGGCTCAGTTTTACAGCACTTGCTGCACAAATATGAAGGCCTGAGTTGAGATCCCCAAAAGCCATGTAAAGCCAGATACCATTCCATGAATCTGTAATTCCAGCACTCTTTAGAAGGTTCCTGGTCAGCTAGCCTGATCTCTCAGTTACGTTTCTACATGACCAAGAAAACATATAAAAGCAAGCATATAACCGGGCTTTTGGTTACAAAAGGTTAGGAGTCCATAACGGTGGAGCAAACCCGTGGCAACAGGAACAGCTGAGAGTTCACATCTTGACCCACAGCAGGAGGTAGAGAGGGAGGGCACGAGCAATGGCACAAGACTATGGAACCCCAAAGCCTGCCTGCAGTGCCACACCACCTCCTCCAACAAGGCCACACCTCCTAATCCTTCCCAAATAGTTCCACAAACTGGGGACCAAGTATTCAAACATATAAGCCATTCTCATTCAAACCACCACACCTGGCATAACAAGGTTAAAATCTAGGACCTGAAGTTTTCCTCTGACCTCCAACACATATGCACTGTGGCATAAACACGACTGAACTAACACACATAAACATGCACATATAATACACACACACATACTAAAAAAACCTCAAGCCAAATTCATTTCACTAAAAAAGCATTACTATTTTTAGACAAAGCAAACATTTGTCGAACCTCTGAATAAAATTTAAATTTTATTTAGTAAAAATAATTTCACCTATATATCAAAATTTAACATTTTTAATCTTTTAACATGTATGTGGTATATATGTTCATGTGAGTGTGCAAGTGTGCATATGGGAATGTATATATGTATGCTCATGAGTATGGAGGCTAAAGTGTGTTTCTCAGTCCCTATGCACCTTACCCTTTGAGACAGGGTGTCTCACTAAACCTAGAAGTCACTGATTGGTTAGGCTGGCTGGCCAATAAGCCTCAGAGATCTGCTCCCTAAAGCTTACCATGTTGATTCAGTTGCATGCTGCAATAAAAACATAGGTTCTGGGTACCAGACTCGAGTCCTCAATCTCGTTCAGCAGGCACTTTCCCAATACAGTCTTCTCAGCACCCAAACTTAAATTTTTGTGTGTATTTTTAAACTTTATTAAATCTGAAGACTTCAGAAACAAATAAACACACATAGATGTGTGTGTGTGTGTGTGTGTGTGTGTGTGTGTGATACGTTTAAGGTATTGAGCACGGAAGGCACAGCCCACTGTAAGAGGCCTGGGCACCACAGCGGGAGCTCAGCCTTCATTCTCTTTTCACCCCTGGGGGCATGGTACCATGCCTGGCACATATTTCACACTCAATACAACTTGTCAAATGAAAAACAAATAGCCCTTTGGAGTAGCACAGAACACAAATTTCCGAACTGGAAAAATAAACTGAAACCCATCTTCTCACTTTCTGACAAGGAGATGGAGGCCTAGGAGGTTAAAGCACACGGCTAATGGATGCATGCTGAAAGAAATGTTTTAGGGAGATTGAGCTGGCGTCCATCTATGGAATGCTGGGGAGGAGAGAGAGCCTGGGAGCAAAGGCATGCGTTAAGAGACGCTTGCAATCATCACAGCAGGACGAGGTAATGAGAGTGTAAGCTGGGATGAAGGGAGTGGAATGAGAACCAGGGGAGGACCTGAAAGACACAGAAAGGCTCCTCTCCGCAGGGCTGTCTTGCTGTCAGTGAGATGTCATCTTGACCTATTTCTACACATGCTGGTATCAATCATGATCCCCAGATATTTTTACCCATGCCCCAAACTGCACAGAAGACATAATTAGCAATCCTTTTGACTCATCTAGGGCCTCTGGGAGTGAATCATACCCTCCACCACCCAATTATCTACCATAAACATAGTTCAACCTCCAACTATTCTAAGCAATGGTTCTTTATAACGTCCATTCAAGGACTGGTTTCTCCATTAACATTGGACTGAGCCCGACCTCTTTAACTTATCTTTTAAGAATCCCCCGTATTTTTCTCCTCCACCAAAGATAATCAATCTTAATGCACATTCTTCTGTAATGTAACAGTAAACAGTCTTGCAGAATCAGATCATAATCTTTATTTATCCAGAGCATGCTAAGATCAAAGCAACACTTGACTTCATAGTTTCTTTTAAGATGTTATAAAGTACAATGCCCTCCTCAGAACCGGTTGATTTCTCTGTTCAGGACCAGCAATCCATAGGAAGTTACATTAGCAGCTGTCAGGAGTTAGGAAGATAATTTACAGAAAGTCACTGGTGAGAAAAGTCAATGTGGCCTGGCAGGCAACAGACAGGCATGGGGTGAAAAGTGTGAGCTGCAGAGGTCAGCTTCAGGGCAGGTGAGAGGACACGAAGCCACAGTCCAAGGTGCTCAAGGTCAAGAGGGCTGACAACTGTTTCCAAGAGGGCCATGCACAGCATGAAAACACTGCAGACTTAAGAGGCCACATGTACAACCATGGTCATTTAAGCTGATAATGTCATTGAGCATGGTGGCACAAGTCTATAATGCCAGTATTCAGGAGACTCAGACAGTGGAATTGCCTTTAGGAATGTGTCATATTTCTAACTTGGGGGTGTATTTTTGTTTATGGGTGTTTTGCTTGTATGTATGTCTGGGTAGCACATGTATGCTGTGCCTGCAGAGGTCAGAAGGACTGCCATCATAGAAATGTGTGAGCCATCATGCAGGTGCTGCAAAGTGAACCCAGGTCCTTTGCAAAAGCATCCAGTGCTCTTAATCACTGAGCTCTCTCTCCAGTCCTCAGATCTGTGGAATCTTTAAGTAGCACATGAATGTACACACTGTGGAAACTGTTGCATCCTGTCCATCCCACCCCAATCACTTAGATCAACTCCAACCCAGCCCTTCTACTGCAAGCTTCATAAACACAGGCTGTATGTAGTCACCTTACATTTTACCCCTCACCCTCCCTCTGCATGCAGCCCAGTGGTAAAGGGCCATCTGGCACTGTTGTAGAATCTACCTAGCCTGGCCAGTGGCAGAGGCAAAGGGTACCCATGATAGTCCTTTCTGCCATATCACTTTTGTCCCTCCTCCAGAGAAAGAGCCCCGAGAGAGTGAGTTGAGAACAATATTTTCAAACCATCCATGGTACCATTCTGTTTCAAACAGACTGAGTGTTACAGCTGAAGCAGCAGCAGTTCCTTATTTGGGGACCGGTTTATAAACTGCAGGGTTGAAAATACACCCCAGCTCAGGGCTTTTTCTATAGCTGGGGATGAAGAAATGAACAAAGCCAGGGCCCCAAAAGACCAATATAGTCAGCAGCTGCCAGGGACAGTTTCATACTTAGAATGGTTCGCTGGCTAGAGATCGGGTCTATTAAAAGACTTGGTTTCCTCTGCAAAAGTAAGGTTTGAATCCATTAATTCTTAACTGGGAGCTCTAGGGAGCTGGACCTGTAACATGAAAACAAACTAATTACTAAGCAGTTTTCCAAGTAAGGTCAAAGATTTCCGCCTTAAAGTAAAATCTGAAAATCTAACCAGGCTTTTGCTTTGAAAAAATAATTAGAGCAAAAGAGCAATAGACTGCCTGCATGTCACCCCAGACTGAGAAATGCGTGCCCCAACATCTCATCAGTGCCTTTCATATCCACTCATTTATCCACATGTCTGTTAACTGGGCACTGTTTATTAGGTGCCAGAAAAAACAAAGAAACAAAGACATTCTCGACTATGAGGATATCAAAATGTGGGGGGAAGGATGTTTTAAATATGCTGGGTGATGTAACAGGAGTATGCACCTATCTTGGACTTGGGGCCATGACTGAGTAGTAGATATTGACTTCATGAGTAGATGGTGGAACTATGCAAATTAGACAGCTTGAAGCAGATAAAGAAGAAGCTTCTGGAAAGTGAGACTAAGCTATAAGATAAGATATCCACTGTGTCTCAACATGTCCTAGAAATTCACTGAATCACAAAGAGTCAGAAACGAGCCACACATCAGCAATCCAGAACAACAGTATGCATGTCAAGAACCAGTAAATCTAGCAGCCGTGTGCATAAGCCCGCAGAAACACATCAGGTGAGATACAAAAAGGCAGGAAGTCTCAGCGGATTAACATGGGTTAGTGATCTGGAATTGTGGGCATGAAGTCAGGCTCATTTGTGATGATGGAGCAGGAGGAAGCCAAATCTTAAGGAAGACGAATTCCCATCTGTCAAGAGTGCACCATGTGCCAGGCATTTGGCTAATCAGTTCCTCTAAGTTATCCCATTTCATTTCCCATCCGAAACTGAGAAGGCTGTTTACAGATGGGAAACTGAGCCTCGGTGCCCTGCATCACAATGTCACTGGCAGGGTCGGAATACAAATGGTGAGGCCTGGCTTTACAGGTCTATGCACAGTAAGTCTGCTTACTTACCTGCTAGGAAGGCACGGTGGAAAGGTTTGGGCACCTGGGACAATGTGAGAAAGTTCTGACTCCACATTAGAACATACTGGCTGGGACAGAGCAAGCAAAGACTAGGAAAGGATAATAACAACCCAAGTGGCTTCCTCTAACTTCTCAAATTAGATTTGGTATGGCAGCTTTCGATATTTATTTTTATTTTGTTAACCCTTCAAAATGGCCATTGTTGTACACCAGGAGTTTTGACACCTCTGACATGGGCATCAAACTGCTACACACCCAAGTAAAGACTCTAATGACTGAGGCCAGTTCAGAGGTTGAACAAGAGGATAATCAAGTTTACTCAGCAGGAAGAATTGAGGATCCCAGGCTACAGAATGAAGCCAAGTTTTCTGCCAGGATGAAATCCTTTCTACCACCAAAAGAACAACCAGCCCTGAGGTCCTGTTCCACATCTGCCATAGAGAAGACAAGCGGGGAGAGCCGGAAGGGGGCTGGTGACGGGGGCATGGAGCAGGTGTGCACCTACTATTAGTCCCATGTGGGATCACAGTTTTCAGTCAATGTTTTGTAAGAACAAAATGTAAAGGAAACATACAGTAAACAGCAATTGTTTACAATACAGTGGCTTTGTCTGGGAGATCTGAAGAAAATCATTGTCAGAAGTCTGGATCAGAATCAGATATTGTTTAATAGAAATGAAAGACCAGGCGCTCAGGAGGAGCAGACAGAGATAGGCCCTTGAAAGGTGTTGGCCAGCTTTGCAAGATAAAAAAAAAAAAAAAAATTCCAAAGAAAAATAATGGCTGTTGCTAAATGACAGGCATAGGACCTGACAGCACTGACCTCTACACGCAAATGTTGTCAAAATGCTAGCGTCATGTACATTTGACTTCATCCAAACACCAAATTTTAGGGGCTGAGTAGACAGCTCATCAGTTAAGAATGTTCTCTGCTCGACCAGATGACCAGAGGTCCATTCTCAGCACCCATATCAGGTTGAGCACAACTGCCTCTATCTCCAGCTACAACACCTTCTTCTGGACTCTGGGGGCACCCACCCATATGTGGCATCCATACACAGATGCATATTCATAAAAAAATAAGTCTTGATAAATAAATATAAAGGGCACTTAGCTGTAAAAATGGAGATCTGTTAAGGGTGAGCATGTACACATATTCTTTCCCTTTTTACTTTTGACACAGGATTTCACTGTGTAGTCATGGGTGGTCTGGAACTCACTGCGCAGACCAGAGGTGGGAAAACAACTTATACGAGTCTCTTCTCTGATTTCCAACTCAGATGGTCAGGCTTGGCATGAAGTACCTTTATCCACTGAACCAACTGTCTCAAGTGACTCACTATAGCCAGGCATGTGACATTTGGGGCAAATATAATATTGTCAATATTTTCAGCCCCTTACCCTAGGGTAAGCCTCTTTGAGGATGAAATTCTACTGTTGCATCACGCCCACAGTGGCTATACCCAGCACCCCCTGCCGCTTACTGTTAGAAGTGTTTCCCTCTCCAGATCTAAATGTGACCACTTACAACTGACATAGGCTTTCCCGAGAGAGCTAAAGATGCTATGTTTAAGTCTATCGACTGAAAAGCCATGCTAAATCTAATTTGATTCCGCATTTATCATCAACACACTTCTGATTTATTCCCTATTCTTAATCTAGTTTGTCCGATATATTCCACCCAGTACCTATTACCCTTCTTTTAGTTTAATTTCATAGGGGGTGATGTTAGAGGCCAGAAGGGGGCGCTGGATGCCCTGGAGCCGGACTTATCTGTGGCCTTAAGTCTCCGGAAACCAGCTGTGGTACTCTGGAAGGGCAGCACGCACCCTTAACCCCTGAGCCATCCCTGCAGCCCCCTCTTGGACCACAGGGGTGCCCTGGACCTGTTTGGACTGTTTACCAGCTAACTCATGTCCTTTGCCTTTTAAACTGTCACCCGAGCCGAGGGTCACCTCAAAACCAGGCTTGAACTTCGAGGAAGCAGCCACACCTAGCAACACACGCGCAGAGCACGGTGGAGGCTGACGAGCTCTCGCGAGAGCCCGACTCTGTTCTCGGGCAACAGAAGGTGTGGGCGGGGCGCGACGCTCGGGCGCTTCCGCAAAGATGGCGGCGGCTGCGGGGAGAAGCGCTCGGCTGGCGGCCTGGGGCGAAAGACTGCTGCGCGGGCTCGCGGCCGGCCGACGAGCTGTGCCGTCTCGCGGCCCTCTCGCAGCGGCTGCGGCCGGCGTGGCCCTGGCAGGCGCCGGAGCGGCATGGCATCACGGCCGCGTGAAAGCCGCCGCGCGCGAGGGCACCCGTGCGGTGTCGGCGCAGGTACGGCTCAGCCCAGCTCCGCCCTCAGGCGCCCCTGGGAGGGGGGCGGAGGCACGGGAGACCCCAGGCGGCTGACGAGAGCCTGGTGGGCCTGGTGGGGCGGGGCGGGAAAGAGGCCCCGCCCGGGATGCGTGTGGGCGTGGCTGGGGCACGCCTCTGCCCTCCTGGTGGATGGAGAAGGGGCCTTGAGGTCTGCGAGGGGCTGGGCACCCCCTGCCTCCCCGGGAGGCGCCTTAGTTAACCTGCTTCGTTAAAGGGTGCCCTGGTCGCTTCTTTTTGTTGAGAAGGGAGGCGTCGAACTACTGTGTGATCGATCCAGTCTAGAGAATATCAACTCTAAAAGTTAAACAGTTGATAGTTGCAGATTTTATCAGTTCCAATGACAACTGTTACATAAGTCGAAACCTTAATGTTTTAGTGGACCCCGCCTACGCGGCAAAACAAGTTTTCCCAAACCTGGGCTGTCAGGATGCAAATGTTTTAAGTACCCTACTTCAAGATGAACCTTGGAAAGTTTGAATGTACTCCCTAAGATTTTTATAGAGAGAGGCATTTCAGTGTTTTGGGTTTTAGGGTTTTTTAAATGAAAATCGCTAGGTTTCTGTTACCTAGTTCTAGTGGGAAAACTCAAGAAACATTAAAATACAGCAAAAAGAAAAGCATACCTTACAGATTAAAGGTTGGTAAATGTTTGATTATTGAACAATTGATACAAACATTGACTCCAACCTCACACCACATCAAAGGTGGAAAAAACTACACAAGCATTATAGACTTCTTTTTAACGTTTTCTGTGATTTATTTTCATTTTATATGTATAAGTATTTTGCCTGCGTGAATGTGTGTACACTGAATGCAGATCTGATGCCCAATTACCATAAGACTGAATTGGACCCCTAGAACTAGTGTTAAAGGTGATCCTAAGGGACCATATGAATGCAAGGAACTGAACCTGGGCCCTCTATAAGAGCAGTAAGTGCCCTTAACCACTGAGCCATCTCTCCAGTCCTAACATTTTTGTTCATCCTATATCAGACAAATTTATTGTTCATTATTGGTTTATCTGTTTGCATATTCAATTCCATCCTATTCAGAACCTTAGGTGAGTCCCCCCCTGTGGTATTTTACTTTAACATCCAAAACTACTAGGGCCTAGGATAGTAAACTCACTTTTTTTTCCCCCTTTTTTTTTTTTTCCTGGTGTTGAGTTTCCAATATAGTAGGCAAGTGCTCTACTACTGAACTACATCCCAGCCCTCCACATTTAAAATTTTGTAATATAGAGCCACCTTAGTCACATTCCATGACCTGTTATTAACTCAAAAAACTTCAGCCAGTGACTCACTCACTGTCTAGGAACCAATTTAATTCCCACCCACATTCCCTCCACAGTTTATAAGCTGATTTCGCCTCCTTTGAGTTCTAAGGTTTTTCTCTGGTTTCATTTGTGTTCTGGCTCCCTTGTAGCCTCTTTTCCCTTTAAATTAGTAACTTCAGCTTACCCTTCACACCATTGTGGTATTTTGAGTCTTTCCTCACTTAGCCTGCTCTTTCTCTGCAATTTTGTAACCTTCCACCTAACTAAAGAAACAGAGAACCATTATCAATTGTTTTATAAGTTCTGTTGACACAAGTCGGCTTGGTCTGCTCTTTGGACTAATTGAAAACCCGGGTTTTTATGCTTTTACTCGTACAGCGAACATTCCTTCCTCTACAGTGGCTGAAAACCACTGCATTCAGCATTACTGTATTTTGAAAACTCCCCCTCTAGGGCAGTAATTTGAATGTATTTTCCTAAAGGGGGGCACCTATTAAGCCTTTGACACCGTTTGGTCAAATGAGTGCATACAGCTTTATTTTACTGCATATATGTGGACCTAGTAGAATAATGACAATAGCCTTCATTTTCATTCATCACGCTAACTAATTTTTCCAGTAAAAATGAAGAACTGGTGTTGATGGTGCCCTAATCTTTTCTGTTTTCCCCTGTGACCAACAGTTTGTGATTTGTGTGGGTCAGCAGTAGACATTCAGATCAGAAAGCAGCTAACAGGTTGTAACCCATCTTTCCATCATAATTATTGAAGTCCTGTGTACCAAGACTGCATGCAAAGAGTATTAGACGGCTTAAGTCTAACAGCAGAGGGCAATTTTAATACAATATTGTAATGCTGGCTGCCGTTGGAGAGTTCTAGAAGAGCAGCCAGCACACTCCTGGTTTCCTGAAGGGATGAGAAATAAATGGTCATCCTAGAACTGCTTGGAAGTCATTTGGCAGAAAAAGGGTGTAGGTAATTGGAATATCTGCTCAGAGATCTACAAGAAAGTTTAATTCAGCAAAAATGTGAGCTATGAGACTGGTGTGTGCATTGACCTGTAATCCTGTAATATCATTAAATCACCTAAGCCATATGAGTGGGACTTCTTATCTTTTATTTTTTAATACTTTGCATAACTTTATTTTTTTTGAAGTTCAATAGTTTGAATATATTTTGAATATTCCATTAAAACTAGTAACCACAGTCACCATATCCTCCCCTTAACTACATTTTTTAAAGATATTTTCTTTATTTACATTTCAAATGCTATCCCAAAAGTTCCCTATACCCTCCTCCACCCCCCACCCCCCGCCCTGCTCCCCTACCCACCCACTCCCACTTCTTGGCCCTGGCATTCCCCTGTGCTAAGTCATACAAAGTTTGCAAGACCAAGGGGCCTCTCTTCCCAATGATGGTCGACTAGGCCATCTTCTGCTACATATGCAGCTAGAGACACGAGCTCTGGGTTACTGGTTAGTTCATATTGTTGTTCCACCTACAGGGTTGCAGACCCCTTCAGCTCCT